>NC_069387.1:91318000-91635500 GCF_027475565.1 Acinonyx jubatus | reverse complement strand
GCGTATTTCCTTCAATCTCTTTTATACAACATAAACCTCAATTGGAATCAACTGTATGTATCTTTTGTAGCCTGATTTTTTTCATCTGACACTGTATAGAAAGCATATTCTTAGGTCACTACACAGAAGATTTTTCTGAAAACATACTTTTGCATGGTTATGTAGTATAACCTACAGTATGGTTCTACCGATAATTTATCTAATTATTCCCTATTTTTAAGGCTGTTTAGGATATCTACCATAATAGATATCACTGCAATGATTATCAGTATACCTAAATCTCTGATTATTTCTTTGAAATAGATTTCAAGAAATGGAATTATTACATCACAAAGTATAAACACCTTTAAGCCTCTTAACTCACAATGAGCATCGTCCTATGGAAAGGTTGTACCAATTTTATGCTCCTCTTACCAGTGTGTGACACTCAGCATTTCCCAGAACCCTTGCTGCAGAGCATTTCTACAAAGACTTCCTTCACAAGTGGTTGCCATGTCCATCTGTGCTGATTAATTTCTGGAAACCTTTGTTAATGGTTTTTTATTAACAATCATTGCCATTGTACCCGAGGCTTTTCATTTCTTCTTTATCTTCATTATAACCTACATGTTTCCTTTTACAGTGTTTTCTGAAAAACAGCAAAGCAGTACATGTGCTAATAAAACTAAAATCAAGATTTAATTTCTTAGATAAATTCGAGGCAGGATGACAAACTCAGACTTGTGGGAAGACTGGATGGATGGTTGCCTGGCAGATACTTCATGAGTCATTGTTTTTAAAACCTCCAGAGCCAGGAAGAAAGGGCTGATTAGCTGGGATGAGTTATCATATTCCCATTTCATATATTTCTGGAAATAGTACAGTTTTGTGAATGTGTTAAATGATCCCAAATTAATACATGGTGATAGAAGCAGAAGATGAGCTGATTTAGGCAAATGTGGCCCCATGACCTAGTCATGAACTTCTCTCAAGTGGGGGGAACAGTCCTTTTCCAGCAGTCCCTTAGGCATTTGTATTTATATGTGTACATGTCTGCTCCCTCACTGGCTGGTAGAGTTCCCTGAGATGGAGAATAAGTGTTTTCATCTTTATTTTACGGCTCAGACTAAACATTAGCCATAGTAGAATCATGTAGATGAACAATTCCCTGGTGGCTGGCTAGAACAGGAATTTTTGAGCATAGTAGCAATGAAAGAAATCTCAAAGGACATTATTAAAATATTTGAATATATAAAAATTTAAAATGTGTCCACACTACTCCCTGCTCCATAAATGCCTGAGCTCACAAATGAACTTAAATGTCAAAACAAGTAGGGGAAAATATTTTTAGTAAAATTGACAGCAAGGGATTTAATGCCTTTAATATATAAAGAACTCATAAACATCAATAAGAAAAAATATTAAGAGCACAATAGTTAAATGGGTAAAGGACATAAATACATAAAAAAGAAAAGAAAGAAAAGAAAATAGAAATGACTAATAAATATTAAAAATGCCCAACTTCACTTTTTTTTCCAAAAAAATTTTTTATTGTGATAAAATACACATAACATAAAATTTACCATCTTAACCATTTTTAAGTGTATAGTTCAGTGTCCAGCTTCACTTTTAATTGAAGAAATACAGAATAAAAAAATCAGATATCGTTTTTGATCATTAGATAAAAGATTCTTTTTCAGTCTTAAGAATGATAAGCCTGGCAAAGGCAGAATGAATAGCAATGTATTTTGGTGCAACCTATCTGGAAAGCAATTTGGGAATATGTATCAAAAACTTTAAAGACGTTCATACTCTTTGACGTAAGAATCCCAATTTTAGAAATCTATCTGAAGGAAACAATCTGAAATGTGAGTAAAAGCGTTTATAGTACATAATGCTACTTACCTTGACAAAAATAGTAGAAAAATTTAAAAGTGCAATAGTAAGATTTAATCAAATAAATTTTGGTATAGCCAGACAATAGATTATTTACACATCATTTATTTATTTATTTATTTATTTTTAATTTACACATCATTTAAAATGTCAATGGATTTTTTTTTAAAACATGGAAAATGCTTGTAGTTTGAAGTGAAAAGTATAAAATACTCATTTATGCATGCAGGCATATCTGCATAGAAAAATTACTAGAAAGAAATATACCAGCCTATCAGCAAGAACTATTTCTGGATAGTAGAATTCCATGTAACTTCGTTTTCATCTCCTTCATACGTGTTTTTGAGCTTTTCACAACAAAAATGTACTACAAGTAGAAAGCCAGTTGTTAAAGAAAAGCAAGGAATGAGCAACACGTGGAAGAAGGTTCTTTTTAACTCAGGAGACATTTGAAAGCTATATGCTGTGGAGAAGAGTGGAGAGGGACAGGTTAAAGGTCTAAGAAGAGGCTTTACTGTGGGTGAGGTCCTGGGGCACAGGGTTGGAGGAGACCTGGGGAGGAACCTCCTCTACCAAGAACTGAAGGAGAAGGAGGCAGACAGGTTAGTCACCGGCAGTAAGGAGGTGGAGAGATTCTTGCTTGATGACTATGACTTTCCCTGAAGGAGAAAACAAGTGAGATTCTCTGCTGAGCATCTTTGGTGAAGCTTGAGAAAAGTGAGCAGAATTGAAATTGCCACTGAGCACAAAGGAAGGACCTCATGTGTTATTTATCCTCAAAACCTGCTCCGTATTCTTATCTTCTGATCAGTGATTGGCATCAATGATCCAAGACAGAAACCTGGAAATCATCCTACCCATTCCTATTGATTAATAAAGTTCTCATAGTTCAATCCCCTAATTATCTCTCGAACCAATCTTCTCTCCACCTCCTCTCCATCTTCTTGCTTGATCTATTGCAGATTCTAAACTGGTCTCTCTAGGCTCCTTTGTATCCCCATCTTTCAAAAATCCAATTAGGGATGTTGTCATACTTCCATTTAAAATACTTCCTGGTCTTCAGTTGCCTTTAGGATAAAATCCAAATTCTGTTCCAGGATATACAGGGCACTTTGACCTGGTTCTTGTACCTTTTCAACTTTATTTTTTTCCCCATCATTTGTCTGTCCATCCATCCATCTATGTGTCCATCTATTCCATTCCATTCCAATCCATCCATCCTTCTATTTGCAAGTGCCAACAGTATGCTGGAAACCAGGTAGGCTAAGTGCTAGGGAAGCAATACAAAGAAGTCTAGATGTGGTGTCTGCACAAGAGCAACTTACAGTCTGGGGAGGTAAATAGACATAAATATGTGTGATACATGTTATACTTATCACAATGTGCTAAGGATGCAGTGAAGGCACAAGGGAATGACTGTCAGGTCTCTGAGGCAGGGATTGGCAGGGAGATGGAATCAGAAAAAGTTTCACAGAGGATAAGACCCTTGAACTGAATCTTGACAGGTAAGTAGATTTTTGGTTCCTCCCTTTCTCCTCCACCTTCTCCTCCTCCTTCTTTTGTGAAAATGGAGAAAGGTGCTTCAGGTAGAGGCATTAATATGAACGAAGACATGGAAGTATGACACAGTTAGTGGCATTGGTGGACCTGCATGTTTGGTATATCTGTAGCACAGAGTGCAAGACCATGTGTGTGTGTGTGGGGGGGGGGGGGCGGGGGAGGCAAGCAGTGGAGGAGGATGTGTAGTAAGAAAAAGAGACTGGAGAAGAAGGAGGCAGAGGTCAGATGGTGGAGTTCTAGGCTCTGTCCTGAAGGCAATGGAAAATAATTGACAGGGTTTAGATGGAAGAGTAACAAAATTAGATTTGGGATTTTAAAAGATCTGATTGGCTATAATGTGGACAATGGATTGGAGGGGTGTAAGATACTGGAGGCAGTGAGGCCTTTTTGAGGTTGCTATTTAGAAGGGAGATGATGAAGGTCTCAGGGCTGAACTAAGGAAAGAAAGTGGAATGTTTCAGAAATGCTAAGGAGGTATTATGTTCTCTAGTAATGCTTCTCCAACTCTGAGTTCCTGAACTGGTGGCGGTCTGTGTACTGTTTGTTACCAGTCTTCTGGGAGAGAAATACAGAAAGTGACAGTAAGCATGTAGAAATTTTTGTAGCAGGTTAAAGGAGTAATTTTGTATCTGTTAAATGTAATAATGAAAAAAATGGACTTGTATTTTGTAGATCTTTGCTTTTTATTTCATTTGTCTGCTAATTAATTTTTATTGTATTTTATAAAAGTATTGGGCCCATATATGGGCAAGCAATACAAAGTGGACCTCATCACGGTTGGTTGAGAGGTACTCATCTGCAGGACTTGGTAACTGAGTGAATGTGGGAATAGGTGGAAGGAGGGGAATAAGATGACTCTCGCGTTCTGACAACTGGGTGTGATGGTTATAGAAAGTTAAAGAAGTGCCATTTTGGGGGAAAGAGGGTAAACCCCCCACTTCCCTATTATTTTGGGTTACAGTGATATTTTTAAAAATCCATTTGGGGAAACATGTTATAATCTTTCATGCATCTTGGGTTTTGCATGCACTTTTTCTCTATCAATAACATTCCTTACTCCCTTCTTCACTTGACTAATTTAAAGACAAATGTTCCAGAAGCATTTTTGTATCATCAGCATTGGGCTAAATGCCCAACTCATTCATTATTTCATTTAATCTTCACAACAGCCCTGTGAAGGAGGGATCTCATTTTGTAGGTGAGAAAACAGGTTTGGAGAGGCTACGTAACTTGCTCAAGGTCACCCAGCTGGTAAACTGGTAGAGCTGGGCTAAGAACTCAAGAAATCCAATTCAAGAACACATATGCATATTGTCTAGTCAAGACTCAGTGTAACTGTTGCTTCTTCTAGGAAGCCTTCCCTGCTGTCTTTACTTATGGGTACATCTTCTGCATTTCCACAAGACACATGCACGCATCTGTCTCCATCCTGGCACTTGTCATGCTCAATTAGAAGCTTTCATTCATTTGTTGTTGTTTCCCTAAACCGGGCACTACTTGAGGGAAGGAAGGATTCCTTACATCTCTGATTCCTCAATCCACAGCCTAGCGGCCAGTATTAAGTAGGAGCTTGGTAAATGTCTGTTGAATAAATGGAGGTGTGAGAAAACATGGTATTTTATTGGGGGATGTTTGAGGAGGACAGAAAATAGAGAGTATGGGCTAAATCTAAACAAGTAAACTGGGGCAGATCATGAAGATTGCTACATTTTGGGTTTAGGAATTTGCAAACAGCAGTCACAGAATCCTTTATCCTTTTCACCTCCATAGATACCATACTTTTCAATGTTGTAGCTCTGTACTGGGGACACTAATCAGTGATGTGTCAGTACATGTTTAACAGCTATCTCCTCCCTCCCTTTCCCTACAAAAATCCCTGATTTGTTGTGCTTTTTGATTTCCATGGTGTACATGCTCCTGTAATGGCCAATTTCAAGCTACCAATGTGATGCTAGTCAACATGAAAGTGGGGAGAGATTCACAGTTTTGATGCCAAGATAAAATATTCCACCACACGGTTACAATAGACACAAAGCACCTCAAGACCACAGCTAATAGTAAAATGTAGTGAATTAGGAAGGGAGGAGTTTGGAGAGTTTATTACCTGTTTTTAATACGTCTTTAATGATACCTTTATATAATTTAATTTTTAATAGCGGCCGTGTTTAACCTCTGGCTTACAAAATTCCTTGAGTTTTAACAGTTGGCTCTTATGAGCTGATGTGAGGTGACACCACTGTCACTAATCTCTTTATCTATAGATTCATTCAAGCTCAATTTGTGGGCCTAATTTTATTCCTAAGGAGGTCCCTATAAGAGGTTCTGGGTCAGTAGCTTTTTGAGGTAGTATTAGCTCCCTTGTTATCTGCTCTAATCTTTGTGATCTGGTTCCTGAGTACCCGAGTTTTGACCTTGTTTTGCAACAAGCAACATGCCCTACAGATACCACCATCCTTGTAGAGATTGCTTCTTGTCCCAAATGCTAGTTTCCCTCTCCAGGTGGAGTTGATCAAGGTGTACAAGTTACATGTGGACTGCTTGCTTGGACTGTCACTTGCTACATTTTATTCTATTGCTTACCTGCCCCACTACTGCTTAAATACGTGCCCTGGTTTGCAAGGAAGTTTGGACTTGCTTTGAATTCTAGTACATGGTTCTTCTATCCTGCTCATCCTCTTAGTTTTGGATCTACTTTTGGGCTCAAGATTCTGTATTCCTTTGGCTTCAGTAACTGACACCTGGCCTTACTCCATGATCTGATTACAGGGATGTCTGGCTTCCTGACTTTGGCCTAGCCAACCACAGCTCAAATTCAAATGCTGATAAATAGCAACATGAGAAAATAAGCTAATTGAAGGAGGTCTTACAATTTTGTTGTTATCAATATCTGTCAATAGTTGCCAAAACCCTGGTTGCCTTACTTGCAAACAGTTCCTGGAGAGTCAAGACCCTGGGAATTTTTGAAGGGTGCTTAAGTTAACATAATGGAGCCAAGGAAACAATCAAAAGGCAGCTCTCCACCAGCTATCAATTCAAAGAAGCTTCAGAGGAGATTGAGTGAACATGTGGGTCTTTTACAGATTGAGTTTCTCCTTGCTATAGCCCATAGGAAAGGCGTATGGGATAAATCTAGACTAAGCACTAGACGTTTTTGAAATAAAACACACTATACTCATGCATAGTCTTATACTTATTTGCTATTTGAACCTAATAAAATCAAGGCTCTTCATTAAGAAGGGGTTTGGTATTTCTCTTAATGTTCAATAGATATTAACACTGGTAACCTAATATTGATACAAAACTAATTTTAATAGATTTCAGTCTTAAATACCATTGAATGATCTGGGGATCAACTTGAGAAAAACCACAAGGAGAAAAGCATGTTAAAAACTTCAGCTGGTTCTCTCAGTGGGAATAAACACCTTTAGTTGGTAGTTTAGGACTCATGCTGTTGGTCAGAGGTGAAGAACTGCCCCTGTGCCTCAGGCTTCATTGATGCTTTGCACCTGCTTAGGGGTAGCTGGGGCAGTTCCCAGTCTAGGAAAAGGTCTCCGAGCTTATCACTGAACAAAATAAATCCTTACTAATTCCAAAAGTGTTTGGTTTTTCCACACTCTAGGAGAGTAGCTGTGTTTAATGACATAGTAAAAATCTGCCCTGGAACAGGAAGTTGGTTTTCTGGAGAATATTTTCATTCTCAGACTTTTTCCATAGAAAGAGAATTACCTTAAATCTTTTCCCGGATAAGGTAGGGTTAGAAACAAATATTCCAAGAAATACATCAACAATGGAGTGAATTTGGAGAGCTTGGTGTCTTACCTTTTCATCAAAGAAAGTGATGCCAAGCAAGCCAGGCTTCATGGGCATGTGGCCCATGAAGTTGCATAGAGTCCTGTGCTGAGAAAGGCTCCAACTTAGCCTAACACTGCTGCCATTTTGGATTTCTATATTTCTGAACAAGGCTCCCCGCATTTTCATTTTTCACTGGGCCCTGCAAGTGAGGTAGCTGGTCCTATTGACAAAAGAGGTGGAATTAGGCTTTCAAAGAGGATTTTTTTTTTCTGCAAGGGTGCCCCAGGATAACACTGAAAACATGCCTTGAAAAAAAAGAATGATAATTTTTATTTATCCAGCTAGGCAAGACTTCACTGAGAATGCCACAAATGGTGTTATAAACATCCAAGTGTGTCTAACAGCCTACATTTATATACCACATCGCCTCATCCTTCATTCCCCATTTTGCAGTTCAGGATACGAGACACGGATAGGATAAGAAAATCATCAACGGTCCTTTCTACTAAATGGAGTAATGACATTGGTGTTAAAAGATGCTTCGTAGTATCTCTGGTTATTCTAGTTATTACTCTTGAATTCAGAGAAAACTGATGAGCCAGGGCCCTTCGCAGGCCTAAGCCAATGTGCATTTGGAAGCTAATAGTGAATTGCACTATAGAACAAAATACATTCTCTCCTTTGGAACATCAACTACTGACAATTTTATTAGGGAGAAAGTACTAAATACAACACAGTTTAGTGTCTCATAACTGACATTCGATTTTGACTCAAACATTTTTAACTACACTACTAAGCTTATGTGTTAGAGGCAACATTTTCATCCTTAGAAATTTATCCTATACTTTATTCCTTCCAGGGAACTGAAGATTTGGCTTATACTTGTTGGATACATTATGTGATCCTATAAAGCCATTTTCAAATTACCTCGACTTTATTTTCAAAAATCTTTGTAGGTACCAAGGGCGCCTGGGTGGCTCAGTTGGTTGGGTGTCCACCTTCGGGTCAGGTCATGATCTGGTGGTTTGTGGGTTCGAGCCCCACATGAGGCTCTGTGCTGACAGCTTGGAGCCTGGAGCCTGCTTCAGATTCTGTGTCTCCCCCTCTCTCTGCCCTTCCCATGCTCATGCTCTGTCTCCTCTGTCTCTCAATAATAAGTAAAGGTCAAAAAAAAATTAAAAAAAATCTTTGTAGGTATCAGACCATATTGGTTCGAGGATGGGCTCTATCATCTCATTTTCTGGTCTTTAGGTTTGCATCTATACTAAAGATAATAAAAACAGACACCTCCCATAGTTGCCACAAGAGTAGGAAGTACCCAGCACTTTTTAGAACATACTTTAGAACATAGTTAGAACTCTGTATATATGAATAATTATTTCATTTATGAAAACTCGTACAGAATAGTACAGTAGGTGGATCTTGGGGGTATAACATCTCTAAGCTTCAGTTTCTTCAGCATAAAATAAAGTTAATAACAACCATCTCACAGGGTGTTATAAGGATTAAATAGGATAATGTGTAAGAAGTGCTTAGCACAGGGCCTGGCATATCATCCTAAGTCTTACTAAATAGTATCTTCTATTATTCTATTTGAATTTTCTCTCTGTAATGTAGGTCTAGGTAATTTCCCAGTGAAATTTGGGACACGGTATAAACTACTTTATTTTTAATAATATTTTTCATCTGTTTCTTCTCCATAGGTTGCATTCTGTTAGGAGAAGGAGGTAAATGTTGGCTTTCACTATACAGTAATACTTTTCTGTATGAATTATGCATTTTAAAAATAAACTCTGGAAAGATATGTTGGTCTTTTTCCAGTGATCCTTTTATAAAGGGCTATTAAAATAACACATAAAAGAAATAACATTCATTCATTATTAATACCTTGTAGCAGTGATTACATCAGCTCAGTCTGGCCATCGATCGGTCCTCAAAGCCCTCAATTCACCCGGAACTCAAGGAGCAGACAACAGAGGGAAACCAAACAGCACATCTTCTCCCATGTCCTCCAGAACCTGTTCCATCAGTGAGGGCCTCCTTCTCCTGCCCCTTCAGCCCTTCTTCTCCATTGGTTCCTTTTCCTCTACCCCCCGGTGTGGTCAGGCCTTCTTAAACAAGAAACAAAATAATTTTTCTCTCAAACTTGTTCCTCCCTTGAAGTACCTTGCCCTTTTCTTTGACTGCTAAACTTATGATAAAAATGGTCTTTACTTCCTTAACATCTGTCACTTTTCACTCTCTTCTTTCACCCCTATGACTTTCTGGAAACAGTTACCTTGAAAACATTAAGAACTTCCTAATCATCAAGGCTTTTGACCTTTTCTTTGTCTTCATTCTTCTTGACCTGTTTGAAACATGTGATACTGTTGAAATTTTGACCATCTCTTAGAGTCTGGGACACTGTTCATACTTTTCTGGACATTTGTGTCTTGGTTTATTCATAGGAAACAGCAATGATGCCAACTTTGCAGAATGTTGTGAGGATAACACGAGGTGTTATTGTTAACATGTACAGCAATCAGTAAGTTTCACCTGACAATCTCATTTACCCCCAGGATTCTAAGTCTTATACTACATAGATGACTTCTATATCTATATTTGTGTTTTGATCTTTCTCTAGATATTCATTCTTCCTTTTCAACCTCTATTTTTACCTATAATAATAACATCCTGGGTGGTTAGAGCTGGGAGAGTTCTTAGAGAGACTATTCTCAACTTACAGTGGAAGAAATAGTGTGCAGAGGAAATGGTTTGGGCTGCAGGGTCAGTAAGGATGGCTTTAGCTTCAAATAACAGAAATCCCAATGTAATTGGTTTAAATGTGTGATCTACCATAACAAGAAATACAAGAGTATGGCATGTGAGGGTTGGTTAGTGTAGAATTTCAATGATAGCATTACAGGCCCAATTTCTCTCTCTACTGGCTCTGCCATCCTCAGCACGTTGGTCTGTTCATAGGCCAGTTCCTTGTGGTGAGATGCGTGTGGTGGTTCCTAGTGTTCCATTCGTACCTGACAATGGCCATTGAAAGGACAGACCATCTTATCCAGTATAGCTCTTCTTAAGAGTGAGTGTTCACTAACCTGAAGCACACAGCCGATTGTCCTTCATACTTCATTGGCCAGACTTGTGACATGCCCTGGGAATGGAAGATGTCATTGACTTAGACCAATTAGAATTTGCCCTCTGAGACTGAGTCCAGCCCCCTCCAAAGCACATGGACTACGATGTTGGGTTAATACAGAAACTAACTCTGGTTTCTTTGAGATTAGAAAGGAAGAAGGTACAGTGGAAAATGAATGTTGGGCCAGCTCCCACAGTGTCTGTCACCATCTCCCAGGAAGTCAGTGGCAAGTGCCACAACCCGAACTCAGGTTTCCTGATCTGTACCCAACTCTCTTCCAATAATTCCTACTGCCTCTCAACATTGGAGCCAGACTCAACACGTCCACCATCTAACTGTTCACCTTTCTACTCAGACTTGCCCCTTATCACATTTTCTTATGTACTGACCATTTTCTTCTAAAGGTGGGCTACCATTTTCTCCCGTTAGCCATTTTTGACTTTTCTCCTTATTCTCCATAGTTCATTTCCTAAATCTTATTTAATCTCTCTATTAAAAAAAATCTCATACATTCACTGTTTTCTTTCCATCATTACTATTATCTCTGAGTGACATCTTTATTATATATGACTTGGATTATTATAATAGTCTGATAACTGATCTTCCTGAACTGCCTCTCTTTCCACCTCTCATTTACTCTTCAAATCATTGCTATATTCATCTTCCTAAAATATTCTTCCTACCTTTGAAAAAACTTCTTTAGAAGGGTGCCCAATGAGACCAAGCTTTAATAGTTTTTTAAAATTAGAATAAGTTGTTATTTAAAAGTTGTCAGTAGCTTCTATTTCTAGTGTTAGAATTTATAAATTTCCTTGGGAAATTTATATCCTTTTACCTGAGAACAATCTCTAGAATGGTTTCTTTTAGATAGATGTAAGGCAAATAAGATACCATTGTTTATTTTCTTTTATTTATTATTATTTTATATGTTTATTCATTTCCTGAGAGAGGGAGACAGAGTGTGAGCAGAGGAGGGGCAGACCTCCAGGCTCTGAACTGTCAGGACAGAGCCCAATGTAAGGTTCGAACCGTGAGATCATGACCTGAGCTAAAGTTGGATGAGCCACCCAGGCGCCCCTAGGTACTGTTGTTTACAGGAAAGTGTGTAACAGAACCTTTGTTTTATGTTGACAAATACTGCCCTTCTGGGAGGTTCCAAAAAAAAAAAAAAAAAAAAGATGGGTATATTTGCATAAGGTTCAAGAAGCCTTCTGGGAAGTAGTGGATAAAGCTATGATACTCTCCTTTTTGAAGTTTAATATTATTAGAAAAGTATCAGATGAATTAAAATGGACCCAACTTAGGTCATTTGGCAAAAACATCAAATTACTTTGAAAAGTAACTTATCATAATAGGAAGGATAATCCAGAGTGATGACCAAAGCCATATGCAAAATCTTAGAATAAGTTTGGGGAGGCCTGGTTCTAGAAGGGCCTGTCTGAGCTTAGTGGGGAGGCTTTAAAAATTGCTGCATGCATACATAAGCGTGTACACACACACACACACACACACACACACACACGAAGCCAAAGTCATAGAAGGGCAAATTTAAGGTCTAGTATTGAAGTGGCTTGGGGGGCGGTGTGTGGAGTTTCTAAGCTGTCCTAATACTGATGGAAAGCCATCTCCACTCATATTTGAGGAATTCTACCACCGCAGTGCTAGCAGCTATAAATCAGTACCTCATGTTTTTTGGGGGGGATTCTGGGATTTTGGAGTCACAGTTGTCTTGAAATCAGGCAAGAAAAGATATGAAGCTATCTGGATTGGGAAGAAAGAAGTAAAACTCTCTTTATTCAGAGACAACATGATCATTTACACAGGACATCCTATGTAACCTGCAAAAGAGCTCCCAGAATTATTGACTTTAGCAAGACTGTAGGATACAAAATTATATACAAAACTTCATTGGATTTCAATATATAGTACTAGCTATGAATAACCAGACATTGAAATATAAAAGTAACATAAAAATATAAAATATTTGGAGATTAATTTGAGAAAGAGTGTGAAAGATTGGTACATGGAAAATGATAAAACATTGGTGAGAGAAATTAAAGAAGATCAAAATACAGAGATATATTGTGTTTACAGATTGGAAGACTCAATATGGTTAGGAGAGCAGTTCTCTAAATTATTATATAGATTCAAAGCAATCCCAATCAAAAATCCCAGTGTTTTTTTTTTTGGTAGAAATTAATAAGCTGATTCTAAAATTTATATGGAAATGCAAAAGATCTAGAATAGCTTAAATAATTCGAAATAAGAGAACCAATTTGGAGGACTTAAGCTACCTTACTTCAAAGCTTTTTATAACACTTTAGTAACTAAGACAATGTGGTATTGGCATCAAGGTAGACAAATAGATCAATGGAACAGAATAGAATCCAGAAATAGACCTACACATATATGGTCAATTGATTTTTGACAAGCGTATTTAGATGAAAAGGATAGTTTTTTCAACAAATGATGCTACAACAATTAGATATTTATCTGCCAAAAAACCACATTTCCCCCCCAAACCTCTTCAATTCATATCTTGCACCAATACAAAAAAATGAACTCAACATGGATCATAGAGTTAAATATAAAACTATAAAACAAGAAGAGAACACAGAAAATCTTTGTGACTTGGCAAAGATTCCTTAAAGGCAAAAGCACAATGCATTAAAAAAAAAAGATACATGGGACTTCAGCAAAATTAAGAACTTCTACTCTTTAAAGCTAAAGACTGGGGAAAATATTTGTACATCATGTATCTGATAAAGGGCTTATACACAGAATGCGTAAAGAACTCTGAAATCTCAGTGATAATAATAATTTTAAAATGGACAAAAGTTTTGAGCAGATACTTCATCAAAGAAGCTATAAAAGTGGCAAATAAAAAAACATGAAAGGTTTTTACTCATTGGGGAAATGCAAATTAAAACCATAATAAGATATCACTACACACCTATTCGACTGTCCAAAATTAAAAAGCGGTGACCATGCCGACCTTTCTCAAGGACGTGGAACAACTGAAATTCTCATATACTGCTGGCAGGAATGCAAAGTGATATACCATTTTGGCAAATAGTATGGCAGTTAATTAAAAAGCAACATAAACATACTAGGTGACTCAGCCACTTCATGGCTAGGCATTAATCTAGGAGAAATGAAGGCATATGTTCCTACAAAGACTTGTATATGAATATTGAAAGTAGCTTTATTTGTAATAGCCCCAAACTAAAAACAATGCAAATGCCCATCAACATGGTGAATGGAAAAACAAATATGGCATATCCATATAATGGAATACCACTTACTAGCAAAAAGGAACAAACTATTGATACACCCAACAATATGGATGAATCTCAAAAAATTGTGTTGAGTGAAAGAAGTCAGACTAAAGAGTCAATAGTGTATAATTCCATTTATACAAAGTTCTTGAAAGTGCCAATTAACCTACAGTGGCAGAAAGCAGATCAACAATTGCCTAGCGATGGGGCAGGAGGAAGAGATTACAAAGGGGCACAAGGAAACTTTTGGGAGTGATTGATATGTTCATTATGTTGATTGTGGTGATGGTTTCATGGGTGTATACATATGTCAAAATTTACCAAATTATATGCTTTAAACATGCACAGTTAATTATATGTCAATTATACTTCAATAAAGCTGTTAAAAAAAAGAGATATTTTAAATAGGTAAAAATAGGTAATGTTTGAAATACTAGTTGTACCTAGTGAGTGTATTATTTCTCCAACTGACTAACCTCCAAACCCTTGGATCTGGCATTTGCTTTCTGTGGTCCAATCTCAGGCTAATACCCCTGCTGTATTTCCCACTGACATTTTGAATTTCAAAGGGGACTGTTTCCTCAAACGGTATTATCTTTTCTCATGCATTTCATTATCCTGGAATGGGCGGCCTACCATCTTCTGAGCTCACATAGAGATAATCCCTCCTTCTTCTGAACCCCCATAATTCTTTGTACTTTATGGCACTCATCATATTCATCTTTATATTATAGCTTATAAATACATTTCTTACCTCCCCTATAACAGTAAAAGATTCTTGAAGTTAGTGACCCGTGTATTTATTATTCGTCCTAATACCATAATGGTGTCTTAGAGAATATCTTATAAATAGTAAATGTATATATGTAGTTGTTTAACTGAGGATTTTTTAATACTGCTCAAAGACTAAACAACATTTTATCGTGCTTAAAAAATATGAAACTTTTCCTAATTGTGATGTATGCAATCTTTGTTCACATAAGATTGGGAAATATTTTTCCTTTGTTTAGGTTGTTTAATCTCTCAATCTATTGTGAATACCTGTGTTTATCATCTTTAAGACATTTCTCATTACCTGAGTACCAGAAACTATTGTTTGTAGTAGATTTGTAATTGTTCAAGGATCTCCCACATAATGTACAAGGGTTGGGCAAAATGGCATATAGATTCAATGATTATAAAGAAAATAACAAAAGTCTGTTTCTGGAACATCTTTTTCTATTTTTGACCCCATGTTGAAATAATGAAACCCAAGTCCTATCTAAGAAATAGGCCAGTGATAAAACCTAAGAATAATTTTGTTGCGGAGTTAAAGTGAACAAGAAACTGGGCTAAGAGGAAAGCTTTACTTCAGTTTCAAATATCAGAAAAAACTGGGAAATTGGATAAAAGGAGTTCAGGAAATTGTACTGGATGAAAATGATGTTTTGTATTTGTTCTAGCGTGAAAACATCTATTTCCCTCACACAGAGATGGATACGTAATGGTCTCAAATCTAATGGAAGTGCTCATTTCCAGGGGGTATTGTAGTTCTGAAATGGGTTTGTTTGAGGATTCTAGGTCTAATTTCATATCATTAAACTCTGAAATTACAGAAGCCTTTCCAAAGTAATCCTTGAGCCTCAAAACGGCCTCATGGTGCACCACGAGCGTGTTGTGTACAAAGTCTGAAGGGCTTGTAATACAATCCTCCTTCTGGTAGCGACCAGTGCTGTGCTTGGTTCTTGCCTTTCCCATGGGCTGCATTTCTCAGTGTCAGAGCTCACCCGGGTGCTGGAGTGGCAGCCGCTAAAGGTTTCTAAAGCCGATAACAGGGCAGAGGTGACAATGTCAGGGTTTGGATGAGACCTGGGTTTGAATACTAGTTCCACTACATATGAGCTCTGTGGCCCGGATCCAGCCTGCTCGCTTCCTGAGCCTAAATGTCCCCATCTGCCAAAAGGGTACCATGAATGTCAAGACCTAGCATGGTGCCTCGACACGTGTGCGTGTGGTTAGTTTTATTAGCAACGAGAAATTGTCTTAGTTTTACTTCAAGAAAATAGTCTTAGCCTCATGCTAAGGATAATTTTAGAAAATGAGAGTGTGAATGTGGGCATTTTTCTTAGAAACAGTTCTAGAGGAAATTTGGTGGCTGTGTATCTAGTGTTAAAAGGCCTACCCAACCTTGTCTAAGAGTCACAATGTCAATGCCTTCAAACAGATACACAAATGGTGTTATGCAATCCCAGATATTGTCCACTCCATTCACTGTGGGCAGGAAGAGGGTCTATTTTTAAGGGGACAGAAGACCATAACTGGCTAAAAATAGGGTTCTCCTGTCTTCCGTCTGTCACTTTCACCCTTCATTTTTCTGTCCACCCCCATGTTTCCTAAAGTCTCCTTATCATCTCTGTTCACTTTTCCCTCCTCTTTCTCTACTCTAGAAATGGTACATGTTATGAAAGAGAAAATTCTTGACACCATCCCCAGAAAGTCAGTGGTGGGGGTAATGCATTTTTAATCCTGAACACCTGGCCTCCTTTTATTTGGCTGCCAGAATGAGGAGGTTTTTTGATTATTCAAAGAAGTCCTTTTGCTGGTGTTCACAAATGACTAAAAAGGTTAATAAATTTCAGAATCTGCCTGGTAATCCAGGGAGATAGAACTCTGCAAACACAGACTTTTCCTTTTAGGTTGAATCTGACATTATGAAAAGCTCCCCGTCTCTTTCCACACTCGAAGTATTTATCCAGGCGTTAAACACTGAGCAGCAAAAGCGTAGCAAGGGAGCTAACATTAATTGTGGGTCCACTTTGCAGAAGGTTTCTCACATTATCTCATGTAGTCTTTGTGACAATCCCGGGGGGCAAGCATCACCATTTCCATATTTCATAGGTGAGGGCGCCAGGGGGCTTCAACATGCCCTGCCAGGGAGGGACTTGTTCCAGTGCAGTTTCCCTAAGCACTGGTGACCCCTTGCAAGATTTAGCCATCGTCTGCAGCTGATCCCCTCACCCCAGTCGTGGTATCCTGCTGTAACACCTTGATACAAGTGCTCTTCACGCACCATGCAGTGCCAATTATGGCAACACGTAGCTCCCAATTTCAACCACCGTGTGTGGCCAGTCAACTCTTGGGGTGTCAAGGGCAGAGTCCATCTTTCTAGGAAAGAGGGCTTTGAAATTGACCACCCCTCCCTCAGCAGTGCAAGCACAGCATCTGTGTCCCCGAATCTCTTTCATCTGCTCTGATTACACAGAGGCAGGTCTGCAAGTCCCTTATGTTGGCTGGGGTGGTGAGGTAGTGTGTGTGGGATGATGGCGGGTGGTAACGCCAGTTACCTGTCAGTGGTGCCTCTCAGTAAAGGCGGCAGGGCAGCAGCAGGAGTACTTGGTGGTTTTGGTCTTCAGTTATGATTCTGAGAAAACGAGAACGTCATTTACACATAGATTATCAAATTGAATCCTTTTAACAACTCTGTGAGGAAGGTTCAATTATGATCCCGGGGTAATGTAGTGATTACGAATAAATACGGGCTTGGGTTTGAATCACTGCTCTGATACTGTCAGTGGTAAGTTCAGGACTTGACATCTGTGTGACTTTCATCTTCCCGTGCCTTGGCTTCCTCTCTGTATGACAGGAAGAATAACACCACCTACCTTATACTGTTGTGAAAAGCAAATGAGACAACCTATATGGTAGTAAGTGCTCTATAGGTGGTCACTATTGTTATCTCCATTTTCCGGATGAGGAAACTAATACCCAGATGGGTTAGATAACTGCCCAAAGTCACAGAGCTAATAAGTGCTTTCAAAACCCATGCTGTCAGCCATTACTCCATGGCAGTGCTTCTTAGCCTTTTTCACATCCCGGCACACATGGAAAACAATATTACTCATAGGACATTGCGGGGAGTGAGTGGGACAACTCAAGGCTTGAGGCGATTGGTCTGGCGGGCTCTGGCCATCCCCAGTTCCTTCTGGTCAGCTGGTACTCTGCTGTACTGAAACAGGTGCCAAGGATGTCAGGTAAGTCTTCCTAGAGAAAATGCTGTTTTCAGTATAGCTTGAACAGTTAGTAAAGTTTAGTAGTGAAAGCGGGGCGGCGAAGTTGGGTGAGAGGGACTGCTTAATTTTCTTTTCTGGAAAATGGAGATCACAATACTACCTATTATACAGAAAAACTAAATGAAGGAATGTATATGGAAAGACTTTGCAAAATGTGATATCAATTTTAGCTGTTACTATTTCTAAGGAAAATGCACAAAATATTTGAAATCATAAGAGTGATTTAGGCATAGTGGTTACAGAAATGGAACATTTCTACCAAACAGTCACTTGAGGGAAGTTACAGTTTTGAGATGACCTTCCTCTTGCCCTCCTTCCCTCCCTTACTTCCTTTACTTATCTTTAACCAAATAAAAATGGATGTTAGCTTCCTCCAAGGTTTGTTATGAGGCTTAACCTATTTTCATCCAGTAACTAAAGCAAGTAGGAATAAGTTCAAGAATCCTATAAACCTAAGTCAAGTGATCTCTGAAAGTCAGACTCATTAGCTTTATCTGAGGTAATGGCATGGCAGACCATCTCCATGATGTCGTCCCAGCACTTCTTTGGTGAGGACTTGTTCTGACAGGCAAGGCAGCCAGGTATAAGCTGGACCCAGAAACAAAGCTTTAATCATTAGAGGGGGGAGATTTGGAGCCGTCAGTCAGCTTGTCTCCTGCCCAGGGCCTGACGTCACCTGAGTCCTATGGAAAGGTTGTGAGTAAAGCTTGAAAGGGCCACCACACTGACTATATTGTCCATCTGTGGGGCCCAAGGATGTCTGCCTTGGTCCTGTCTCTCTGAGAGAGGAGGTCAGGAAAGGAAGAGAGACATTCTTCCCAACTGTTCAATGTAACACCAAAATAGCCTTGTCATCCTGACATCAGCTCCATGGCATCAGCTGTGGAGGCAGATGGCAATGCCTGCTGGACATGGTGAACAGTGAAAGAATTTAGGCAATGGGAAGAGAGGAGAGGGTACCATGTGAATGGCTACTAGACTTATTTGTCAGCATATGGGAAATGTCCATAGGAAGAATGATTGGAGGCAAAAAGTAGGAAAACATGGGTTACACATAGAACAAGGCAGTAACAAATCTTGGAGCATTACCACAAGTCTTCATTGCTATTTCATTCCTGCACCCTTGAGCTACTTAAACTTGGAGATCCAGGGTGAGATCTGGAGCCTAATTCATCTCCAAATATTACCCGTTTTAAGAAGTATTCTTTTAAAGGGTTCATGTAAAATTTGTTCAACTTTGACATTTTCTTTCCAGAGTTTACTGAAAAATTCAGTCAAGTCACTTGCACAAATGCATCAATATTTTAAAAGCTACCAATCTTACACATAAAAAAGAAGACTCACAATCCTCGATAATCTTTAATGTAACACACATTCATTATATATGAGCCCTCAAAGGGGAAACTCGCGTTGTTCAGAATCCTAAGTGCTACAGAATGGTGGCTTTGGGATAGTTAAATACCACATATTTGCTTTGTAAAACCACCATCAAATGACTTTAGCAGATGAACCCTGAAAGCCATCACGACTCTTTTGTCTTTAATAACGAGGATCCAGCAAAAGGAGAGTGTTTCCTCTGATGTGACATTCTTGTGGTCATAGCTTAACAAGATACCCTCCTTGAAATTTGACTCTGATGATGTTCCTCGGGCCTTGGAGAAGCTGACTCATTCTTTGTGGCTGATCCCACATGTCACCTCCACTGTGAGCTAGGCCCTAACACCTCAAAAAGGATTAATTGCTCCCATGGAACTTGGTATATGTCTCTGTTATGGCACCATTATCACATGGTATCCTAGCTATCTTTGTGCTTGTTTACCCAATAAACTATGAGCTCCTTGGGAGTGGGGATGGTTTTTGGCACAGGAGGCACTTAACAGATAATTGTGGAATTAAAGAGAGTATCTATCATCATTGATGCTATGTTTAAGATATAGATAAATTTATGCACTTGTACAAACAAAGTGAGAAAAAAATGTTCAAGGGGCTGTTGCCATCCAGATATAGAATTTAAAAAAAAAATTTTCTTAGAAAGCTGTCATCTTAAAAATCTCCTGAACTAGAGAGATTCAAGAAAGGTAAGCAATGTTCTGAGGTAAATGACTGAGTTAACAAAGGAAAGAAGAATTTTCTGTTATCTAGTATGTGCTTGATTTACACCTATATTTAAAGCTAGAACTCAGGGGAAGGGAAGGAGTTGGGTTTGATATTTATTGAGTGACTTCTGTCTCCTAGGTTCTGTAATTGGAGGTTTCTGATACATTTCACTTTATGTGCAACCACCCCATTGGTTGAGTCCTATCAGCTCCTTTTGTCAAATGGGGAAAACTGAGGGGTGCCTGGGTGGCTCAATCGGTTAAGCGTCTGACTTCAGCTCAGGTCATGATCTCACGGTTCGTGGGTTCGAGCCCCGCGTCGGGCTCTGTGCGGACAGCTCAGAGCCTGGAGCCTGTTTCGGATTCTGTGCCTCCCTCTCTCTCTGACCCTCCCCCGTTCATGCTCTGTCTCTCTCTGTCTCAAAAATAAATAAACGTTAAAAAAAATTTGAGAAAAACGGGGAAAACTGAATTTTGGAGGTTCAGCAATGTGAACACCGTTGTTCCGTCTACTAAATGGCTGAATCAGAATTTGAACCCAAATCTGAAAAAAAAATTCTTAGTATGTGTCTATATGTGTTTTAAAAAAAGGGAAGAATTGAATGGTTATTACGATAATTCAGGGCAACCCTTACCTGTAGCCTACAATTTCCCCTCTTAAATAAATATGCAAGGAAGAGATTAGGGGGAGGGGCTTGAAGTAGGTAATAGATGTGGTGGGTAAGCTGGTGGACTCAGAGTCAGAAACTGGGTAAAGAGCCTGGTTCTGTCACATCCTACTGGTGTGACCTTGGGCCAATTATTTAACCTCCTTGAGCCTCAGTTTCTTTAACTGTAAGATGTGGAAATGGGTGGAGGGAAATAACCATTGTTTGTATGCTACAGGATGTTTTTTTGTTTTTGTTAAATTTTTTTTTTCAACGTTTATTTATTTTTGGGACAGAGAGAGACAGAGCATGAACGGGGGAGGGGCAGAGAGAGAGGGAGACACAGAATCGAAACAGGCTCCAGGCTCTGAGCCATCAGCCCAGAGCCTGACGCGGGGCTCGAACTCACGGACCGTGAGATCGTGACCTGGCTGAAGTCGGGCGCTTAACCGACTGCGCCACCCAGGTGCCCCAACTACAGGATGTTTTAAGAATAAAATGAGAGAACGTACTGAGCACCTAGACAAGCACTTGCCACTTGGCATTAGGGCTCAACACATTCTTATTGTAATTAGCCATATGTTCTATGTTTATTGCCCAAAGTCAACAGACAGTTGCTCATCTCTCTACTTAATGTTCAGTAGATGCAATCTTAAAGTAAGTGAAGAGAAGCCCACTGAATAATCTTTTCCCCTGTAATCAATCTGCAGCCAGAGTATGGGGTTTGGAGTCATTTGATAGGAGTTTGATTCCTGGTTCTGCTTTGTGATCTTGGTGAGACAGGTTACTCAGTTTCTCTGAACGCGGTTTTCTTATCTGTAAAATGGCAATCAAAACTACACCTATCTAACAGAATTCTTGCCAGGCTCACCTGATAAGTACCAAGGTAAGGAGTACATGAAAGGGCACATAACCTGGTCTAAGAAGAACCAGCAGAGTCTTCTCGAAGGCAGTGAAGTCCAAGTGGACACCTAAAAAAGAGAAGAGCCTTGAAAACCATGATACACACTTATGCCAATAATAATTATGTTATCATTTTATTAATATATATATACAGGTCTCCCTCAACTTATGACAGGCTGATGTCTCAATAAATCCACCACAAGTTGAAAATATCTTAAGTCAAAAGCATTTGATACATCTAACACATCTAACCTACTGAACATCACAGCTTAGTCTAGACTATCTTAAATGTGCTTAGAGAACTTATATTAGCTTACAGTTGGGCAAAGTCATCTAACACAGAGCCTATTTTATAATAAAGTGTTGAATGTCTCATGTAGCTTATTGAATACTGTACTGAAAACCAGAATGGTCATATGGGTACAGAAGGATTGCAAGTGTATCAGTTGTTGACCCTGGCCATGAGCTGCCACGTGCTGGTGCCCACAATGATGAGGGAGTGTTGCACCACATATCGCTTGCCTAGGAAAATATCAAAATTCAAAATTTAAAGTACAGTTTCTACTAAATGTGCATTGCTTTCACACCATCATAAAGTAAAAAAATCATAAGTTGAACAATCATAAGTTGGGGAACATCTGACATTTAACTTTTTTCAAACTATATTTTCCATGCAACTGGTTTCACTTTCTGACATAACCTTAGAATTTCATTAAGTTTTTAAGGGAGGAATGCTGTGATTTTTCTTTTAGTGGATTTTAATTATCTCCAAAATTTGGTCTATCATTTTCCTAAAGGTATTTTTGGTAGAACTTCAGTATTTTGCTATGTCCTCAATCATCAGCTCTACAATGTGAGAATCAAAAGGAATATAGACCATGTAATTCTTTCTGGCTTTCATAATAATTGGGATAAGTCCATGAGCTGTGTGTGTGTGTGTGTGTGTGTGTGTGTGTGTGTGTGTAAATGCGTATACATCTTGGATTTGATGCTGAGTTATTCTTGGGGTATAAATAAGACACTGAAAGGCACATTAACTTTTCCAGGTCACTAGGGTTTTCATTAGAATGCTGGACTATTAATAGTTACCTCGTGGTAGAGAGGAAATGATGTTCCAGTCCTTCTCTCTAGAGGGCTTAGCATACCAGAGAGCAACAGTGATTTGCAAGTGTCTGGTTCATAGTGTGCTGGTATTGTTTACAAGGTCAAATTTTAGATTAACCTTTTTTGATGAAAAAAAAATTCAACAACAGTATCTTCAGGAACATTCTGTTTCTTAAGGAAAATTATTTTACATGTAATTTACCTAGTGCACCACATAAAAATTCTTAGCACAGAATACTCAACACACTGTAAAAATTTATTTCCTTTGAATTGCTTAAATGTCATCGTGTTTGGTACAAATAAGGAAATACCTCCTTGTGCAAATAATCTTGCCAAAGCTTCTCTGCTATAGTCTCACATAAAATGGTCCCCGCTATATAGAAAAGGATAATTGAGTTATTACCTGGTGAACACAAACAACAGAGCCAGCCACAAGAGATAATTCAGAAACCTTTATTATGTTTTGTTATCCTTTAAAACAAGATTATCTGCCCAAAGAATCTAGAAAATTACTTGTACTGTTTCCAACTGATTTTGTCTGAACGATTTCTGTGAGATGCACTGAACAGGCCATGGTGGGATGAGGGATTTGTTAGAATAACCAGATCTGTTATATGGCTGATATTATCAGGTTTTTACTAGACTATTAGCTGCTTGAAGGCACAGTCTGTATCATATTTATCTTTGGATCTCTCCTGTGTCTTGAATGTAGTAGGCATTGTCTAACTAGTTATTGAATTGATTTAAATTCATTTTACTATGAAAATAATTTCTGAGTCTCCCAGGAATCAGACGGCATTTGAATAATACATTCCTTGATGCTCTTTTTCATTACATCTGGTTTCGTTTCCCACTGGGAGCTACATACGTATGGAAACACAGGCGTAGATTTGTGGAAATTATGGATTGTGACAAGGAAAGCAGCATCAAAAATTGGATAACATTTGGCAAATATGGGTAAAATTAATACAGACATGTGTGGACTTACAGAATTCATATAGATTAAGAATTTTTGGGAAAAAAACCCCACAAACACGCCTGTTTTTATGGCTGTAGTACATTATACAGTTTGTCTTCTTTTCTTTTCTTTTTTTTAAGTTGATTTATTTGTTTTGAGAGGGAGAGAAAGTGCAAGCAGGGAAGGGGCAGAGAGAAGGGGAGACAGAATTCCATGGAACTCACGAACCATGCAATCATGACTTGAGCCGAGCTTGAGTCAGATGCTTAAATGACAGAGCCACCTAGATGTCCCTCTCCTACTTTTCTTTTCAAAAAAATTTTTTATTAAAAAAAATTCTAATGTTTATTTATTTTTGACAGAGACACAGAGTGTGAGTGGGGGAGGGGCAGAGAATCCCCTAGCAGAGAATCCTTAGCAGGCTCCAGGCTCCGAGCTGTCAGTCAAGAGCCTGACACCGGGCTCAAACTCACGAACCGTGAGATCATGACCTGGACGGAAGTCGGCCACTTAACTCACCGAGCCACCCAGGCGCCCCTTACTTTTCTATTTTGACAGTTTTACTATTAGATAAGCCTGAAATTCAGGTGAGGAGATGCTTGTGTGCTTGTGCATGCATGTATGTAAACAAGAGACAAATGAAATTTTATCCCAATAAGATGAATCTGGCATAGAATGATGATAATGACTGTTAATTGAGAGCCCATTATATATCAGGTAATCTTTAAATACAATAATGTATTTAATGCAGACAACAACTTGATGAATTATCTGTCATTTCCAGTTTTTAAGGTTAATAAGCTGATGTTCAGAGCTGTTTAATAACTTGCTCAAGCTCATACAGTAAGTAGCAGAGCTGAGACTTAAACCCAAAACTCTCTGACTAGTAAATTGGTCTTCTTCCCACGTATTGTGCTTGACATAGGAGGAGGCAGCTACACATGGTGATTCTTAACAGTGTCAAAACATCTTTTTCTTTGGGGACAACCCTTGTCTGTAATTATTACCTGTAGAGTCTTTCTTTGAGCCTTAAAGCTAGATTAAGGCTCTGTTTATGTAGAGCAACAAAATAGTCCAATTGCAGCTTCTAGTACTGGCAACATTTACTGGGAAGTCAGTAACTGAACAAAAGTGAGGCACCTTGAATAAAAGAAAAAAGTGAAGTGAGAGGTTGTTTAATGCTTTGTCTTTTTTTTTTTTAAATACAACAAATTAAACAATTTGAATTCTGAGTAGAAAGAAACAAGTGAAAATTTATTTCACTTTTCAAACCATGTTGAATTAATATAGCCTAGAATTTTTACCTTCAGGTGGTAATGAACGAGCAGCATCAGAAAGCTGCAGGTGGAAGAGGTTGAGAAACAGCATGTGTTTTATCAGTTGGTAAGGGAGCCAAGGTGGTATTTTGACTGTGGAGGAGAATGGTAATATTAGAGAAGCATTTGCTGGTTTGTAGTCAGTCTCCTTTCCTATGAACACAGGATAATGATAGAGTTGAAACATTAAAACTAAAAACCAATTTATCCATCAGACTGTTTTCTTCAAGTGCTGTGACAGCCAAAAAGAAACCCAGGTCTGCCAAGATGGGCATCTACGCACCTAAATTTCTTTGTTGTGCTATGTGCTCGGCATAGTGGTAAACCAAAGCAGCCTGATTCCTGCCCTCATGAAGCTTATATAGGCTAGACATAAGGAGACATAATAATTTCATAGAGCAGTATTGAGGACTTTTAAAGACTTCACAGTCAAAATAAATAAATAAATAAATAAATAAATAAATAAATAAATAAATAAAACCCAGCAACTCAAAGGGAGAAAAATTGCCTCCAGAAGGCCCCTGGAACTAGCCCAAGGCTGTGAGTATTCAGGGCGACTGTGAAAAGACAAGACAATGGAGAGAAAAAATAAGGGTCCCCATGCAGTATTCATCTAGTTAAAGGTAATGACATCAGTAGGAGATTATACTGCTCTCATTAGAGATACTCGTGTTGTGAAACAATAAAGAAAGCCTGAACATTAATGCTCTGACCAGAATGGGTACCATTGTGGTTTAACATAAGCTACCTTTTATTTTATTCACTGGTGACTTGAGGGAAGTGAACTCTAGCAGCTAATCGCATTCACTTTCTTATGAAAGTGAATTATTATGAAGAGGCTTTCATAATAATTAAAAAATATATATTTATTTATTTATGTCACTGAGGTGAAATTAACATAAAATTAACCATTTCAAAGTGAACATTTCAGGGGTATTTATTATATTCACAGCGTTGTGCAACCATCCTTTCTATTTAGTTCCATAACATTTTTATCACCCTGAAAGGGACCCCCATACCTATTTAATTATTTTTAAGTTTATTTATTTAGAGAGAGACAAGAGAACATGAGTGGGGGAGGGGCAGAGAGAGGGATAGAGAGTCCCAAGCAGGCTATGCACCATCAGCACAGAGCCCGACATGGGGCTCGATCCCACCAACTCTGAGATCATGACCTGAGCCCAAACCAAGAGTCAGACACTCAACCAACAGCCACCCAGGGAACCCCATACCTATTAAGTAATTTCCCCTCATTCTCCCTTCTTCCTGCCTCTGGTAACTACCTATCTTTGCTCTGTCTCTTCTGGGGATTTACCTATTCTGCTTATTTTTTATAAATGGAATCATATAATAAATCTTTTGTGTCTGGCTTCTTTCACTTAGCATAATGCTTTCCATGTTGTAGCATATATCAGTACTCCGTTTCCTTTTATGGTTGAGCAATATTCTATTATATGTATATACCATATTTTGTCATTATATGAGTAGACATTGGGTTGTTTCCACCTTTTAGCTCTTGTGCATAGTGCTCCTATGAACCTGTGTTGTTATAGTCCATTTGAACTGCTAAACAAAACACAGACTGGGTAACTTATAAATATAGAAATTTGTTGCTTTCTGTTGTGGAGGCTGGAAGTCTCTGACCAGGGTGTCAGCATGGTTGGGTGAAGGTCCTTTTCTGGCTCATAGGCTTCCTATATCCTCACAAGGTATAAGGTCTAAGGAGCTCTGTGGATCTCTTCTATAACACTAATCCCATTCATGAGGCCCCTCCCCCCTGATCACTTCATCACTTCCCAAAGGTCCCACCTTCTAGCATCATAGCATTGGATATTAAGATTCCAATATGTGATTTGGGGGGAGATACAAACATTCAGACCATACCATGCATGTGCCTATACTTGTTTGAATACCTGTTTTCAATCCTTTTGAGTATACAGCCAGGAGTAGAATTACTGGGTCATATGGTAATTCTACGTGTAACTTTTTGAGGAACCACCAAACTGTTTTGCACAGTGGATGAGTGATTTTACATACCCACCAGCAATGGACAAGGGTTCCAATTTCTCCACATCTTTGCCAATATTTATTATTTTCATTTTTTTTTAATTATAGCCATCCTAATGGATATAGAGTAGTGCCTCATTATGGTTTGCTTTACATTTCCCTAACGATAAGCATCTTTTCATGTGCTTGTTGGCTACCTGCATATCTCCTTTGGAGAAATGAGAAACGTCTATTCAAGTCCTTTGCACATGTTTTAATTGGGTTGTTGTTGTTGTTGTTGTTGTTGAGTTGGCAAACTAATTTTTGAGCCATGTAGTTCAGCTGTGTCCTGATATAAATCCAATCCCCACAGCAGTCTTAAGGGTGGGGTGTGGGCAGGGAGAAGAGAAGGCAAAGAGCACAAGAGAGATAGAACTTGGGGTGTGGCTGAAAGGGTGCTAACACACAGCTTTATCTTCCCCAATAACTTAGACATCAAAATTTATCTTTCCTGATAACTCACAAAAGGAAGTGATAGCTTTGGCATGGCACTGTGATGGATACGTATTTCCTGAATCAGTGACCTCAACTTCATTCTCACTGCCATTGTCTAGCTCCACAATAAAGAGTTACCAGTTTTTAGTGCACATCACACATGTTATCTTGCTTAAACTTCACAGCCATGCCAGGTTGGTAGTATTATCCTAATTTTACAGATTAGAAAAACTGAAGCCTGGGGAGATTGAGTAACTGGTTCAAGATCATGACTAGAAGGAGGCTGAATGAGTAGGGACTCCATTCTCATAAATTCACACCCTTTTCCTATTACTCCATGGGTGGCTCCTCCCTTGTATGCATTATTGTCATAATCTCCTTCCTGTCTCCTTTTCTTCAGTATTCCCTTCCTGATTCAGTTCTCCACACTGCTGACTTGGTGGTATTTTGAAAATGTAAGTCTTATGCCACATCCTCGCTGAAGGTCTTTTAATGGCTTGTCATCCTACAAGATCCTCTGTCTTCCCTTTCAAGTTATCATCTTTTGCTGTCCTCATCTGCACCCACCCTACAGTCATGTTAAACTACTCTTAATTTCTGGAATTGGTTAAGTTGTTCATAACCTTGTGCTCACAACAGAGTTCCTGCTGCCTGGAATGCACTGACTCCCCTCCCCAACAGTACCACATTATGAACTTTTCCCTTTGCCATAAAATGCACAAATATCGGCAAAAGAGGTAGTCAGGGGAAAGAGAGAGAGAACGCTGTCATTATTTACATACCTCCTTATTTACATACATCTTGACTGGCTGGAATATCCAAGAGAATCAACTGAAAAACGAGTAAGACCACTCAGTAGTCAGATAGAAGATTTAAGAAAATCAACAGATCTCCCAGTCGCCAACATTTAGAAAATGTAATGGAAAGAAGGCTCTTATTCACAGTAGCATCAAAAACCATAAAACTTAATAAAATATGTAACTTCATATTAAAGGAAAAACTTTGGACTGATTAAAGGATAGAAAAATAACACCCGACTCTACAAAAGTACACTCCATGTTTCTGGACAGAAGGTCTAACGTGGTGGTGAGGAGTCTCAGGTCTGACTGCTCGAGTTTGAATCCCCTTTCGTTCAATTCTCTCATGGGTCATCTCCGAAAAGTCACTTCACTTGAGTGTAAATCAGTCTTGATTGATTGTAAAATGAGAGCAATAATATTCACTAATTCCTGTATCAAGGATGAGAGATGAATAAAATAATCTGACTAAATAATAAATGAATGAATGAATGAATGAATAAAATGATCTGTTTAGAACACTTAGCCCAGTGCCAGGCACATAGTAAATACTTAATAAGTTACCTATTATACTAAAGATGCTAATTACCTTTAAGATAATCTATGCATTTAATGCAATTCCAATCGAGCATTTGTATCAGTATGTGATTTGTAATTTTACTGAGAGATTTACAGAGTGTTGTGTTTTTTACTTTCCATTTTTGGAGTCATGTGTCTTTTGAGCTGTGGATATCTCCCAACAGAGGTGTTTTGCTTTTGGTTTTGCCTTTGTTTTTGATGCATATGACCCCATGTATATGTCTCTTTCTTTCTTCCTTTTTTCCTTCCTTCTTTCCTTTGCTCTTTTCTTCCTTCTTTCCTTTCTCAAACTCACAAAGATATGCTTTTTGTGTTAAATCCTAGAGGCTTTATTGTTTTAACTTTCACACTTAGATCTATAATTCACCTGGAAATAATACCAATATAGTACTGTCTGAATGTAGAATATGAGGCACCTGGGTGGCTCAGTTGGTTAAGCGTCCGACTTCGGCTCAGGTCATGATCTTGTGGTCTGTGAGTTTGAGCCCCGCATCAGGCTCTGTGCTGATGGGTCAGAGCCTGGAGACTGCTTCAGATTCTGTGTCTCCCTCTTTTTCTGCCCTCTTCTGCCTGTGCTCTGTCTCTCCTTCTCTCAAAATAATAAATAAACATAAAAAAATTTGATATCTGGTAGAATAAGTCTTCCCTTCTTGTTCTTCTTTAAGAGTGTTTTGACTATTTCTGGCCTGTTTCTTTTCCATATAAATTTATGGAAAAAATCAGCTTTTTAATTTCCACATGAAAAAAAGCTGCTGGGATTTTGAATTGGAATTGTACAGAGTCTATAGATTTGAGGAAAACTGACATCTTTTCAATATTGAGTTTTCCAGTCCTTGAACATGGTACACTTCTCCATTTATTGAGATCTTTATATTCCTACAGTAATGTTTTATAGTTTTCTGTGTGGAGGTTTCTATGCTGATTTCTTACCTTGGGGTTCCTACAAACCTACATATGGTACTAGCTTGATGTTTCAACTCCACAAGGTGGTATTTTTTCTTCCAAGAGTGGTTGTGGATTATGGCAAGCTTTATCATGACTACTCTGGGTTGGTAGACTATGTGTTTCTGGTCCTTTCTTTAATGGTCACTTGACAATCCCAGCTTCTTGCAGAGCTTAGTTCTGGCTTACGCCCTCCTGCAGGATACAGGAGGAATCTCCTATTGCTGCGTAAATGGAAACCTCAGGCCTTAGATACTTGGGCCTCTGACCAAGACCGATAGCCCCATTCTGGCTTTGCTTGCCCTCCATGTTTGTGGCACCTGTGGGTTGTCCTGTCCCTCTTTTGAGCTGAGCTATATAATATAGTTTAAAATATTTTGATCATAGTTGGCAGAGAATTTCTATTGTTTAGAGTGGGAGAGGGAGACTTTAGTGCTGGCTTAGAATTCGATACTCCTGGGAGTCTTCTGCCATACTACTTGGAATCTTGAAAAAAGGTCCACTAATAGAAGAATAGTTAACTATGAGAATGAGGTAGATGCAAATACAGAAAGTATGGAAAGATTTCTGAGTCATATTACTAAATGAAAAGAAAAATTTCACAATAATATGCATGGTATAATTTATGTAAGTAAAATGCAAAGCAACTCTCCCTTTAAAATACTTACAGCAATAGGTCTGGAAATTCACACACAAAACCGTTCACAGTGGTTACTTTTAACCACTATGAGTTGGGGTGGAGGGTAGATGGTTAAAGGAAACTTTCAAGGAGTTTTTCCTATCATCCTGTGTTATGTGATTTCTTTGAGTTATCATTTGTTTACAAGCAATACAACTTACATTACTTGTACAATAACAGTCAATCATGTCCTCTTTCCCAGCTCAGGCCCCAAACCCTTGACAGTCTTCAGAGCCTGCTCTTTCCTCTCCTGCTCAGCATCTACTCCAGCCACCTGGCTGTCTCTCTGTCCCTAGAATGCCATTCTCCTTTTCACCTTTGCATTTCCTGTTCTGTCTGTAATGTTCTCGCCCCGCCTCTTTAACTAGTTAACTAAAACTCATCCTTTATAGTGGCTTTCAATTTTTGCAACATGTCCTCAGAGCAGCCTTCCCTGAACTTCAGACCAGGTAAAGTTCTCTGTTATATGCTCTCCTAATGCCTTGTATTTCTCTTTTGCAACATTTACCAGAATTTTAATTAAATGATGTTGAAGGTAGTTGTATAATGCTGGACAATTGGAGTAGAGCTTGAGCTTTTTTTCTGTTAGGATTCGGGCTGTCTCATTTGCTGATGAATTCCCAGAGCCTAGCAGAGCAACTTGAATGCGATGAACACTCGGTGAAGGAACCAACAAGTAAGTACACGAGACTTTGTTTGAATCTTGTGTGTAGTTTCTGATTACCCGAAGTCCTTTAATGGAAACTTAGGGATCTGAGGCTCCCGTGTGGGGAAATATTATTGCCTTTTCTTTTCCTGTTTAGGACTGCACAGATTTGTGCAGTGCAGGCCATGGGGCTGTGCAGTCCCTTACACTGTACTCAGAGTGGTGTTGAGAATACCATCCATAAAATGTCTCCTCTCGAATTCCCACTGCCTGTGAGTCTGCCCATGAACAAAGGAGGGACCTAATAGACCTCTAGGGATTTCAGTAAGAAAGGTAATTAGTTCCTGAACTGAGTGTTGCCTGGGAGACTCTCCCTCTATCTCCAGGAACCATTTCCTCTATGCTTGTTTCCAGGCTCCCACAATCCAACATCTTCAACTTCAGATGCAAGCCAGTCTGTTGCTGTCTCCCTGGAGTTTCGCCATTGGACAATTTCCTGTCCATGGATCCTCAGGAGATTATGCTGAAATTCCATTCCCGGTGTCACCAGGAGTGAAACTAACTAAACTGAACCCTGGAGAACGCGGTTTAATACATAAGAACACAGCTAAGTAATTGCTATGTTGAACAGAAGAGGAAATCAGTCACTATAAAACTCATGCTGTAGGATAACTCATTTCCAAGTAAGATCACAATGGGATTCACCTAAATAGGATTAAACTTTTATGATTTTTTTTTAAAGGGACCCATTCAATCATCAGACTAAGAGAAACATTTCATTTCACTTAACTAAAAGGTCAGAACTTTTTGATGTCCCAGTTACATAGGCAGTATGTTATGCACAAGCTCATCAGAACATAATGGATGACTTCAGTTATATAAAAGTTCAGCCACGTTGAAACTCCTGCTGAACGATCCCTAGAGGAAAACCCTTTTTGCCACTGACTTTGTAATCAGATGTTGTAGCTCTCCACCGGAATCTTTTGAATGATTTCTGAAAAGGAGAGGCCATCAGTTCAGATGTGCCATTTATTGTCTGTCAGAGGGGAATTTGCAAATGCACATGACCCTCTAGGAAGCAGAGCTCTTCCCTTCTCCGAGAAAGGCGATGATAATTGGACTTTACATATGTTTCCCTTTTTGAGATACAGACCACAGAGTTTGTTTATGACTATCTTTAGCACGAACAGGAAACTTGCAGTGAAACTCAAACGGAGGGGAGTAGAGTTAAAATGTCATAAAACTCATGAGAAATATGTTCCAAATGATCCAGTGGCTTTCAAAAGCCCATTTTAAACACACAAGAATGATGCAGCATAGTTGTGTTTCCAGTAGCAGGGAGAGGCATTGCTGTGCCAACCGTACGTTCTGGCCCTGTGACCAGCTGCTCATTATTTGCCAGAAGAATAGCTGGGTGGGACCACGGCTGGGCTGTGGAAAAAGTGTTTCTCTGTGAGAAACTTACAAGTTTGTATGAAGGGCAAACCAGGAATGTTGATCTTTAGCAACACCCTAACCCTACCCTTAACCTCAGCACTAGCTTTGGTTTTTGAAAACAGGATAGTTCATATGAGTAACCTGAGGAGACAGCATTCGAGGGTGTTCACACCACCCCTTAGGAGGGTACCAAACTTCACTAATCTCACTTCTGTTGTGAGTCACATCTGCACCAGTGTGTATCCCCATCAGTCAGAATAGGCCGGGTTCTGCTGTGGCAACAACAACAAAAAAGCTTAAAATCAACCAAAAGCATCGGTTTAGGGAAGACTAGTGGATGGTGAGAAAATGTTTCTGAGGTAGGGAGAACATTTCTCTTTGCCTTTGAACCGGAGACAGACAACGGTTGAGATGATGGCTGCCCTATTCACCTGGCTTCCGGAGGCAGAAGATGAGCGGCATAGCTAGCCCCAGCTGACTTGCAAAGCAAATAAACTTTTGGGATTATAAACCACTAAGATTTAGCAGTAGAATCTGGCTTATCCTGACTAATGCCGTATCTACCGCAGTTTTACAGATGAACAAACAAATGCTCAGGCAGGTTAACTAGATGACTAGTCAAGGGCCAGGGAAACCATGTATGAGCTCTATTAACATGTCAGACTGACTCTCATTTGTCTCTGGCAGAGCCATGAAAGACCTCAATTCTTCCATCGACTGCTGAGTCTTCAGGCTGATGAAGTTATTCTGATCCCATATGCCCCGGGGAATAAGCTTGGTTGTTTTCAAGGAGACCAAAATTAACTATTTATTTATTTATTTATTTATTTATTTATTTATTTATCTATCTATCTATTTGGTTTAGGATCACAGGTAGGGTGACCAACCATCCCACTGTCAGGGAAGCCAGGAAAGTCTCAGGGTAACTGGGATGAGTGGATCATCCTAACTATGGAGGTGATATCTCCATAGCAACACTCCATAATCACATAGCATAAACTCCCACTGCAGCTGATAATTCTTTTCATCATAATATTTATTACATCATGTTGTAAATGATTCAGACTGTTCTGTGTCTAACTGCCCACAAGACCCTGAGGACTGTTTCTTGTCCATTTTATAGTGCCAATACCTTGTACAGTGTTTGCCACTTCAAAAGAGCACAGTAAACATTTGTTGCACAGATGAACGGATGCCATCTCTCTGTTGCTTTTCATTCCCAAAACTGGTGTGGTATGATTGGCTTTTTCTCTTTTTGAGGATCAGTTCTGCCTAGAAACTCGTTTAACTCTAAAGAAAGGTAGGAATCTTCCTTGATGGCAGCTACAAGCTTGCATAAAGTTTTCAGTGTGACCCACAGTGTAAAATTACATAAACTTAGCATTGAGTTTCAGCATAAACCAATTCCTTTTTAGACTGACTGAATAATTGAATCTCCTTGTTTGGCATTTGTTTAAAGACAGAAGGTCATGGGACAAATGGTGGGTATTTGAGGCTGTGGAAACATATGTTATAAATTTGGTTTAGCTGTTTCTGGTAACTGGGATTATTGTGACTGAAGACCCAGGCCTCCCAAGTCTGCCCTCCACCCTTGGGAATGCACAACAACATGCCCTCCCAAACCAGAGGCAGGAAGAAGATGTCCATGGGCATATCTCATGGGTGGACTGCACTCATGCCCAGTTAAGGACAGCAAACAGTGGATTGAGAAGCTTGCTCGGGAGAATTACATCCAGGCCCCATCCAGCTGGATTTTTTCATAACAGGCCTGTGAGGTGTGCTGAGAAAGTGTGTGGTAGTTCTTGACTCCTCTTACAAACTAAAACCTCAGAATTCTTTGTTTTCATTAATCACCCGTAGTGAGTCTCCCTATGTGACTAAGCTTTTCTGAGAAGTGATTTAAATCCTATAAAGAGGCCCTGAATTGTGGGAGGATCACCAAGCTTGTATTAAAAAGACTTAAAAAAAAAAAACTCCCATCCTCAGTTTCCTCATCTGTAAAATGGGTTTAATAACATCTACCTTTCTTACTGGATAAGATAGCTTATGAGGTCAAAGGAGATGAAGTCAGTGAAAATAGTCTGATGATTGTAAAATGCAGAATGAATATAATACATATATTTCCTACTTGTATTTATTTACCTATTTCTTTTCATCCTATAACAAAACTTACTAAGCTTGTCTTCTGCTTTAGAACTTCCTTTCACTTATCCTAATATTTTCCTCATCACAGGAAGGGAATAAGCATTTGCCATGTGTTTTGTATGTACATTCTTTTCATAATGGTACTTATGGCACAGGTACCGTTATCTTATTTGTATGTACAAGTTCTAGTTCATAGTAGTTCATGTCCAAGATCATGCAGCTAGACCTAAGGTTTAAACTCAGGTGTCCCTATCTCATTGCCGAAGTGAAATTTCTATCACATCATTCTACCTTCCAAGTTTTAACGAGTTTCCCTCCTTTGTTTCTGTTGTATCCTTGACTTGGTATACAAGTTCACCTTGTGCTTGATCACAATATTATGATTTTCTAAATTGTAATCATATTCTCTCATCTTTTGTCACTCCTGGACTGAAATGTCCTACTTATTCTGGCAGTCCTCTCCATTTCCTGGATCTTTGTACTTGTTTTTATTTGGATATTTCTTGAGCTTATAACAGCTAAAGCTGCATGTAATATTACAGGTTCAGGCCCTCCACGGGTGGGAGTCAGGGCGGGATAATGTTTCCAGATGTATTACCAATATTGACCATGATACCCAGGTTATCATTAGCTGTTTGGGCTGAAGTAGGCAATTCCAGTGGAATATCTTGCAGCTATAGCCAGAGACCGTGTGGCCAACCATTAGGGAACATGGTATCCCGAGGTCTCTAAAACATTTTTTCTTGTATTTATTCAATGAGTATTTAAAATGTACCAACTCTGTGCCAATCTCTGTTCTAGTTGCTGTGGGTAGGGTAGAGTATAAAACACCCCAAGTTCCTGTTTCCACAGAGTATAGTGAGTAGTGTGGAGAGACAGTTGACAAATACAGAAATGTATAATATGTCAGAGATTATTACAATAGCTGTCTAACTGGCCTCCCTGTCTCTAAGGAGGCAGTAAGTGCTATGTAGAAAAATAAAGCTGGGTGAGGGGAATAGAGAAAAACTGGGCAGAGGGCTTGCCTCTCTATGTAGGATGGTCAGGGACATCTGTGATAAGGTGCGATCTGAGCAGAAACTTGAAGTAAAGGTTATCTCGGAGAAGAACATTCCAGGCAGAGAGAACAGCAAGCACAACCATCACGGGGAAGCTACTTCCCATATGTCAGGTGTGTCAGTATAGTTAGAACTACTGGAACTACGTGAGAGTGGAGGGGACTGGGATATGAGGTAAGAGATAAGGTCAGAACTTCAAGGTTAAGGAAGGGCAGATCATGCATGGTCTTGTAAGTTATGGTGAAGGGTTTTACTCTGTGAGGTAGGAAGGCATGGAGTATTATGAACAAAGAACTGGCCTGATCAGACTTAACATTTTGGGGAACTCACTCTGACTGGTCTGTAGAGAATACACTGTGGGAAAGGAATGGTGGAGGCTAGGAGGCCAGTTAGTTAGCTCTTGTAATAACCCAGGTGAGAGGTGACGGTGGCTTGGATGGTAGCTCAGGGCAATGGTGGAGTTAAGGACAAACATCATTTGATCCTGGATATAAACTGGATGTGAGAGAAAGAGTCAATGATGACTCCAAGGTTTTTGGCTTGAGAAACGGCAAGAATTGGATGAATGGAGTTGCCTTTTAGTGAGAGGAATACTGTGGGAGGCATGTTTTGTGTGTGCGTGCGTGTTTCATGCGGTGATAGAGAATTAGGAGTTCTATTTTGTATATTTGAAGTTTAAGACACTTCCAAATGAGGACTTCAAGTAGACAGTAGATATGAGCATGATGTGTTCACAGGAGAGGCTGGGGTTGGAGTTAGAAGTTTGGGATCTTAAAAGCCCTGGGGCTAAATGAACTCACTTAGGCAGACAGATAAATCGATAAGAAAGAGGTCAGAGCACTGAACCCTGGGGCACTCCAACATACCATGTAGAGCTTGGAAGACAGATGGGTCCTGTAAAGAGGAGCAGTCACTTAAAAGCTGTTTTGGTGGCCGTGTGGCAGCAGCTACTGTAAATACTGGGTTTGTCCACTAGAGATCTACTCCCAAAGTGGGTGACCACCGGAGATACCTATGCTTGTACATGTGGCCGCTACACGGTGTCACTGAGAAAAAGCACCCAAAAAAGATTCCTGGCTTATCATTAAAAAACCCACAGGAGACTGGCCAGAATGGAAAATTAGGTTGAGAAAGCAAAGAAATCATATATTCCTGATAATCTAAGCATATCTATAATATGATAGAAACAAGAAACTCTTGAAACGATGGATATACCAATCATTAGCATGTGCATTTGGAAATTCACAAGATTAAACATATTAGACTGCATATTAACAAAATCGTCTGTACAATACATATAAATAAAGTTTGGGTTTTGGAGCTCTTTTTTTCCCTCTCTGATGGTAACTGGTGTTTAATTTTTAGGTCACCCCCTAGAAAACTTGTTTAACCCATGATGTATCTCAGTGGTAGAAATAACTTCAATTTTCAACCGTGCTGTGAAGAGTTTTCAGTTGCAATTCTGGATAGCAGCAACTACCTCATCAGATAGACAACCAAAGCCATGAGCTCAAGGGGGGGAGGGGGTTAAATATTAGTAGATTTTCAAAAAACATATTCTCCTTTTATGTCTCCCTGCACCTCCCCTGCCCCCAAATCTGCTACTGCCCAATCTCTAATTTGGCCAGCTAGAGGCAGGGCAAAGGGAAGTGGAGCCAGAGAACAAAGATATCACATTTTTGGCTAGGTCTGAAGAGTCTTGATCTTTGTATAAGATAGAGAGATTAAAAAAAATAATGGTAGAGATAAGGCTTCTCTAGCTGGGTCATGGACTCAGAATGGGAATTGGACAGGAAATAGGAGGCTGGGACAGTGATGGGGTACTGCAAAGGGGCCTGACCTTTTACCCCAACCCCTTTATTTCCAAAGACATGAGTGGGGTACAATGTAGCCACTTCTCCAAACATCATATACTCAAACCCCACCCTCTAAGTCTTGGAAGGAGCTCATTGTTTTGTCTGGCTGTTTCAGGGGACAGGCTCTGGGACAAGTCTGTCACTAACGAGACAACAGGAACGTCCAGTTGGGCCATGATGGTAGGGAGTGGGGGCCTTGGTGGAGGAAACACAGTGGCTTTGAACCTTTTTCTCTGTGGGGCAGTGTCTTTGGGACAAATGTTCTCTTCCCTTCCATGTGGCAGAGTAGCAGGATGGGCTGAGGCTGCCCCCATTTTGGGGGGCCACTTGCCCTTGGCTGGCCTAGCAGGATCAGTGTGGCCTCTTTTTGGAGAGGCCACATACTTTTTCTTGAGGAGCCTTCCTTGTGCCCACAAATATAAATTTAATATCCACTACTTTGTGCTCCAACACTACCTCTATTATAGCATTGACCTTACTGCACTATCTCCTAGTCTGTCTTCCCTACCAGATTGGGAGGCTTTTGAAAACAAAGACCAAGTTACAACTGTCTTTATATTCACAGGATGTGCCTGGGTCATGGTAGGCAAGCAATCAGATTTATTACATTACAAAGGAAAACAAACACATTTACATACACATTTCTATGCTCGGAGTGTTCTGTTACCTGGTGTGCATAACTGGGAGTAGACAGAGGAGAGCTACTTGGCCTAAACAATAAGACCCTTTCTGTTCAACAGATGTTAAAAACATTTTTTTTAACGTTTATTTATTTTTGAGAGACAGAGAGACAGAGTGCTAGCGGGGAGGGGCAGAGAGAGAGGGAGACCCAGAATTTGCAGCAGGCTCCAGGCTCTGAGCTGTCAGTGCAGAGCCTGACATGGGGCTCGAACCCATGAATTGTGAGATCATGACCTGAGCCGAAGTCGGAGGCTTAACACTGAGCCACCCAGGAGCCCCCGATACAGATGTTAAATAACGATGACTGTAACTACTGACAGCTTATTGCCTTCACTCTATTTCCTTTCCTTTAAATAACAGATTGAGGCCTATTTTCTCTTGAGAGCCTCTGCTGATTATCCATCCTACAACCTGTCAGTCTCCTTCTTCTTAAGACGGTTCCTGTTATCAGTTTGTAGCCATAAATACATGTTCCTAGATTTTATAGTCAGTCTCGTTTTTTGCCACATTATGTTGTTAGAAATCACATCTTCCCTACAATGGAACATCTTCTCCTCTAACGACAATGTTGTAAATGAGGACTGACCAAGGACTCAGTATCCTATAAAATATAGTCATGATCAATAACATGTCAAAAAGACAAAGCTACAACTGCAATCCTCGAAAATAATTTAACATAGTAAACACATGCCTGAGTCCCATAAAACAGTCATAAACACACATTGATTATACAAGGATACCTGGAATTATGTAAAATCATAAAATTCAACCCTACTCTAACATACATTTTCCCCTCAAATTAATATACGCTTTAAAATGAACATTTTCAACACATTAAAGTAAACAATAATTTGTTCCGCTTTTACATTATAAACGTCATATTGCAGGATTATTTAGATAGTGTAGACCTCTTTTTAAAAAAGTCAGTCCCAGCAAGTTAGACGCTACACCCCTTTTGCCCTTCATAGGTTGTCCTCTCCAAAGCAGGGTTTCCATTCCATTGGTCCTGTACTTGTACCCAAATTAGTAGGTTCAAGAAATGTTTCCTGCAGTTTATGACAATAGTGTTGTTTCTTTCCTCCTCTGAAAAGGTGACCCAATCTTTCTAACCTTCCTCCTCTCCTTTTCTTTTTCTTTCTTAAAGCTAAAGGCAGAGTTTCTCGGTAGAAGACCAAAGCAGAGCTAGGGAGAGACAAGAAGTGGCCTTAAATCACTCAAGCTCCACTTCCTTCTGTGAGTGATTCCTCTGATTTAATTTTTATTGTAAGAGCAATAAAACAACTGCTGATTGTGAGCCAACTAAAAAAAAAAAAAAAAAAAGAGGTGCAAAACATCTGTGTCATGATTGCTAAGAGGTCTGGCTGTCCTTACTTAAAATTCAATAAAACAATTCAGTCAACGTTTCTTGAAGGCCTACTACGCACCAGACCAGGCCTGCGGTGGGGGGGGGGGGGGGCGCTCAGGAGATCCCGAGACAAAGGTGACAGGTTGGCTTTCTGAGGGGGGGGTATGTGAGGGTGTGGGGAGGGTGTGGGGGGCGGTGTGGATGTTAAGAAACCAGCATTTAAACCTCATTCTGGGAACTTCCTATAGGGCAACAGCAGACTTGGATGACCCACTCTGGGACTATTTTGGCCATGTGATTTGTGGGTTTTGTGATTGATACCATTCTACAAACATGTCTGGTAAGAGGAAGGGCATTTAGAAACTGTTTCATAAGAAGCTTCTGTGTTTTCTAGTGAGATTGGAGTATTGAAGTTTGCTTGGTGTTTAATTAAGAAAAATCTCATAATCCCATTGAAAACAAATAGGATTATCATAATGTTTGGTAAAGGCTGATATTATAGGAAATAGGGAATCCAATTAAGGAAATATAAGGGTGAGACAGTGATGTCGAAGGAATAATCCCCTTAGCCTTGAAGTTGTGGGGAATATTGAGTAATTATTCAAAGAGGAACCAAACTGGATGGCCTAGCCTGGATTTACATGGCTGAGCTATTATTTCTCTCAGAATTTTTATGAGTCTTTTCAGGAGACACCAAGTTCCACACTTCTCTGAAAATAATACACATCCATGTGCATGTTAGTGTCTGGGAGAAACAACTAGCATCAGGGATAAGATTATTTCCAAATGATCTATCAAAAGCAAGACATGCAAGTAAAGAATTAGTGAGTGCAATTCAGATGTTGACAATTAGATCTAATTTTGTTTGTCTGGAAAGTTGTTGCTGTGTGGGACACTTACCCACCTTTTGAGTTACAAATAATTCTCAAGTGACTTCTGATAAGGACAAATGCCATCAGAAACAAGACCCCAGAAGTTTTCTTTTTCTCAGGGGCTACATAGTCCTGTGTTTGGAAACATGGCTCTGAGCTTGTCTTTTTTTTTCTTTATATTTTGCATAGAATGCATTTCTAAAGATAGAATATGACCTCAGTGGAAAATAAAGCAAAAACATGAGTTGTCTCTGTAGGCATAATGTTCTAGAAGTCAAAATACGTGCAATAATCGAGAGGGAGGCCTGAGAGCTACCACCCCTCAAGTCTCCGTTGTCAAGCAAGTAGCCTTCAACAGGACCATTCTGGAAAAACACAGAAGTGCCATGGGGTTTGAGGGCAAAGGGACAGGCATTGGTTCTGAGCCAGAGCATACTCAGGGCAAGGGACTGGGGCTAGAGTCACCTGCCGGCTGGCAGAACAGAAAGAAACAGTCTTCATGGGGAATAAGCTGCACTTTCATTCACGATGACTGGCAAGAGGGTGTAAACGTTTCTCATTGAACTGGACATGCAAAATAGCCTGGAGCCTTTTCTGAACCTGGAAGATAGCCGGAAGAGAGCAGTTACTCTAATAGAGGGTGTGACTCTGGGTGGCCTAGGGCAGAGTGAGTGAGAGAGAGAGAGAGAGAGAGAGAGAGAGAGAGAGATCAGAAGCCAGAAGAGAAGCATTGGCTGTGTCAAGTGGTCTATTCAGAAGGCTCCAGGGGGGGTATCTCGAGATCCCACATAAGAGCCCCATCATAGGAACACTCACCTCTAAAACCCTCCAAGGCCAGAGAACACTGCTGCCAGATCATCAGAGTACTGGAGAGCTAAGAAACCTCCTCTTGTTTACCCTCTGGGTCTCCCTCCATCCCTGGGGGAGCTGGAGACAGTATTTGGGAGGGCACAGAAGAGGAGGAGCAGCACAAGGCAGAGAGGGGAGCAGCTCACCATGCCCCTTCTTCCCCACCGCTTGTTCTCCCGCTGGGGAGCTGAGAGGCTTTAATTCTGAATGAGGTTCAGATCAGTGAATTAAAATCAGACTGCTCTTGTGACTAACAGAGACAGAGCGACTTTGCACTAAGTGTGTTCAAGAGAGTTTATGGAATCTGCCCAAGATTTCATCTACTTTCCATGTAGGGAAGACACGGGCCACAGAACAGCGTCAGATCACTGGCTGAGAGAAATAGAATCCTTACTCTAACCCCAGTTTGGAGACCTACTTGTTCAATGTACCCGTTACGCTTTTATTGATTTGTTGCCCTCTTTATGAGGAGAGCTTGTTGGGGATACAGACCATATGTTATATTTATCTTTACAAGTCATGTGTCAGTATCTGCCACATAGAAAATGCTTGTTGAATGAATAAATGAATAAATGAGTTGATAAATGGGGGGGTCATGTAGGGTAGTGATTTGGGGTCCAAATTTGGGCTTTGACACTTACTAGTTGTGAGTTTTCCGCCAGCTACTTAATCTTGTTTTAACTTAACCAGTTATATAAACTTTGGCTTGACTTCCTTTTTAAAGGATTTTAAGGTCCAAAATAGTACTTGCCTCCTAGGATTTATTCGAGGGTTAGACGTGATATCATGCACGTATGATGTTCAGCACAGTGGCATGTGTGTAGTCAATGTTCAACCGACGAGAGCCTCAATGGCAGCATTACTGTGGCTGTAGTTAGGGATGGAGTTGCATGGGTTAGCGTGCACAGACCACTCCTCCACCCCAGTGGGGCCTGGTGTCCTTGATTTTGATTGTACATCCTTGACCCCCACTGGGCCTGGTGACTTTGATGCCTGAGTCTCTCGGCTTTATCTCCTCAAGGAGGAGGCTTGGTTTTCTGCTTAGGTTGGGGAGGGGCAGCTGCACTCCTCCATTGGGTAGAGAAGAGTCCTGGCTGGCGGACAAAGGGCTTTAAAAAAAAAATTGAGGTACAGTTGACACACAGTGTTATGTTAGTTTCAGGTGCATAACACAGTAATTCAACAGCTCTGTGTGTTGTGCTATGCTCACCACTGACATGGCTACCATCTGCCACCATAGTCCTCTCGACTATATTCCCTATGCTGTGCCTTTCATTGCTGCAAGAAAGTGGCTTTATTTTTTTACATTTATTTTTTGAGAGACATAGAGAGACAGAGCACAAGTTGGGGAGTGGCAGAGAGAGAAGGAGACACAGGTTCCAGGCTCCGAGCTGTCAGCACAGAGCCTAATGCAGGGCTTGAACTCACAAACCGTGAGATCATGACCTGAGCTGAAGTCAGACACTGAACCAACTGAGCCACCCGGGTGCCCCTGCGAGAAAGTGCTTTTACTTGGGCATTCAACCAAGACTTCAGTTTTCAGCACCCCCACCCCACTTTCAGAGGTATGTGGAACTTCTCCTACCTAAGTCTTTCTGGGATTCTATAGCACAGACCACCTTTCTTCTGAGCTTCTCCCAAATCTATCCCAGTTCCTTGGCTTTGATAAGTCAGTTACCACTGGCTTTCCAGCTTCCCATGTTTTGTTGCTTTTCCTTCTTCTTTGTCCTCATGTACTTATGCCTTAAATAAAATCCTTTTACCATCATGTGGGCAGAGGGCAGGGACGATTGGGAGAAGCCTACAATAAATATGAGTGCTCAATATGCCGTGTACAATTTGAAGTGAGTGCAACTTTTATAATAAGGAAAAATAACTGTGGTTGTAAAAAAGAATCAGGTTGGAGATATAAAACATATATGTCCATATTTTTGTACATATAGTTAATAATACAAAGCGATTCATGCTATTTTGCAAAATAAGCCATCTAGACAGTACGTGCCTTAGTGTTTTCATAAAGTAGTAATTGCTAGGGTTGAGGTTATCGAAGAAGGCTTCATGGCAGAGGTGGCAATTATTCTAGACTCTGAAAAGTGGGTCGAATTTGGATTTCTTAATGGAGCAGGCCTCTATTTAGCCTATTTCTTTATTAACAATTATGTGTAAATCAGGATATTATCTAGTGTAGTAGCCATTGCTTTGGACTTCTCAACATGCTTTTTCCTTATTATTCCTTCACTTTGGTAAGAGATGAGTCCTCACTTGGAGAGAATGAAACCGGCACGAGAGAGGAAAACAGAGCCTGGAGACAGAACTGAAGACAAGACTTGAGTTTGATTCAGCTCCATCTATAGCCAGAGTGCCCTTGGACTTCCAAGTTGCAAGAGATGATAAATTCCCTTCCCCCCCCCCCCTTAAGTTAGTTTTAATTGGGTTTTAGTCACTTTCATCAGAAAGAGTCCCAACTAATATGGCAGAGTAATGAGACAGTATTTAACTCGGAATTTTAGAAGACCACCACAGTGGGTAGAGCTAGATCTCAACTTATAGCCTATTGAAGTTACAACTTGAAGGTTGTTTCTCATTAAGCTTATTGGTGGTAGATAATTCTTATTCTTTAACTCAAGGCAATGTGGGAACAGACTGGTATCTGCTTTTTCCCTTTGGAGCTTGTTATTTTTCTCCTAACAGACGAATTATTTGTAAGCAAAAATTAAAGATAAAAATCAATTCCCATCATCTTTAAAAAAAATGTGGTGAACATGTCCCTAGAGTTATGAGAGCTGCAGAGTAATTCACCTACAGAGTGCTGCTGGAAGGCAGAACCCACCAAGCCCCCCAGAATTCAGGGTTAAGGGAAATGATAGTTTTGTGCTTACTGATTAGAAGTCTTTGCTGCAGCAGCCAGGGCCAAGATAGCAAATCTTTGGGTGATCTGGCAAATGACTTAATAACAGGTAACTAATACTAGCTAATGAATACATAAGTACATACAATAGTTCTACTCTTGTTTTGAGTGCTTTTTATATATTACCACAAACCTGATTAAGTACTGCTTAATGAGTACTGTCATCGTCTCATTTTCCAGATGAGAAAAATCGAGGCACAGAAGTGTTTAAGCCAGGATAGGCACCCAGGCGTCTGATGCTAGTAGGACATTCCCTTAATCCCTGGACTACACTGTGCTAGCTTATTAGTCACCCTATAGAAGCACCTTTGCTCTAGCTGCAAGTCTGTGTCTCCACTGATAAAGCAAAGAGTTTGGGGCAAGACATAATATTACTAGGATAATAATCAGGAAAAGGGAAAAAAATCAATTTCTGCATGAAATGTATTCCTTCATTATTTTTATTGTGGTAGATTTTTCTTATGAGGCTTTAAATATTGTTCAATGAATGGTTATTAGTATTATTGGTAAAGAATAAAGAGAAAGAAAAATAATGAGTTAATAATGCCTTCTTATTTGGAAGAAAACAGTACTTTAAAACTGTGATTCTCACCCCGGGGGCAATTTTGCCGCCCACAGGACATTTGGCAATGTCTGGAGACGTTTTTGGTTGTCACAGCTGGGAGAGGTTACTGGCATTGAGTAGGTGGAGACCAGGGATCCTGCTAACCATCCCACAACACACAGGTTGGCCTCCACAGCAAAGAACTGTCTCCAAATGTCAATAGCGCTCAGGTTGAGAAACTCTGCATTGAAACAACAAGAGTTCATTGAGTACACTTTTAATGAGCCATGTAGACATCACTTTTCCAAGCTCAGAAGAATTTGAAAACAGGAGACAATATATTATCTTGGCAAGTCCAGAGCACAAAAATAAGTTTATGGAAATGACATAGCTTACATTGGACATATGAATAGAATGATAATCCAAAGTTTCTCATTAGAAATAAAATTTATCTGTTTTTGTGGTTTAGAAAAGTTCTTTGTGGCTTAGAGGGAACAGTTTTGGAAACTGCCAACTGTTAATTACTGAAAAAAAAATTTCTTATGAAGAGACAGCTTAAATTCATCAGCAAATGGCCTTTGCTGACTTTCCATCATTCTTAGAATGTTTGTCAATGGCTAAGGCTTTAGTGACTCTCCTAAGACATGATTTGATTAAAGACATTTTTTATCTAAGTGGAAAAAGAATATAATTAAGATTTATTAGTATAAAGACCAAAAAATGCAGGATTCTCCTACTTAGAAATTAAGAGACTCGGTACTTTTTATGATGATCTTAGTCTCCTTAATTTGAATATTTCAAAACTAATTATATTATGAAAATTGAATGCCACACACCAATTCACTTAGATTGTATTGATCATGATGAACTAATTACTTTAGATTTATGATCTGAATAATTTATTATGCAGCCCACCCCACCATTAGTGGTTTTTGCAAAGTAGTGCAGAAAAGCAATCTTTTGCCAACTTCTATTCATGTTTAAAGAAGAATTTCCTATATGTGTGTCAAAATCTGTCACCATAGAACCCAGGATGTCAGGTTATGTAATGTATTGACAAAGATGTAGAGAATATTTATAAAGAAAGATTACGTTTTTAATGGGAATGATTAAAGAAAGATGTATTGTTGTAGTCAAACCAAGTTTTACCACTGTGACTCTGCCCTGCTCCAGGAAGGACCTCAAAAGTGAGGTGCTATTCACATAATCAGAGAGGGGCAGGGCATATGCTTCTCTGGTCTTCTCGGGGCCAATGTGCCATCATGGGTGGAGGTGAGAACTGGGTGCAGCATTGGAAGGAGAAGAGTAGGGATGAAAAAAGGGAGAAGATACCATTCATTCATTCATCTACTCAATATGTATTTTTCCCCCAGCTTTACTGAAGTATAACTGACAAAAAGTATATATGATTGATGTGTATAAAGTGATGATTTGATATACATACGCATTGTGAAATATTCACTGCAATTAAGCTAATTAACATATCCATCCCTTCCCATAGTTACCATTTCTTTTTCATTTTTTATTTTGTGGTGCGTTCAATATGTATTTATTGATCATCTAATATGTGCCATGCCCTGTGTTTGCATTGGCAGTGGAAAGGTAGAATAGAAAAAAAAAAAGAGGACAGCTTGACGAGGGACCACCTGGTCTCATAAAGTTTACAGGCTGCTGGGGGAAACCTATTAAATAGATAATTAGGCAATTTGTTACACTGGTCTTAAGTGTAACAACAAAAATATAAGATATTATGAGAAAAAATGACCAGAGGAACCAATTTAACCTTGGGTGTCAGGAGAGGCAGCTGGTAGGTGCAGTCTTGCTCAGTGTGAAAAAACAACAAACAAAACCAAAAAACAAAGGCCTGGCTCATAGTTGATAAGCAACACAATTTAGATATCAAATACTCCTGGGGTGCCTGTGTAGCTCAGTCGGTTAAGCATCTGATTCTTGATTTCTTGCTCAGGTCATGATCTCAACAGTTCATGAATTCAAGCCCTGTGTCTTGCTCTGCGCTGATGGGGCGAAGCCTGCTTGGGATTCTCTCTCTCTCCCTCTCTCTCTCTGCTCCTCCTCCTCCTCCTCTTCCCCTCTCTCTCAAAATAAATAAATAAATAAATAAATAAATAAATAAATAAATAAATAAATTCTTTAAAAACATTTTTTTAATGTTTCTTTATTTTTGAGAGAGAGACAGAGCACCAGTGAGGGAAGGACAGAAAGAGAGAGGGAGACAGACTCCAAAGCAGGCTCCAGGCTCTGAGATGTTAGCACAGAGCCTGACATGGGGCTTGAACTCATGGACTGCAAGATTATGACCTAAGCTGAAGTCGGACTCTCAACCGACTGAGCCACCCAGTCACCCCCCAAATATATATATACTTAACTGTGAGGTTCTAGGCCTTTAAAAGACATCAATCCTGCAGGTGGTGGTAATTTTCACTCTTAAGCTAATAAAGCAAACCAGGATCAACAGGATCTTAAAAAGTTCTTACTGGCCTTAGCTACTGAATGACTTCTGTGAAAAAGATGGTTTTAAGGAAGGGTGAGGCTGGAGAGCAAAGAACCAGGAGAGAATGTCAGGCCTCGGAGGTAAGTGCACAAGGCGTCAGGAGCAAGCATGAGATAAACAAATGGTGTGACAGAGTAAGGAGCCCGTGAGGAAAACTGGCATCAAGTTCACAGGAAATGAAGCATGCTCTAAGGCAGCAGGAAGCGGAGCCCTGGGTGAACCTCCAGCAGAGGAATCTGACCTGGACAGGAAGTGAAGGGCATCATCTGAGAAGCAGGAAGGGGAGATTATTTTTTGTGTTGGTTGTAATGAGGAAAATAAGTATCAGTTACATAAACTTTGCTAAAGCTTTTGTCCTGTTTGGGATTTTAGGCAGTTTGGAGCTTCTCTAACAAAATAATCTGGCCTTCTGGGAGGTATTTGTGAAGGACAAGAACAGAAAGAAGAAAGACTGGAGAGTGGGGAATTGCTGTGTGGATTTGTCTTGCCTCGGCTCCCTTCTGGGTAACACAAGATATCCACCTTGGATCTGAATAAGTGCCCCCATCTCCCCTCTCAGGATGAAATCACCCACACTGGTTGAGTTACATATAATGTGTGTTATAAGATCAAAGTTTGAAGAGTGGGAAATAGTTAAGAAGTTGTTTGTTGGAGGTTATATGGATAATTTATTCTGTTTAGACTGAAGAAGGAAAATGATAAAAAAAAAAAAAGCCAAAACTTCTGCCAACCCCGTCCCCCACCAGGGTAAATGGGGGGGGAGGGGAACATACTGAAAAGTCACCACTGAGAATATATATATATATATATATATATACACACACACACACACACCAGCATCGTGGTGTATATATATATATATATATATATATATATAAATATGTATATATATGTATACATATATGTATATATATGTATATTCTATCCAGTTGTAAACATTGTGGTGTGAGGGAAGATGGGAAGAAATAAAAACAACCAGCATTAAGTTAAAAGGGATAATTAGAGGAGCCAAAATAAGAGGTGAATGTTGCAAAGAATCTAGCTAACTTTAGAGACTAGAGATTCCTTCAAACATTTCAAGAGATTGTGAGGCTTTAAATAGTTCAGAATTTAACAAGATCCTAAGTGTAAAGGTCTCAAATATACACAAATATTTTTTGCTTTTTCCTCTGAAGGGAGGAGACACTAGGAGATGTGTTCTTGGCTGTCATTTGGAGAATGGCTTCTAGTACATTTTATTTTCTGTTAAAAGCTCTAGAGAACAGTTGGCAAATAGAAATTGGTCCACAGAAATAACATAGCTTCCTGGAACTCAGGGGGGAAGGAAATGGGTGGTTTCTTTAATTACTATAGTATTTGTGTGTGTGTGTGTGTGTGTGTGTGTGTGTGTGTGTGTGTTATAACTAAAGATAGCACTCTGGCTAATATCCTCAGGAGGGAAGGTGAATCTGGAAATTAGTGAATTCAAAAGTGTATACAGTTGTGTTGAATTTGCTAAGTTATGTAAAACAATAATGCTCTTTGTTTTTAATATCCTGGCTAGATCAGAAAGAGTAGATTGAAATTTGTTCTCTGATATTTAATCAGTTTAAATTAAAGGACATTATTATTTACATATGGAGAGCTAATGACTTTAATGTAGGCAACAAAGCTTATTTACAACAAAGACGTGATTGGGGGTGGCAAGAGGAGTGTCGACAGGACCTTAATTAATTGATTTGCTAATTATTCTCTTCTGCTGGGTGTTACAGTACTTTTACTAATGAGCAGCAGTAATAAGAATGCTGCAACAAGCTATTTGAACTCACTAACAGTGCAATAGCTTCTTGGATGTTTTCAGATATTTGGGGACTCCTTTTTATCCTCTTTTATGCTGAAATTGTGGACTTTATAAACTTGAAGAACTAAATATATTCCTATATGGATACTTATTTATCAGCTATGTGATTCAGCCCAGGTCTGGACTTAAAAGGCATTCAGTGAAGTTGGAAATAAAGTAGATGACAGATTTTGAATTTAAAAAAAAATTTAAAATGTATCCCATAGCAGTGCCATGTATTTATTTCTACTTAAAGACAGTGACTAGTAATAGATACATCTAAGCTCATTGGTGTAGAAGTTTAACTTTTCTGTAGGCTTATATATTTTTTTCATTTCTTAGAAAGTCATGATACTAAAGAAATTCAGAAGTCCCCAGGAGAGTCTCTGCAAATGCAAACTCATTTTTTCTTCCACATGTTCACCTCTCATAACTCCTTGGCATGGACCCTTCACTTCATCCAGTTTGTGAGTCCTGTACAGTTTCTTCCTTGGGCATGCTCACTTCCAACACCAAGTATTCGCTTAGGCTGTCCAGCAAAGAGTCTAGAATGCTCTCTCTTATGTACATCCTTTCCTTATACCTTATATCTTACCTGATTGGGAGGAGGTGGTGAGTGATAGGTGGTGAGTAACTGGCTCACAGTTACTAAGCGTATGTAATGCTTTAGGCACTGTTGGCAATTTATATGCAGTGTTTAATAATACTCCCATTAAAAAAATTTTTTTTAATCTTTATTTATTTTTGAGAGAGAGACAGAGTGTGAGCAGGGGAGGGGCAGAGAGAGAGGGAGACACAGAATCCGAAGCAGGCTCCAGGCCCTGAGCTGTCAGCACAGAGCCTGACACGGGGCTCAAACCCACGAACCATGAGATCATGACCTGAGCCGAAGTCAGACGCCCAACCGACTGAGCCACCCAGGTGCCCCAATAATACTCCCATTTTACGGATGGAAGAACCGAGGCTTAGAGAATACCAGTGGACTCACAAGTAATAAGTGATATAAAGTCAGAATATGAATCTAGGTCTTTTTGTTACTGTTGTTGTCATTTCTAGACTTAATCATAGCGTGCCTTGAATTGCTAAGGCCTAATTTCTCTAACCAGATGGTCAGCTGCTGGCAGGCAAGGACCTTATCTTTTAGACTGCATAGAGTAGATACTCAATAGTTATAGCCTTCTGTTGAAATGAAAAATAAAATGTAAAATGTCAAAGGATTTTATAAATAGCTTAAACATTGGAAGAAAGAAACAAATCCCAGAAAATGAGTTTCTCAAAAATCATTACATGAAGCCACAAGACATTGGTTCTATGTAAGCCAGGGCCACCCCCATGGGTATCTAGAAATGTGTGGGTGTTTTCTCAGGTTATCAGGATACTGTAAGTATCCTTGCACTTAGCGGGTGGCAGATAGGGATGTTAAACGTCCTGTAGAACATGGGAGAGGAGGGTTCCTTAAAATTGCCAGTCCCTACAGGCTACCAGTGCCCCTGCTGAGCAGCAGCACCTGACTCTGTAGCCCAGTGATGGAAAATGTGGACCCAGAAGCCAGATTCAGTTCTGACCTAGCTCCACATTTTTCTAGCTGTGTAACTCCCATTATCATTGTTAACTATGTGCCCTCTACTCCTGACATACGGTTAGTGCCAATGAAGTCATATATTATTCACTGCTTCCACAAAAGTGTCCCCTATGGCAAGACATGATCTTCAAGGAGTGACAGAACTTACCAGACTAATAGTCACAGTGTACAAATCAAGATGTATCCTAAAATAGTGCTTCCCAGACCTTGATGTGCTTATAAGTCTCCTGGAAATCTTGTTAAAATGTCGATTCTGATTCAGGAGGTCTGGGGTGTGAGTCTACATTTCTGACAAGCTCATGATGCTGGTGTTGTTTTCTGTGGACCGGAGGTTAAGCAGTAAGATTCAGTAAGTGAGGGGCTCACTTAATAAATCCAACAAGCATTTATTGCATGTCTATTGATATCTTAAATTACAAAGATGGAGGTAATGGAGGTTGGATATAAAGAGTATAGAATCTGGTTTCTTCACAGAAGGAACTTCCATCTGTTTTGCCACTTGGGAGAGAGAGAACATTTTCCATGGATAGCCAATGGATAACTATATTTCTCAGGAGAGAAAGGCAGATAAATACTTCCTACCTGTGTTTCCTCATTAAAAAAAGCCATTTGGAGTACCCAAATAATTAATAATTTTAGAGAAGATACTGTAACTAAGTAAATGAAAGACTTGGCTGCTATTATTGGATGAGGATGCAAGCCTTGCTTATCTCAGAACTGATGTGAGCTGTGTGTTTGAGTTGGTGTGTGTGTGTGTGTGCTCGCGCTGTTGCATATGTGTGCTAGCTGGGAAGTGTATGAGATCTTTGCTAGTCATTGCTTCCCTAAATATTGATAGAGAGAGGGAATCTAATACCTTTCCCCCCACCATGAAGATTGAGACTCTGAGTTAAGGGGCAGAAGTTCCTAAGGCAGCCTTGACTAGGAACTTTGCATATTTTAGGCAGTGGAAGTTATTTGAATACAGTCATTGAGAGAAGGAACTACTCATTATCCACTTAAAATACTTCCCGGCTGGGCTGCAGCACGGTGCTGTACAGAAGCCAAAGCAATTGGCTTTGCATTTGGCCAGCTGATTTAGCAAGAAATTTTGCAAATTATGCAGTCCTTACAGATGGTGCTGTTGGGTTTGTTAGAATGTTTTAAAACAGTGACATACTTGACCATGAACTAAATTTCCAGCCTCTTAGAGCTACTCCAGCCAATCCTAGACTCTTTCCACAGGCAGCCAGAGACCAGGAGCAGACCTTTCCTGCAACTTTATGATAAATGATTTCCTTTCGAAACCACTTGTACATTACAAGAAGTTGGTGGCAAACTGGGCCAAGTGGAGCTCCTGGAACTTTCGGTATCTTTACTTATTACCTCTGAGTTGCTTGGGTAACGTTTTAAAATGGTTCTTAATTGACTTTCTGGTGCTCTGCCTGGAGGCCAAGGAGGAGTATTTCTAGGAGAGATGATGACTGTGCTCTGCCAGTGTGAAGTGTGAATCCCCGAGAGACTGTGACGAGGGTCTAGGCCTGAATGTGTAGAGAAAGAACAGCTGGAGGCTGTGGCTTTCTCCAGAAAGAGGTTTCTAAATTTGCCTCTAGAAACTATTAGGAAGTTCAAGATACCGTATCATCTTCATACACCCATTTCTTCTTGCTCAGATCTTTGCAACAGGAACTGGTCCTGATCTTTGCTGTTAACTGCTTGCTTGTTCTCTTGGTTTCTATTTGACTCATCACCTTTTATCAATCTCCCTCAATGCCCTTTTAGTTGTGCTTATTTTGGCTTTACGTAAGCAGCATCTCTGGATGCATGAATGAGGCAGATAAAATTCCCCAGGGTTACTGAACTGCTCTTCATCTATTTTTAGCACTGCTATGAATTTACCATAGCCCACAGCATAATTCAATCACTCTAAGCCAGAGAGCAAATTCTGAGTTTTGTTCTTAACCTTTCCCAGAGGCTTTTGGTATAGGCTGAGCTTACAGACACATAATTCAGTCATTGATTATTCAAGATAAGTCATACCTGGGTTTCTGTAATCATCAGATTGCCATTGTCAACTAGCATTCAGCTCTCATTCCTAATTTCGTGTTGGAAGCTGCACAAAGCCTGTTGCGTCCTATGTGTGTGTGGCTCTCGCAATGCAGAAATGGCAACACAGGAGTACCTAGTACCCACTAAGGCACTGATGACAGCCAATCTGACGACTCTTTCTTAGCCAAAGGGCCTTAAGAGAACTCTTGGCCTATAGCCTGAGCCGTTTGATCTTTGTATACCTTCCAACCCTAGGAACCCTCCATAAGGTGAGGACAGTGTGTCTTATTTATCACCATAGTTTCATATTGGGCCTTAAGCTTTTCTTAATAGATGAGTTAGGAGACATTGATCGACCGGTTGATTGATTCACTCATTCAAAAAACTTTCATTGATGAACACCTATATTCCAGCTTAGAATATCAGAATGGAGTTTCCCCAGCTTTTGATAGAAATATATTCTTACCACCCACTCTTTTGGTTCTAAGAGCTCCTTTATACCTCTTCTATTTCTTGAGAACACACTCCTCTAAGGCGGCTGGCTCTATGCTCCTATTCAGGTTTACTCTTTTTCTCTGCCTCTGCAGGGTCAAGCACTACTTCTGCTAGCAAAGTGAGCCCTCCCACTTACGAATGTTGCTAGTTTCTGTCATTGATTTCTTTCATTCAGGGTCAGACTGGAGGTTAAGGAGAGAGTTGTCCTATCATGTGACCTGTGATGGCTTTGTGATGTGTCAACTTGGCTAGGCTGAACTACATCCTCCAGAATTCCCTCTCTAGTATGTCTCTGGCTATGGTGGGCTACGAAGGAGATTTCTGTTGCAAATATTGGAGAATGATAGGGTGGCAGCAACTGTTTTGTCGCTCACACACCCCCACTCTCAATTGTGCAACCAAGCATCAGTCTAGGTGCAGCTGTGAAGGGATTTTGCAGATGTCATCAAAGTCCCTACTCCGCTGATTTCAAATCAACCAAAGGGATATTGTTCCAGGTGACTTAATCAGTGGAAAGTTCCCCCCCGCCCCGGTTTTATTGAGATATAATTGACATACAGCACTGGATAAGGTTTAAGGTGTACGGTATGATAGTCTGATTTATATGTATTGCGAAATGATTACCACAGTAAGCTTAATTAACATCCATCATCTTATATAGATACAAAAAAATTAAAAAAAATTTGTTTTCTTGAGATGGGAACACTTAAGATCTATTCTGTTAATAACTTGCAAACATGCCACATAGCAGTATCAACCAAAGTCAGCATGTTGTACGATACATCCCCAGTAAGTCTTTATTTTATATCTGGAAGTTTGTACTTTTGACACCTTCATCCGATTTCCCCCACTCCCAGGGAGCGTTGAGACCCTCCATGATGTCAGAGAGTCCACACAGCAGAGCAAAGTGGTAAAATGTTTTTTTCAATACTTTGGGACAAAACTCATATTGTTGCTGATCTGCTGATTTGCCTTGGTGATGGGAAGCAGCAGCTGGGCCTGAAATTGCTTTCCATTCCAGCTGAATCCTCACTCGATTTCACCGACTTTTGGGTCAAGTGTGTGTGTTCAACTCCAGGACCAAGAGCTCTGGCTTCTGCAGGATGCTCTCACCACCAGATTCTCTCTTGTGAGGTCCCATCCTGCTTGTGATCTCTGCTTCCTGCCTGCCTGCCCTATGGATGTCAGGCTTGCTTAGCCAGCTCCTGCAACTGTGTAAGGCAATTCTGTGTAATAACTAAATGGATAGATTAAAAAAATTTTTTTTTTACATTTATTTATTTTTGAGAGACAGAGACAAAGCACAAGTGGGGGAGGGGCAGAGAGAGAAGGAGACACAGAATCTGAAGCAGCTCCAGGCTCTGAGCTCTCAGCACAGAGCCTGATGCAGGGCTTGAACCCACAAACCGTGAGATCATGACCTGAGCTGAAGTCGGATGCTTAACCGACTGAACCACCCAGGCGCCCCTAAATGGATAGATTAAAAAAAAATTATACTGGTTCTTCTTCTCTAGTTAAATTTTGACATGATACATGAATTGCAGAAGCAATTGTTTTCTTTAAATGTCATGAAGTTAGGCAGTTTGAAACCTCGATGGCTACCAACATTCATTCATTTACTCATAACTGTGCTAGGGTTGGCACTATAGCCATAAACAAGGCAGATATGGACCCCGCCCTGGGAGAGCAGATCTTCTAGTAGGAAGGCAGATGGTGGGCAATATTTACCAGGAAAACAAGGTTAGCATGGAGCTGTTAGAAGGTATAATTGGGAGATCCCACCTACTCTGACTTGTCAGAAAAGGAAAGTAAGGCCTTGGGGAGGGAGCTAGAGAGCATGACAACAAATGAAGGCATCCAAGCAATTCTTTGGAGGGTTGTCCATGGTGGCAAGAGGGGTGAGGCTGGAGAGGCAAGCCACAGAAGGCCCTGCAGGGCAAGATAATGATGTCTGACTTTATTCTGTGGGACAAACATTTCTATTTAAAAATCTTCATGCTTTGGAACCCTAGATTTCTTTTTTAAGGTATCATACTATGGTTTCATTTTGACCCTTTAAAGATCCCATGGTGTTAGTGTGCTTGCCCCTGCCTCTGCTCTTATTTATGTTTTTTTATGCAGTCCTCTTGTATAATTCACTATACTCCTTCTATTATGCTATTGTCACACTGGCTATTGTCATCCTATTTTTAACCCATTCTGCTTTGAAGTCTCAAAGCACACCTGTTAAGGGAAAAAAGAAAAAAACAAAATTTGAACTCAATATTAATTTGCCTGACAATTCCCTTGTCTCAATGTTTATTTTTTGTTCTATTGAGACTCACAGCAAAGGTTTCTGGAGGGTGGGCAATTCATCTGGCCTCATTATTCCTGGTCTTCTGTGTCAGATCTGAGGTGCAGGGAGCTCAGGCCTTCCTTGGGCTATTAACCCTTCCTGCCTGCTAAGCACCCTGACACTGTAAGGATGTTCTTAAGTAATTGAGCCACATGCCATCCTTGAAAATTGGGGTAGTAAATACCATCAATTCCATGGGCTAGAGAGATAAGAAAGACTAAGTTGGAGAAACTCGAACATATGTGACAAAACCAATCACAAATCTGAGTACGTTCTGAATGAACTTAAATTCAATTTTTGTCTTCCTTAGCTTTTGTTCATTTTTCAAAATGCCCTATAGCTGCCATCGAGGTAGCAACTAGGTATAGAGGGTTGAATCAAATCTTAAAAGCAGACTGATATGGGTCGAAAATCTGGTCTCATCAGGGGCATCTGGGTGGCTCAGTTGGTTAAGCATCTGACTCTTGATTTTGGCTCAGGTCATGATCCCATGGTTTTGTGAGTTCAAGCCCCACATCGGTCTATGCATTGATGGTGCAAAGCCTGCTTGCGATTCTCTCTCTGTCTCTCTCTCCCTCTCTCCTGCTCACGTTGTCTCCGTCTCTCTCAAAATAAATAAACTTAAAAAAAAATTAAAAAAAAAAAGAGAAAATCTAGTCCCACCATAATCGATTCCTTTACCTGTAAAATGGGGATAATATTACCTACCTGTCAAATGACATGTGCAACCAGCTTAGTGCTGGGCACATAGATGGAGCTCACTAAATTTTGGGTATTAAGTACTATGATCTTGAACAAAATGATTTATCTCATGGCAGAAGGAGAGGATTGAACCACCTAGCAATTAACTCTATGGTTTTTTTACCCTTCGCATACAATTTTATACAAGAAGTAAGAAGCATCATTTGCTTTAAGGGCAGTATCTGACCTCTCAAGGTCCGAGTCAGGAGTCCTGATAGATAGTCAGGTTCTTAGATTGTGAGGACACTTGTAGAACTTGCCCAGACTTGTTTAAAAGTGAATTGGAGTTAACTATATTTATTGTGGTAATTATTTCTCAACATATATTGAGTCATTATGCTGTCAAGTCATTATGTTGTACACCTTTAACACAGTGTTATATGTCAACCATATTTCAATAAAACTGGAAAAAAAAGAAACTATCCTCACTGTAAAAAAAAAAAAGTGAATTGGAATGCAAGAGTTTTGGAACTAGATAATGGTTTGGCTGTACAACATTGTAATGTAATTAATGCTACTGAATTGTACACTTAAAAATGGTTAAAATGGTAAATTTTATGTTATGCATATTTACCACAATAAAAAAATTCAACCCTCTCACCCAAAAAAAAGTGAATTAGAGAGAGGCCCGCCTCTATGTCTGAATAACCCCTCCTCCATTCCCAAATGTAGGCTAGCTCAGTAATAATGTGACCCACTTAAGAACGAAAGAACCATATGGGGACTATTGTAAATGATTCTAGAATGTGAGTAATGGGGGGTCCATGCCTAAACTCCTTATCTTACAGATGAGGGGTTGGAGACCCTAAAGGTGCGACTTGCTAAAAATTTCATTCACAGCACCTTAATCCCTTGAAAGCTGACTGCTGCTCTTGTGCTGTGCATGCTATTTTGCGGGGGGTGGGGTTCTAGGACAATCAAGGCCTTCTGGGTGTGCAAGTGAGGCCTTTTCTTTCCATCTTTTCTCCAGGTGCCTGACCCTTGTCTCTAAGCATCCAGGGGCTCCAAGCTCTCACACTGCAAAAGCTGGACCAGGGCTTTGGCTTTCAGTCCTAGCTTAATCCTCCCACAGCTAAGCAGGTAGAGGCCATGAGTGATGTCTGCCCATTCTCCAGCTTCTGTCCTGCTGTCTGAACTTCAGCACCGACCCTCAAACACTTCACTCCCTTTCTCCTATGAGGGCCTTTGCATATGCCATTCCCTCTGCCATAAATACTCTTCTCACTCTAATAATTCCTATTCATCCCTCAGGTTTCAGGTGAAACATCACTTTGTTCAGAAAGCTTTCCTGCCTTTCCAGTCTATGTTAGGTCAGATTGTTGTGTGCTGTTTTAGTCACCTAAACTTCTTGGTAACTCTCACCTCACTTGTGATTACTTGAATTATGTCTGAATTCCATGCATGAGGGTGAGCTCTTAGTCTTTCCTATCCACCATTATTTCCCAAGAACTTGGCACTGGGTCTGGCACATTTGTATTCATTAACGAAATACAAGTCCTAAAAATCAACCCTGTCTTCTCATGACAGGGAGAATGAAGTTAATGATATGACTTTACCTATATCAACGGGCAACACTTGCCAATGGAAGTAGGGCAGATGCCTTTAATCCATCGAGACTGATGGGGGCACTGAATTAATATCATCATCCAGTTGCTATTCCAAAGAAATGTAGAAATGAGCAGGGAGGAGGGCCTGAGTTTGACCCCCCCCCCCCCACCAGCATTTCATGTGAGAATAAACAGTAAATCAGCAGCAAAGTAGATATAGGTTTGACATAAGGGAATGCTTTCTGGTATGATATTAAGGGTTGTTAAAAATGGGTTGGATTATAGAGGAGGAAGCCCTCCCTTGAGGCTTCAGAAAAGAGGCCAGAGTTCCATTTCAGCTGGTTATTTTAGGCCTACCACAGGCAGCTGGGTAGACTAGACATCCTCTTATGATCCAATCGTTCCATTCCTCTGACCCCTAAGAAAGCTATAGACACAGATGTTGTCAATAACCATGCAAGCGTATACGCAAAGGGGAGATGCTTCTAGCCAGTTTTGTGGCTTTGAATGTTGCTAGTTCCTTTTCTACTGAACATTCTGAATTCACCTTTTGTTTAGAAAATTACGTCAGTCTTTAAGCACAGCAAAGTTCATTCTACAAAGGACCAGTTACATATTTCAAAGCAAGAAGTACAATGAATATCTATTTAACGCTTGCATTGACACACACCTGAAATAAATGGAGAATCCAAGCTAGGCGAGAGGATTAAAAAAATAACCTACTACTCTGACTAATTCCAAGCACACAAAGAAAACCATCTGGACATTGTTGTGTGTCCTATCCAGGGGAGGAGGGACACATCTTCTCTTACTCTGGTTTTAAAGTGAGGGAAGAGAATGGTCTTGAATATGCAAATGAATCTAATTTAATTAACTTTTATGACCACAGCTCCTCTGAGATAACCATGGGAGCCAATTAGATTCCATTAAAATTCAATCATTTCCCTGAAGCTTCAATGAGACACCCTTTTCTTCTTGAAGAAAAAAAAAACACACAAAAAAACCCCAAAAGACATGAAACGATCTAATGAGAGACAACAGAAAAGAGTTTTCCGCAGCAGCTCTGCGGTTTGGTCTGACCAGAAGCTGCTTACACAGTCATTAGCTCCAGTTCATCACCCTACAGCTGGCGCTACATGCAGCAATGTGAAATCATTCCAGGCCAGTCGTGTAACTGCTGACCCAAAGTTTATCATAAACTGAAGCTACGAAAGGTAAAGGTAATGATATCTCATACTTCGGGCAAAAACTCAAGCCTCATTGAGGGTGAGGGAAGAATTGCCTTGACCTCTGGCCACAGAAGAAGAGGAATTTATCCTATGTATTCCTTTGTTGCCCAGTTGTATAATGTTCGGTCCTTTTCCTTCCCCCCCTGGATTACAAATGTAATACGTATTTATTGTAAAGAATGGAAAAGTACAGAATGGCTAAAAGATGCTGCCCATATCTAACAAGAGTTTGGAAGGCTGTCTTCTATTTTGTTCGCTTCTTTGCCCCTTACTAAGCAAATCTTAGAGGACTCTGTGTGTTTGGGGAGGGGGTGGTGTGGGAAGGGTGTAATGAGTGTTTGGAGTCAGGGTATCATATTCCAGTTCCTTCCTTTTCTTTTCAATCTATATCCCATGCCACTTACCTCTCTTGAACACTATGCAATTATATAGCTGCCAATGGTTTTGGATCCTGGCCCCTAAACCATTCTCCATGGTTACGAAAACATATGGTGGGTCCATCAATTGTTTGATCCACCCTGAAAGTGCCTTGAGATGGGCTCAGAAAAATGTGCAATTGGATTTCTGGGAGCTGTGTTACCTGCTAGTTCTAAAAACACTGAATGTCGTGTGGCTATAATGGTGCAATTAATTTTACTACTTCACATAGGAGGCATTTTTCCTTCTTCAGATAGGCAAGCTGCATCTAAAACAAATATATGCTTAGAGTAGATCACAGTGCCCAGCATTATGTGATTATGTAATTGTTCAGGCTATTAATTGGGATTAAAGTTGCTGTAGGAGGTTTTTTAATCAAGTAGATTTAAGAACTCACATTTTATGTTTCCTTTAGTTAGATTTTTAAAATAATAAAATACTTGAATTCTAACAAAGGTACACAATTATAAAATAATTAGAACTAAAAAAAAGATGATGATGTGGAAAATGGACATTTCTGTGGTTATAAGGGAAAGGAGAAATAAAAGCAATAAAAAACAATAAAACCAAGTCTTCCCCCCCCCCCCCGCCCCCCACCAATAGTTTTTTCTGTTTTGTTTTCAAGACCTTTAGCTCAACTGGGTCTAAAAATTATTCCCTATGCTATGTCCTAGTTCAGAGTTGAACCATTTTGTTTCTGGACTGTTATAATTTCAAGAGCTACATCTATTGAGCACTTACTACATGCCAGGTGCTTCAGCTTATATTTTTTAAATAATTTTTTTAAGCGTTTATTTATTTTTGAGAGACAGTGCAAGTGGGTGAGGAGCAGATAGAGAGGGAGACACAGAATCCGAAGCAGACTCCAGGCTCTGAGCTATCAGCACAGAACCCAACATTGGGCTTGAACCCACAAACCGCTAGATCATGACCTGAGAGAGAGGGAGACGCAGAATCCGAAGCAGGCTCCAGGCTCTGAGCTATCAGCACAGAAACCAACCTGGGGCTTGAACCCACAAACCACAATATCATGACCTGAGCCGAAGTCCGACACTTAACTGACTGAGCCACCCCCGCTTCAGCTTATTTTAACGCTTATATTAATATTCTGAAGTTGATTGTATCAGCTGGAGCAACTGAATATCCAATATCCATTTTCTCCTCTTCTGTTTGCTAATAGAACCCAATTTTGCTTGGAGTGTCAGTGTATCCAACTAAATACTTATTTTCCCAGTCTTCAACACTGCTAAGGTGGCTCTGTGATCCAACTGTAGCCAATGAGATGTAAGCAGAAGTCTGCTGGGGGCTTCTGGGAAGCTTTGCTCTTTCTTGCTAAAATGGGTCACACATAGTTAAAGCTCTCAGTCTACCCCTTCTTTGTTCTGCTTTTGGTGTAAATGTGATGGCTGGAGCTGCCTTTAGTATAAATGTGATGAAACTACAGTAGCCGTCTTGGAAACATAACGCAATGAGCCAATATGCTAAGAAAGGAAGAGCTGAAAGGTAGAAAGACCCTGGGATCCTGATGACATTGTTGAACAGCTAAATCTTCCTCAGCAATTGCTTGCCACTATACTTCCAATTATGTGAGAAAGAACAATAATTTTTAAAACTATTGTTAGGTGGACAGTTATTTGCAGTTGAAAGCATTCCCAATCCCACTTCTCAGATAAAGAAACTAAAAGGCTAAGTGACTTGCCAAAATTATACGATGTAACTATATAATGGGGATTTTAACTCACATATTCTGACTCTAGAATCTAGAGCTTATTCTCTCAGACATGATTTTTTTTTTTAATTTTTTTTTCAACGTTTTTATTTATTTTTGGGACAGAGAGAGACAGAGCATGAACGGGGGAGGGGCAGAGAGAGAGGGAGACACAGAATCGGAAACATGCTCCAGGCTCTGAGCCATCAGCCCAGAGCCTGACGCGGGGCTCAAACTCACAGACCGCGAGATTGTGACCTGGCTGAAGTCGGACGCTTAACCGACTGCGCCACCCAGGCGCCCCTCTTAGACATGATTCTATATCATATCTCTATGTGCTAGGTTGCAAATCTAGAGCTTTTTGGGAAACTTGAGCTTGATCTTGAGCCCCCCCCCCCTCTGACTTCTCCTTCTCAGAGATGCCATTACCAAGTGCTACCTCATCTGGACGATACCTATACCTCTTTCCACCTGTTTCTACTGCACCAAAAACCACTTTCTTGCTTAAAATACTCAGCAATATCTTTTCCGCTACAGTAGGAATCTTAACTTATTTAGAGTCATATAGGTACCATAATTGGTAGAAGCAAGTAGACTGTATGAAAATCAGTTGTGTTGGTATATTAGTTATTTACTGCTGTGTAACATTTGCTTCCAAACTTAGTATCTTGAAACAACAACTTCGCTCTCTTACACAGTTTTTGAGACTCAGGAATCTGGGAGCAGCTTAACTGAGTGGTTTGGGTTCAGGTCTTTCATAAGGTTGAGGTCAATAGGTTGATGGGGAATTTAGTCATCTGAATATTTGACTGGAGCTGGAGAACCCACTCCAAAAAGCTTTATGCACATGGCTGTTGGCTGAGGTCTTTACTTCCTCACCATGTGGGCCTCTTCTCACAACATGGGAGCAGATTTCCTTCAGAGCAAGTCATCCAAGAGAGGTAGAGTCACAGGGTCCTTTATGATCTAGCCTTGGAAGTAAAATGGCATCATTCTGTGCTATTCTGTTGGTAACACATACCAAATGCAATGTACAGCATGGGAGGGAATGGGTACCATGAAGCAAGGATCACTGTGGACATCTTGGGTGCTAATAACCCCAGGTAGCTATAGGACAAATGGTCATATCTACTATTCAGCTTTAGTTAATTGTCATTATGGTAGAAGAAGGGTCCTATGTTTCTGAGTTTTTCCATTTCTCAGCTAAAGCCATAAATACAGATTTCTAAGTTAAATATCCTGATAGTACATGTTGGTTTTGCCCAACAAAATACAAATACAATCCAGATACAGTCTGCAAGCTGCCAGTTAATATCCTCTCAGGCCTGTAGCACAACAGGCATACATAGGTCCATTTCCAATCTATGTTGCTGACTGGAATGATATTTTCAATAGGAATCTGAAGACAAGTCTAGGCTTTACCAGAAATTTGTACCATGATAATTTAGTAATGTCTGTGATGGATGCAGGTGGGAGAGTGAAAACATATGTGCCTCAGATTGACACACATGGGCATAAAATTAATTGCCCAAACTAAGATACTATTTTTATTTTTAACTTTTAATGTTTATTTACTTTCGAGACAATGCAACAGACAGAGTGCAAGCAGTGGAGGGGCAGACAGAGGGAGACACAGAATCTGAAGCGGGCTCCAGGCTCTGAGCTGTCAGCCCAGAGCCTGATGTGGGACTCGAACTCACGAACCGTGAGATCATGACCTGAGCTGAAGTCGGACGCCCAACCAACTGAGCCACTCAGGTGCCCCTAAACTAGGATACTTTTGAGAGTAAAAGGGGGTGCTATAATAGTGCACTACTATGGTAAATTAAACTGTGCCATAAATTCAGACTAACTCAGGCAAACCAGGATGTATGGGTACCACTCACATAGCCCTTCATGAAATCACTCCAGTGTCACCTTTCATTCTTTATCTGTATCCATTAGGGCCACATAGAGCAGAGTATGTGCATACCTCTAAACTTCACTGCTGGTACTCCTGCTGCCCCCCATTCATTCTGTTTTCTCCTCATGCCCACCCCCCCTTCCCCTGTTCCCTCTTTGACTTCCAATTACTTCAAGTCCCAGCAGAAGGGTCATTTTTCAAATCTGATCCTTTCACTTCCCTCCTTTCTAGGCTGACTGCTCTTTCATCAGAGTTCTTGTAGCACTTTATACATATCTTCAGTGCAGCATTTATCACAGTAACCCACATGCAGGGGTCATATATTACTCATTTAGGACTCTTATACCCATCTCAGCATCTGGCACAGAGTAGGTGCTTAATAATAATACATTGAAATTTTATTTTGAATCTCACTTCCACTCGTTTTCTTTAATACCCCCTGAAAGAGATGATGATGAATAATGAAAATGCCCAGTAGACAATAAGGGGGAGGTAGTGTAGGAGCAGAAAAAAATCCACACACTGGATAATTGGTTCTTTAATTACTGACCATTAACCTAGGTAGTGCTCATAGTAATTTCAAATTCTTCTCCTCCTTTTTACTTCCAAGTGAACGGAAGCTGTGTTTATGGAGGATGAGCTTCTATCCTGATAGTAAGAATGAGTACTATAGCCCATATTGTAGATGCTAGGAGTACTCAGGATGTGCATGAGTTTTACAAATGCCATCTCCCTCAACAGTTCATAACTAAGCGGTGAAAATCAATCCCAGGCCTACCATGGACATATAGGAGGATTTATTCACTAATACTTGTTTGTGTTGTCTATAACCCTCAGGGGAAAAAGGAGAAACTGATGGAGAATAATGCTCTCTATAAACTCTAATGAGTGAAATTAAAGTACAAGATGTTAAAGGGATAGTCCTGGGAGACTGAGATGTGTTTTTGTTAGAGGTGGGTGGATTATGGTGGGATACCATTAAATCCAATAAATTGTTATTCATTTTCATCCTGAAGTCTGAGATGGGGGGTAGATCAAATGATCATCATGTGGTACCCTTTCTCTGGTAGGGTCTCCAACCCAGGAAATTTGGATTCAGTCCTGGCTCTGGTCCTTCTTGAGAGTGTGATTTGAAGTAAGCCGTAACTTTTCTCTGAACCATCTTTCTATTTAAGATGGGGCTACTAATCATACTTATTTCACAAGGTTGAATGAAATAAACCATGTGAAAAGACCTTGTAGACTGGGGTGAAGTCTACCAATGGCAGTTAGGACTATTATTAGGCTGATCTGCAGGCAGTGATGATGGAAAGAGAGTGGGAGGGAGGAACAGAATGGAGAACCATACTTCCTTAAGCTGCTCTCAGGCCTGCTCTGACTGAAACCTGGGTTTATTCTATAACAGTAAGGCTAATAATAATGCCCAATAAAGCATAAGCATTTAAAAATTAGTCTGGGATAAGGTTGGGTTTGCCAGGGAGGGTTGGTCCTGACATCACATGCTTCAAACCTGTGGTTGGCAGTTTGTTCCTCTATTATTGCCTGCTTTGGAAAGGGCGAATCTAAATTGGAACTCTCTCCTCTGTTTAAGCTGTTTCTGCTGAGTTCCATAGCATTGATTATAGTTCTCACATCCTGCAACTGGCTGTTTCATTCTTGACTCACCTCCAGACTCAGAAATATCCCTCAGAAAACACAGAGGTTTTAAAAATTGCATATCTCTTAACCTTGTGCCTTCATGTGTCCCATGTAATACAGCCAGGCCATAGCGTCTTTCTTGCCTTATTGTCCCTAACCTGTACAGGAGCAGAAACCTTGACAGACTCCCACCAGATCTTTTAAAAGAGAGGCAAACGTGGGAGAGTTTCTCTGTAGTCGTGTGACCTTGGGTGGTTTCTTCAACTACAGAAAGAGGGATAATAATAACTAATGTGGAGGCTGCTGTGAGCTCAAGCAATAATGTAAGGAAGAGCACCTGGTACACGGCAAATATCCAACAAACATAATTGCTTTTATTATTAATAATAATAACATTAAGGGCATTTAGAATAAAATGGCATTTAAAATGAGTCCTGGAAAAGTTAATTTATACTTAATAGTCAAGAAGCTATCCGTCCATGTTTTCCATGTGCTGATTTAGGAAAAAAAGTCTCTTCCCTAGAAGGAGAGACAAATGTCGGTACAGAAAAATCTAAATAACAACGCAATAGATGGAGGACATTTCATTACCTTGAAAAACTATTAAACAAGATAATCCAAGATGCACTGAGGGTAACTACAGTGATTTTTTTTTTTTAGTTGAGTAGCTACCTGGGTATTACTCTATAATATACTGAAAACAGCAATATTTGATATTATATCATGACCATGGAGTATGACAATGAGATTGCATCAGAAGCCACCAGCACCCTATGTGCCAGCTGGTTTTTAGACCAACATAGAGTCAAGATCTCCTTAGGGCTGGCCAAATATATATTAACCCCCACTCCAGTCACTCACCAGTGATAGACCTTATTCTTGGAGTTTCATTTCTTAAAGTTTGATCCTTATTAAAATAGTACTATCCTTGCTGTCATCAATCACTGACACATTTGTACGAGTGAGTTTGGGTCCTGTTTGAAGATTAAACTTTACTGGAGGAGAAGGCTCTTAGGGAAGCTGGGATGAAAGTGGCCACTGCAGGGAAAGAAAGATGGATACTTGGAGGCTGGGGAGTAGGAGGTTTGGGAGGAAGAGGGGAAGCCATTCTAAGACTGTCTTCTCTAGAGAAGCTGACTGGCCATCTTGTATCCTTAATGCAGCTTTACCTTCCGCGTCCCTTCTCCTGGCACTGGTTATACTTAAGAGATGAAACACAGATTTTCCCCCTTATTCTTCTATTTGTTCTAAGAACCAGAGGGAACAGGTGTTAAACTTATCAGTAAGGAAAGAAGGCCTTATGAATGGTGAGAAACTTCACTTCCAGCTTATTTGTAAGACCTTGCATTTTCATGTTATAAATTGTCTTCAGGGTTTTTTAAATATTGAATAAACCAATAAAAAAGTAGTAAAGAATTTTTAATAGGCTAAGGTGGATAATATAGTTCTTTTAGTGGGAAAATTATGACATAATATTAAATCACTCTTCTTCATGAAGTTTTTTTTTTTTTTCCCTAAATGAAGCAGGAACTAACAAAGACTGAATTGAGAAAGAAAGCTGTTGTTGAATAATATGTGATAATGAGGTTGGCTCTTATGAATGGTTCAAAGACCTATAGATAAAACAGTGTAAAAACGGACAGATTTGCTATTAATTTTTATTCATCACAGTCTGAGCTTATTTTGTGTATTTGTTTACTTGTTTACTGTCAATCTTCACATTAGAATGGAAACCCAGTGAGGGAGGCCATGCACCATTTCTCTGTTTTCGGCTATGTCTCCTACCACCCAGGACAGTGATTAGTATTTATTTGTGGAATGACAAATTTATAATCTAGCCTCATGCACTGGCTCAAAATTACTCTTTTCCTAAATTCACTTTATTACAAGCACTAAAATGACATATCTGAAGATAGTTTGAAAAATAAAACAAAACAAAATTCAATCCTGACCTGAAATTAAATATGATAATCACAAAACTATTCTTCAGTAGTCACAGATTAGTATGACTCTATATTTTCAACATCTGTCATTTTAAAATAAATTATTCAACATTATTAGATGACTTATAAATGACATCAATCAATTAGCACTGCAGGGCTAAGTCTTGGAGAATTTGTTTTAGAGGCTAGATTGGTAAAGCTTTAACTCTTCATATTCCCCAGAAAGCATTAAAGCAATTTAGGCTCTCACCAGGCTCCCTCTCTTCCTCCCCTATTGAAAATTTAATTAATGTGCACATTATTTGGGCTGCCCATTCCAATACTGCTGGACACAGGCGGAGGTAGGAGTTCCAACAGGGCGCATGGGACTAAAACACTCCCGCCCCTACCCTTAGAAGAGTGAAAGCTGGCAGTCCTGTTGTTTGAAGGCAATGAATCAAAGACTACTGTGCTGACTGGTAAAGACTCGCTTTTACATAGAAGTCACTGACGGGCCTTTATGTATTGAAATGAATCATTGTCAGTTTTGCTCTTCATTTGCTGGATGGATTTTAACTGCATTTAGAGGTATTAAGAATCACTGTTTGATCTATTGTATTAATTGTCACATACTCCTATTTTGGGTTTTCTGCACACTTGTAAAAAATGTGTTGTTTAAAGACATTAAAGGACAATTAGTATCCTGCATTGCCAAGACATTTGGTTCTATAGACACTTCTTAAAATTTAGTAAGATGAAAGATTTACTTTTTATTTATTTAATTTATTTTTAAAAATAAACTTATTTACTTGTTTTTAGTGTTTTTAAAATTTTTGGGGGGCGAGGGGTAGAGAGAGAGGGATGCAGAGGATACGAAGCAGGCTCTGTGCTAACAGCAGAGACCCTGATGTGGGGCTCGAACTCATGAACTGTGAGATCATGACCTGAGCCGAAGTCAGATGCTTAACTGAGTGAGCCACCCAGGTACCCCAAAAGATTTACTTTTTTTGAAAAAAAATCTCCAGAGTAGAGTGATCAGATTTTCATGGACTTTCCTGTTTATTTGTTTGTTTGAACTTGCTGGTTTTAAGATGGAATATCCTGCATCCCTAGGACCTTTTCAGTCCTGGGCAAATTGAGAAGGTCGATCACCCTATCCTTAGTTGTGTTGTTGACAGAGCCTTATCAGGACTTCTTGAAATCAGGCATGCAATTGATTTGGAGTCCACTATTGCATTTTAAAGAATAATAAATCTCTACCGTGGCAAAAAACCGTGAGTCAATAGGCAGTTTTAAGGAATTACCTTGTGCAAAGTTCTTTGAAGTATTACTCTTTGGAACCACTTTGGGATTTAGACATTGGTGCCTCACTCCTTTTTGGTCCCAGGAACACAAGGTCAAGTCATCCAGAAGCATTTGGAGTAGTTTAGACAACTGTGAAGAATTTACCAGGCTAAAGGCTGTATGTGGGTTCCAGATTGATTCCAAAGGCGCTGTTGATGATAGTATCCATATCAAAGGTTGCAGTGATGCCACTGATAAAATGAATCATCATTACAGAACAATCTTATATGAGAACCGGCTTTCCCTTTTGTGCAAATGGGATTGATACGTGCATTGGAAAATGTTCCTATCATTCATTCTGCTGTGCTGAAGACATGAATGCTGAGGGAGAAAAGTGCTAGAAGCCATGATTGTTAGAGATTAAAGACATTGTGTCTATGGTTTGAGCACCCCACTCCTCTACTGTACATGTTAATTCTTTGAACCTCGAACTTGTCAGTCTGCTTTCTCAATCCCTTTTTAAGATTGACACCTACTTGATTTCGGGGGAGTACAGGCAGCATTGCAGAGCAGAAAGAGCAAGGGTCTAGAGTCAGATAAATTAGGTTTAAATCCTGGGTCAGCCCAGTACTTACTATAAAATGTAGGCAAGTCTCCTGATTTCTTTTGAGCCTCAGTTTGTCATCTACAAGATAGATTTCATGATTCTTCTCATGATTGGTTGGTTCTCAGGCCTAAATGGGATGATATGCATGAAAGTGCTTAGTAGATACTGAAATTATACTAAAAAGGACAAACAAACCCACATACTGTGACGTATAGACTATGTTTGGGCACCCTCAAGTCAAAGGTGGTCTGAAACGGTCACTGGTTTGGTAAATGTTAGACATAAGGTGGAGAAAGCACTTTAAATTAGGAGTCACCGAATATAGGATCTACTCTGGCTCTATCCTTAACTGCTCTTGGGCTTTGGTTTCCAATGAGCTCAAGTGTGTAAGTTGTGTCAAGTAATTCCTAGAGTTTCTTATGTTTCTAAAAGTCCATAAATTGGTGAAGTCTGTGATATGTGAATCTGAGGTGTGTCTGTATCCTAGAGCGACTACTGTATCATGTTTTACATTATATTCTACAGAAGACACCATCCTGAATTTTTGAGTTCTGTCTCAGGAAGATTGGATAGCCCTATGTCTCATTCAACATGACCTTGTGCATCTTTTCCCCATTCTTCAGCCATATTTGTTTGCATCAGGAGTGGAAATCTATCTCATGGTGGGCTGCCTGTTAGATTCTCTTGCCAGATATTTGGGATTAGAATATAGAAAATCTAGTTAACAGACAGTGATGCTGGACCTCAAAGGTCACCATGTAGGTACTTGGAGGCTGAAGGTACCATTTTGCAGAAGCCATCATGAATCATGTGAAAGCAAAGTGAAAGAAGGAAATCTGGGATAGGTTTGATGGAGAGAGAAGGGAAAAGCGAAGGGGAGGGAAAGATGGAGAAAGTAACTTCTTAGGTCATTCTCTGTTCTAATTATCTGCAGGCCTTGTTTTTTTCTATATTTGAGTTCTGTGAGATTTCCCTGCCTTCTTTTTTACCTAAAGCAGATTTAAATGGATTTTCTGTTCTTTATGTGCAAACTTGCCCTAAGACATATGGTAACACAGACTAGAAAGTGGTAGCTAGATTGGGAATTCTTTAATGGTAGGTATTTTGTTTATTTTATTTTATTTTGTTTTATTTTGCTTTGTTTTGTTTTATTATTTTGTTTCTTTGCAGTGGAACCCTTTCTAATGAAATTTTTTATGTTTCAAGTTTTTATTTAAATTCTATTCTATTTAACAGTATGGAGACCCATCAAAAAGTTAAAAATAGAGCCACCTTATGATCCAGCAATTGTACTACTAGGTATTTACCCCAAAGATACACAAACACTGATTCAAAGGGGCACATGCACCCCAATGTTTATAGCAGCATTATCAACAATAGCCAAATTATGGAAAGAGCCCAAATGTCCATTGACTGATGAATGGTTAAAGAAGATGTGGTATATATATATATATATAATGGAATATTACTCAGCCATCAAAAAGAATGAAATCTTGGGGTGCCTGGGTGGTTCCATTGATTAAATGTCCGACTTCGGCTCAGGTCATGATCTTGAGGTTCACGAGTTCGAGCCTCACATCGGGATCTCTGATGTTAGCACCGAGCCCACTTTGGATTCTCTGTTCCCCCCCTCTCTGCCCCTCCCCTACATGTTCTCTCTCTCTCTCTCTCTCTCTCTCTCTCAAAAATAAAAAATAAACATTAAAAAAAGAGAATGAAATCTTACCATTTGCAATGTTGTGGATGGAGCTAGAGTGTATTATGCTAAGGGAAATAAGTTAGAGAAAGACAAATACCATATGATTTCACTGATATGTGGAACTTCAGAAACAAAACAGATGGACATAGGGGAAGGGGAAAAAAGAGAGGGAGGCAAACCTCTTTTAACTAGAGAGAACAAACTGAAGCTTGCTGGAGGGGAGGTGGGCAGAGTATGGGCTAAATGAGTATTAAGGAAGGCACTTGTGATGAGCACTGGGTGTTATACATAACTGATGAATCACCAAATTCTACTCCTGATACCAATATTACATTATATGTCTTGTTCCCTTTTGAAATAAGCTTTTGGCTCAGCTCTCTGCACAAAGTAGGTACCCAATGAATTTATACTGAAATGACATAGAAATCATATATTTGTTTAAGAATAGTGCCATTGATGGCATTTATATAAAAAGGATTAATTATAATAGATAATTATGTTTCAGGAAGCATTTCTTTTGATCCTCCCAATTGGGAAAGAAACACTACTGAGTGCTGTCTTCACGGTATCTCCAGGATCCATTCAGGACCTAGCTTACTATAGGCTTTATTTTAAAATGTCTATTGGGTTGAATGGCCCAGGAATGTGGCCAATTCTGTGGAGATATAAAAAGAGTATAATTTATAGTTGCTCTACATAAGCAGCTTGCAGTGTAGTTGGGAAGATACAAGGAAAAAACCCATGGTGATTTGCAATGGATTTCACACAGCCGGGAGAATGGAAGGTCAGCAGGGTCTAACATATTTAGAGAAGGTTTGTAGATGAACAGAAGGTTGAGTCGAGAGGTTGGGATATGGCAAGGCAGAGATAGGTGGGAATGAGGAGAAAGGGCTAAACCAAGGCATGGAGGCAGTATTGAGCATTGTGAGCACGTGAACTTACAAATAAATGATTTATATTAAGAAATTTGAGACATAATGTCCAAATATGGAGGTAATAAAGGGTTATGACTCAGAGTGCTGACTCTGAATTTGGACTTTCCAGATTCAAATCCCAGCTCCACACCACTCCTGTCATTTAACTGGCTTTGTGATGTCAGGCAATGCATTTAACCTTTCTGTGCCTTGGTCTCCTCGTCTGTAAAACTGAGGGTAATGATAGTATCCATCTCATAGAGGTGTTGTGAGAATTAAAGGGGATACAGTTTGTAAAGTTCTCAGCAAGCACTGAATCAATGTCAGCTGTTACTATCTGTTGTTGCACTAGATATCTGGTGGCAAGATCCAACTAAAAGAATCACCCTATTAATTTTGAACTGCCAGATCAAATAGCAAATCTCTTAGCCATTTGGCAAGCCAGTGACTGTCTGAGTTGCTACTGAATTTGTGGAGCACTGGTAGGGACTGTTTTATGGTAGGAAAGAACATTGAATGTGCAGAACCCAGTGGAAGTTGTGAGTGTTGGTGGAGGGCTTTGGACTTGGTTGGAGAGATGTTAGGGCACAGCTGCTTTTCCTGAGCAGGGAAGTGATAAGACAAAAGTGAGAGAAGGAGAGACAGGAATAGGAGGTGCAGCGAGGACATGTGAGGGGCTATTGCAGTAATTCAGGTGTTAGGTGACAAAGGCCAGGCATGGGGCTGTGGCTGTGAGGTGGAAATGTGGTGGGAAGACTGAGAGACTCTTCAAAGGAATGTGTCTACTTCTCATCACCTTCACTGCTGCCACCCTGGTCCAGTTCACCATCATCTCTTGTGTGGATTATTGCAGCCTCTTCCTAACCTCTCTCTGCTTCTGGTCTGGCCTCCTGCAGTCTTATCTCAACACAGCCACTCCTTTACACACACATCCATCAGCTCCCACATCACTCAGAGGACAGGCTGAACCCCTCACTGGGATCTATAAGGGTTGCACTGTTGGGCTCCTGCTACCTCAGGCTTCATCCGTGCTCTCTACTCCACACACCCACATGTCCTCTCTACTCCACAGAGCTGTCACCCTTGCTGTTCCTCAAATACATCAGACCTGGTCCTGCCTTAGGGAACTTGCCTGTGTCTGTTCTTCTCCTACGTATCTGCAGAGCTAATTCCTTCACCTCCTTTAGGTCTGTATCCAAATGTTGCTTTCTTAGTGACATGCTTCTTGGCCATCCTTCTGAAAACAGCCACTCTCCTCCACCTTGGCACTCCCCCACTCCCTTATTTTGCTTGGCTTTTCTTTCCCTTATCACCCCCTGACATGATTTCTTTGTCTGTTCATTGTCTAATTTGCCACTGGGATGTTAGCCCTTTTGAGCTCTCAAAAGTCGTATTTTTGACTTTTTCAGGACCTATAACAGTGCCTGGCATGGAGTAGGTGCTCAATAAATGTGTTGAATGAACATGTGAGTAAAAAGCAATCAGATTTGTTGTGCCAGCACAGTGTTGGGTGTCCCCTCAGAAGCTGATTCATTTGCTTTCTGCAATGACCCTGTTCTCATTGTCTTATAAATGATGATATTGAGGCACAGAGATAGGGGGGAACCAAGGACACAGTGCTGCTAAGTGACACAGTTAGGGGTTGTGTCCATTCTTCTGGCCTTGGCTCTTGCCATTGTTTTTCATTGTTAAGATGAGATGAGGAAAGAGAGGTCAGTAAGTCCAAGGCTTCTAGCCCTCAACAATGGAAGAGCATCAGAACTGGCAACAGAAATGAGAATGAGGATATATGTAGCAAGGACTGAGGATATGTTGGACCAAGTAAATGTTTAGAGGGAAATCCTTAATCTTAAGTAGGGTGACTAAATAATATATTGAGTAAATCATATTGTCCGAGACCCTTCTGAGGGTGAAAGAAGGCACTATTAACAATTAAGCTGGAATGACAGACATAAATTGGGACTGTCCCAGCAAAAGGGAACAAGAGCTTACCCTGGATTTAGGGGATTGGAGAGTTGGTGAGACATCATGGCTAAAGATTTGGCTGTCTCCCTTCAAAAAGGACAAGTGGAAGCCGTGAGGATGCAGGGTGTCACCATCAGGTCAAGGGAAGAAGAGGATGTCAAGGCCAACTTCAAGGCTGTCCCACAGACAACAGTTGTAGCAGAAAGAGGAGTCTGTGAAAGACAGAGAAGAACCAAGAGAAGAGAGACACAGAGGTCAGAAGGAGCTGTGGACAGGAAGGAGGGGAAGTGGGTGGAGGCTACATTTTGCAGGGCAACTTAAAAGTAGGTCAGCTGGCACTTGGCAACAGAAATGAGATTAGAGAATCACTTGCTTTTTGATTTTGTAACAATATCTTCATCTGTCTCAACAAAGTGCTAAAAGGCATTTAATCAAAGTAGATTAAAATTAATTTTGATTTGAGGACTTTTTTCTGCTACTGCCCTCATTATATTTTGAGATGCTATGGGTGCTTTCAAAGACTGGATCAGGAATGAGAGTTTGGTGCCCCAGCCTGAAGTTTTCTGGTGCCTCTGCAAGGCCTAAGTCACTAAAAGATCCTATATTTAGAGTGTCATTGACACAGATAAAACCTGGGCCCTGGTTTGAAGATACAAAAGCAAAGGGGGATACTTTTTGTGATTTCTTTGGGGTCAGGAAGATTAAAAATTGAGTTTCTAGGATTAATAGGTAATATTGTCTTAAATCTGTTTTTTTTTAATATTTTGTTTTTGAGAGACAGAGAAAGAGAGAGAGAGAGAGAGAGAGAGAGACAGAGCAGGAGCGGGGGAGGGGTAGAGAGAGAGAGGGAACACCGAATCCGAAGCAGGCTCCAGGCTCTGAGCTGTCAGCACAGAGCCCGACGTGGGGCTTGAACTCAGAAACTATGAGATCATGACCTGAGCTTGAAGTCAGACGCTTAGCTGACTGAGCCACCCAGGCGCCCCTAAATCTGTTTTTTTTTTTGGTAGAGTAGAAATTTTCATGACCTCCTTATCAGTTTAAGCAGATGTTTTCCTACCCTAACCTGTTAACATCAGTGAAGGAAGTGTGTGTGTGTGTGTGTGTGTGTGTGTGTGTGTGTGTGTGTGTGCACGCACATGCAAGTAGGGGTTGGGGGATGGGGAGGCCAGCAAACAAACAAAACCCTAGTTTAAAAACATTGAAATGATGAGAAAGAATGAAATCTGGCCATTTGTAGCAACGTGGATGGAACTGGAGAGTGTTATGCTAAGTGGAATAAGTCAGGCAGAGAAAGACAGATACCATATGTTTTCACTCATATGTGGATCCTGAGAAACTTAACAGAAGACCATGGGGGAGGGGAAGGGGGGAAAAGTTAAGAGAGGGAAGGAGGCAGACCATAAAAGACTCTTAAATACTGAGAACAAACTGAGGGTTGATGGGGGGTGTGGGAGAGGGGAAAGTGGGTGATGGGCATTGAGGAGAGCACCTGTTGGGATGAGCTCTGGGTGTTGTATGGAAACCAACTTGAAATAAATTATATGAAAAAAAAATAAAAATATTGAAGTGATAGCATTGGCAAAAATGCTGGTGGAGAATATCTAACAATGGAGTTGTTTAGTAACTGGTGGTCTGTCACGTAATGGTTAAGAAGTGAGAGTGAGGTCACTAATCGCAACATTTTTGTGTACCCAGACTTGTTAGTCCACTTGGCTCTGGCCAGAAGGGGTCTTTTCCAGGTAAAGTATGTGTGACTAGCACATTGTTTAGGGTTCTCAGTTTATTAGACAGTGAAGGCACATGACCAGGGCTCTGGGAATAGAATCTAGCCTTTGCATTCTCTGAAAGCCAATATTAGTAGTTGTGTTGGGCAGCAGCATTAGACAGAGGATACACAGCAGGCCTTCCTCATAGTTGCTTTTTATCAAAGCAAAAGTGTTACTGGGCTGAAATCACCATGGCACACAACTCCTGGAAACCAAAAGGAATAACATCTCGCAGGAATTCAAAAGGAAGAAAGTCATTAACATTGAGCCAAAGCCTGCTGGCATGCATCACAGAAATCAAATAGATATAGAGGGCTCCCCTGAGAGGGGAAAATGCATGACTCCAGGCTACCACTGCACAAGAAGCTGATATCAATACCTGAATACTGGTTTTTCACAGAAGCCATCCGTCTGTATCTGGTTTTCATGCCAAATCTGATGAATGTGTGCAGGCAAGGCTGACCTTGAGTAGAATAAGGGAGCAGGAGTTTGTTTTGGCACACCACTCCCCTCTGCCCTTCTCACCCCCTCCCTAACAGTGTAGTCCCCTTACGGAGCTTCTTGGAAGATTTTGCATGCAAAGCGATAATTTCTTAGAGACCTATGGTACCATATCAATTGTGTTCAATATTCCTCTCCTTTTCCCTTTTATCACCTCCTTCCTTCCTCCTCTCCTTGTTTCCATCTGTTTTATTTCAGTGGCTTCTCTTTTTCCTTCTCTTTCGTCATTCTTCTTTCCCTTTCCTGAGATATGAAACTGGGACAGAGAGAAAGAGAAGACTGGGAAGGAGGGTCATCTGTTCTCTGTAGATTGTAATTCTGCAATGTTTGTTGATCCAGGGATTTCTTAATATTGTTGGTGTTTGTTTTCTTCTCATAGGGTTGTTGGAAGGATTAAATGTGAAGTATTTAATCTGGTGCCTGGCATGCAGTAAGGTCTCAATAAATAGTACTTGTTATTAGTATTTAAAAGTTTGCCCTTGAAATAAATACCTTCAGGTCAAGGGCATTCCGTTTAGGTGGGGATTTCTTCATTTTTCTCAAGATGTTCCTTTTCTGAAAATTCTTTCAAGGTAATTACATGTATATGTGCACGCTCTTTCTCTCTCTCTCTCACACCCACACCCACCCTTTGAAGAAGGGGTACACTGCAGAGGAAAGCTAATGCTTCACTGTGGTCTGGTAAAAGGCTTTCAAAAGTTTTTGACTGTCACAACGGTTACCCACAGATACATCTATATAAAACAGAAAACAAATTTTCAATAAATAATACTTGTCTTCACTCCTTGCACTACCGTGTTCTGCTCTGTTCTATTCTCTTTCATTAAAAAATGTGGACTGTCACATGCTAAATTAATTTCATGATCCATAATGGGTGTCACCGCAGTCAGAGGAATCGAGGTCTAGTTGATATGTGGGACTTTGCTGGATGTCACCAGCTCTGTCCTGGCCTTGGGTCTACCACATCTACCCTGACTCTCTAGATTTGTGGTATTTTCCGTTCTTCCCGTTCCCCGTTCTGTCTTCCCAGTTAAGAAACAGCAGATTAGAAATGCCTTTTCTATCTTTTTCTTTCCTTCCCTTCCCATATCTCCTTTTACCCCCTTCTTCCTCCATGATCTCTTTCACCCCCTCGCAAGAAATGGTCATTCTTAACTGCTGCTTATTGAATAATGATGATGATAGTAATAATGACAATGATAGTAATAGTCACAAAGATGGATGGCGAACACTCATTTCACACTTGCTTTGTGTCAGACACTCATCTAAATGCTTTACAAATTTTAACTCATTTACTACTCATAACCACCCTATGTGGCAGACTATTCTATAATTATTCTGAAGAAAGCATTACCTGGACTCTTCCTCCAACATCTATTCAAGAATCAGACTTGCATATTATGGAATCTGGGTTAAATACTTAACTAAATAGGAATGATGATATTATGGAACAAACAATTTGTTTTCATAAATCCTGATCTGAAAACAATAGCTAAAGATAATGACCACAAACCTACAATCAGTAAACTTGAAGCTTGGTATGTTGCTGTGCTTGGGCTGAAATTATTCCTGATATATTGCAAACTGAAGAAGGAAAACATTATAAAAATTTAGTCACATGTAAACATCCACCCAGAGAAAATTTCTGTAGCGTTTGTCATTTTAATGGTCTGTTCGGTAATTAATTTTTAAAAATTTAACAAGTAACCAATTTTCTCTGATCACAAAAATCTGTTAAAATTCTGGAACATGCAGTCAAATGTAAAAATGAAAATAAAAATGACCCCAAATCTCATGACCCCAAATCCCATCACCCAAAGACAGCAGCTATTCACATTTTGGTGTAGTGTGAGCATGTTAGGCCTTCAGACATGTTTTGCTGGGCATGCACATTGTTTTAAAGTGTTTTTTATAGGGGCGCCTGGGTGGCGCAGTCGGTTAAGCGTCCGACTTCAGCCAGGTCACGATCTAGCGGTCCGTGGGTTCGAGCCCCGCGTCGGGCTCTGGGCTGATGGCTCGGAGCCTGGAGCCTGTTTCCGATTCTGTGTCTCCCTCTCTCTCTGCCCCTCCCCCGTTCATGCTCTGTCTCTCTCTGTCCCAAAAATAAATAAACGTTGGAAAAAAAAAATTTAAAGTGTTTTTTATATAAAAACCTAGACTTCCAGCATCTCTTGAAAAAGAATCAAGATCTGACAACACTGGGCTCACATTCTTGCAGGGCAACAGTGGAGGGAGCTGAAAAGCAGCTGCCCCTCCCAGCAAGGTAGGGCATACCTGTTTCATCTGTCCCTGTCCCTGCCCGCCCCCGCCCCCCCGGTGCCCATTTGTCTTACCTTGGTCAGTTTCATTCATTTGTTATTTTCGAGCCCTGGAGGGCATTTGAGTTTTCTCTCTTTTCGTTTTTAAAAACAGTTTTTACCCAAAATTTTAGGGGTAAAATTTTTGTCGGTGATGGTGGTGGTAACAAAGGGTGAGGGTAGGTAGGGGGTGCCCTTTTGCTGGAGAAGGTGGGAGAGCACCTCCTGGATTCTGCTTTTTGCCTCCTGGTATATCTGAAACAAGTTCTACATCCAGAGGATAAATTTCCTTTCATACCTCCAGATCTATTCTCCATCTTATTTATACAACTCTGGCCATATTCTTATGAACTGATAAAACTGATTTTATTATGCTAAGAAAGTATCAACTCCCTCTTTGCTTTCATACATTGCTTAACAGTAAAGAGAGCCTGGTAAGACCCAAATCACTTCTCCTTAGACCCTTGGTTTCCCTTTAGGCCTAGGTCTTTGCATTTGATCCAAACACAATGACATAGTAAACATTTTCTCACATCATTCAAATTATTCAGGAAAATAAATTTTAGTGGCTGAACAATGTCCCATTATATGGATGTATCACATTTTCCTGACCTTCTTTTCTAATGGGTAAGGGCGTAGTGAGAGGTGGGTCCAGTGGAAGATATGTCCCTTATGGAGAAGAGAGGAGACAGGACATGGTGAGGACAGGGTACCAATAAAGGGATTCTAGAATCGGTGACTTTAAGAGACAGAGGTCTCAGATGAGCAGAAAGTCCAAAAATGAGACTTCCCAAATTAACATGTTAGATGATAAGTGGAGGTCAAGACACCCTGTCCTAAACCTGCAAGGAGGTCAGGAAGCAGATGACCAAGGAGTGAGGAAGCCAATGGATGGGAAAGTGAACCTGTAGTAATCACTGAGCACTGGGTACAGTAATAATGCAGTCATTTGCATTTTTGGTTTTGTTTTTCTTTCTTTTTAATGTTTATTTATTTATTTTGAGACAGAGATAGACAGCACATGTGAGCTGTAGCTCTACTGGGGAAGGGGCAGAGAGAGAGACAGAGAGAGAGAGAATCCCAAGTAGGCTCTGAATTGTCCGTGTGGAGCCTGATGCAGGGCCTGAACTCACAAACCGTGAGATCATGACCTAAGCCAAAACCAAGAATCGATGCTTAACCTACTGAGCCACCGAGGTGCCTCTGTTTTGTTTTTCCTTTTAAATGATTCCCATTCCTGCTAGCAAAATTTCAGAGGGCTGATGCAGTGTATACAATAATTTATCCAACCTGAAGTTGAACATTTAGGTGTTTCCAATTTTCCACTTTTATAAATAATGTTGTGATGAAAGTCTCACTGCATAAAACTCTATCTTTTGGGTTATCACTTTAAGATAGATTTGCAGAAATAGGAGTATTTATTCTTTTTAAGGATGTTGGGATAAGGGCGCCTGGCTGGCTCAGTCAATGGAGAGTGCGACTCTTGATCTCAGGGTTGTAGGTTCAAGCCCCACATTGAGTGTAGACATTACTTAAAAATAAAATCTTAAAAAAAGAATATTGGGATATATTGGCAAAATGTTTCATTTATACTCCCATCAACAGTGTTTCTGTGTTCTGCTTTGGCCTCTTCAAATTAACTTGGTCTACTCACATAAATCTTTGAATGGAAAATTGCCACTGGTGTCTGTACTCCGTATCTGGAATTTTTCTAGGCCACTGGCTTTCAAATTTTTTTGACCGTGACACATAGTAAGAAGTAAATTTTACCAAGTGACTCAATACAGTGAGTTATATAACTGAAACAAATGTTTCACAGAACAATCACTTGCCCTTCCTCTGTGTGATGTGCTCTGTTAAGTGCATTCTGTTCTTTTTTTATTAAAAAAATTTAATGTTTATTTATTTTTGAGAGAGAGACAGAGTGCAAATTGGGGAGGCGGAGAGAGAGAAAGGGAGACACAGAATCTGAAGCAGGCTCCAGGCTCTGAGCTGTCAACACAGAGTGCCATGTGGGGCTCGAACTCATAAACGGTAAGATCATGACCTGAGCTAAAGTCGGATGCTTAACTGACTGAGGCACCCAAGTGCCCCAAGTCAATTCTCTTCTAATTTAATTTTTAATATAAGCTCATCATAACCCATTGGGTCACAGGTTATTACTTTCAGTTTGAAAAACATCATTCTAGGACAATTTCTGTTTCACAACTTGACTTAGGATTTTAGCCTCTCTCTTTCCTTACTCATTTAGGCCCCAGAGTTCTGTTCTTCAACAGTCCCTTCAAATTAATGAGCTGTTCTGGATTTGCTCTCCTGGATTTGACCATTACCATCTTCTGAGGCATGAATTCCAGATTGCACTCTTTGTCCTGGGCCCCCAGCCCCTGTTGTGCCCCGTCCAGCTTCCTTGGGACCTGTCCTGGCTGGAATGATCTACTCTCAACAGGGATGGTGTTGCAGACTCTGAGTATGGAGTTCTCTCTTGTCCAGCAAGAGAGCAGACACAGAATTGAATATGAGAGGCCAATATTTGGGAGGAGACAAGAGCCCCGAACAGGGGTTTCGTCTCTGTATTTATTGAGCGCTCAAGATCTTACACACGTGGTGAATGTGAAAATAAGATCTTACACACATGGTGAACATGAAGAAAACAATCAGATAGTAATCATTAAATTGTGTGTACAAGAAAAAAGGGTCTGGGGGACAAGTGGTGTTCTTGATCAAGGTACATTGGCATCAGGTGGAAAGTAATTTCCTGAAGGTGATATAACAAGTTACTCGTGATCCCACCACAATATCTCACTAGCGAACCTCAGACATTTTCTTCTGGTGGTGGCCGCTTTCCACCCTAAGCTTTTTTCTAACCCACTTATGTAAGTAGAACCCATTTCCCTACAGGATGGGACATGTGAGAGGAAATGAGAGTTCCCATCACACTGTACACAACACTGAGCACCATCACTAAAAAATAAAGGTGTTGCCTAGACCCCTCTCACCCCAGATATCCACATGTGGACTCTCTCATTTCCTTTAGTCTCTGGAAATGTCGCCTCCCCAGAGATGTCTTCCCTGACTATGGCATCTCAAATAGAATCCTGGTCACTCTCTCTTCTCTCCCTTTGCTCTAGATTTCCTTTGTAGCTTTTATTGAGGGTCTGGCTATATCTTGTTTGAAATCATAGAATATAAAAGCAAGGAGAGGTTTAGAGGCCAGATCTGGCTCAACCCCCTAATTTTAAAGGGAAGAAATGCAAGCTCAGAGAGGTAAGAAAATATTTCATGGCAACCTAGCTTATTTGTGGCAAAGATGAACTAGAAACCAGATCCTTGGATACTTGTCGGTTCTTCACTGCTTTATGGTACTGTCCATGCTGTGTTCTTTATGATGAGGTTACTGGGGGACAATTTTTGTTTTATAAGAAGCTCTTGGATGCACTGTGTTAGACTACATTAAATTCAGTAGTAAACTGTAGTGTGAAAATCTAATGTTTCTTACTGGAAGCATAAATTACTTACTCCAAAGGGCTTTAATCTCCTTAAATAGAATTTTCAGCATCAGCGTTCGTACTCCTTGGTCTTCTTCCCTGATCTCCTTTCAAAAGGTTTTATTTTACACAGAAGAAAACAGGCATAGAGAGGTAAGTAAGTAACATAGATACCACCCCAATTAAGCTAAACTACAATAGCAAAGGGAAAGTGTTAAGCATAGAGATCTAGAAGACTGAGGTTGGTAGCCAGAAATTCCTTATAGGCAAAGACTTGAGTTTAAGGCTCCAACAAGGTACAAAGTTTAATGACAAATGGTATCAGGAGAAGGAGATAAGTCTTGTGTCACAGGGTTTGATGAAAAAGAGAGAGGGTCTACACAGCAGCACAACTAGTATACAATGCTAATTCTGGGAAGAACTGTACGGACTAGGAGGTAAGGTTGGCTGGACATCCAGTTCTCTGATGGAAATTTTGTGCCTCCAGCATCTAGGTCTTTGGGGGAGTTCTAGAAGCTCTTCTGTGTAGTACTTTCCTATACCAAACACCTCCCACCTTACCCAAGTGCAAAAATGTCAGTGATTGGTAGAAATGTTTATTTTTTACTTTTTAATTTTGTCAGTACTGAATCTATTCACTATCTTTTGGCAATGACATTAATATTTTTCTTTTGAGGAATGACTTCTCTCTTACTAGTAGCATTCTGGTGGGAACTGTTAACTAAGATACCCTGATCACCCTTGGTCAAGGGGCAGGTGTAAGATCTGAGTGAACATGGGTGTTCCTCCTCAAACTGAGTTTTGATTAGTGTACAAACAGATTGGAAACAGTTGAAAGTCACTTATTCCAGTGGCAACACTTTGTCTAGACTATTGCAACATGCCTGCTGTAGAGACCCTGAAATAGTCTTGCTTTTTGTCCTCTGCTGGGCCTGTTCTCCAGCCTTCCCTTTGATTTTGTGAGATCTCCCATATCCTTCTGGTAATTTTTTGCTTTTGCTTTTGCTTAAATTAGCCAGAGTAGATTTCTGACACTGACAACCAAGAATCTGGAGTAGCACAGTGTGCAGTCCGACCAGGGAATTCCAATCACCTCTCATTTTTCATTTTCTTTATTATTTTTTTAAGTTTTGATTTAAATTCCCGTCAGTTAACATGCAGTGTAATGTTAGTTTCAGGTGTGGAACTTAGTGATTTAACACTTCCATGCCTCACTTGGTGCTCATCACAAGTGCGCTCCTTAATCCCCATCACCTATCTCACCCCTCCCCCCAATCCTCCCCTCTGGTAACCAACAGTTTGTTCTCTATAGTTAAGAGTCTGTTTCTTGATTTCCCCTCTCTTTTTTCCCCCTTTGATCATTATTTTGCTTTTTAAATTCCACATATGAGTGAAATCATATGGTATTTGTATTCCTTTGACTGACTTACTTTGCTTAGCATAATATTCTCTACCTCCATCCATGTTGTTGCAAATGGTAAGATTTCATTCTTTTTCATGGCTGAGTAATATCTCTGCAAATCAACCAATGTGACACACCCACATTAATAAAAGAAAGGATAATACTACCCAAAGCAATCTACATATTCAGTGCAATCCCTATTAAAGTAACACCAGCATTCTTCACAGAGCTAGAACAAATAATCCTAAAATTTGTATGGAACTAGAAAAGACCCTGAATAGCCAAAGCAATCTTGAAGAAGAAAACCAAAGCAGGAGGCATCACAATCCCAGACTTCAAGCTATACTACAAAGCTGTAATCATCAAAACAGTATGGTACTGGCACAAAAACAGACACTCAGATCAATGGAACAGAACAGAAAACCCAGAAATGGACCCACAAATGTATGGCCAACTAATCTTTGACAAAGCAGGAAAGAATATCCAATGGAATAAAGACAGTCTCTTCAGCAAGTGGTGCTGGGAAAACTGGACAGCGACATGCAGAAGAATGAACCTGGACCACTTTCTTACACCATACACAAAAATAAACTAAAAATGGATGAAAGACCTAAATGTAACACAGGAAGCCATCAAAATCCTCGAGAAGAAAGCAGGCAAAAACCTCTTTGATCTCAACACGTCTCTGGAGACAAGGGAAACAAAAGCAAAAATGAACTGCTGGGACCTCATCAAAATAAAAAGCTTCTGCACAGCAAAGAAAACAACCAGCAAAACTAAAAGGCAACTGACAGAATGGGAGAAGATATTTGCAAATGACATATCAGATAAAGGGTTAGTATCCAAAACCTATAAAGAATTTATCAAACTCAACACCCAAAAAACAAATAATCAAGTAAAGAAATGGGCACAAGACATGAATAGACACTTCTCCAAGGAAGACATCCACATGGCCAACTGACACATGAAAAAATGCTCCACATCACTCATCATCAGGGAAACACAAATCAAAACCACAATGAGATACCACCTTACACCTGTCAGAATGACTAAAATGAACAACTCAGGCAACAACAGATGTTGGCGAGGATGCAGAGAAAGAGGATCTCTATTGCATTGTTGGTGGGAATGCAAGCTGGTGCAGCCACTCTGGAAAACAGTATGGAGGTTCCTCAAAAAACTTAAAATAGAACTACCCTACAACCCAGCAATTGCACTACTAGGCATCTATCTACAGGATACAGGTGTGCTGTTTTGAAGGGACACATGCACCCCATGTTTATAGCAGCACTATCAACAATAGCCAGAGTATGGAAAGAGCCCAAATGTCCATCGATGGATGAATTGGTAAAGAAGATGTGGTATATATATATACATATATATATATATATATATATATATATATATATATATATACACATACAATGGAGTATTACTTGGCGATCAAAAAGAATGAAACCTTGCCATTTGCAACTACGTGGATGGAACTGGAGGGTATTATGTTAAGTGAAATTAGTCAGGGAAAGACAAAAACCATACGACTTCACTCATATGAGGACTTTAAGAGACAAAGCAGATGAACATAAGGGAAGGGAAACAAAAATAATATAAAAACAGGGAGGGGAACAAAACAGAAGAGACTCATAAATATGGAGAACAAACAGGGTTGCTGGAGGGTATGTGGGAGGGGGGATGCGCTAAATGGGTAAGGGGCACTAAGGAATCTACTCCTGAAATCATTGTTGCACTATATGCTAACTAATTTGGATGTAAAATTTAAAAAATAAAAAATTAAAAAAATAAATAAAAAAATAAAAGAAAGGATAAGAACACAATTCTTTCAACAGATGCAGAAAAGCATCTGACAAAGTACAATATCCATTCATGACAAAAACCCTCAACAAAGTAGGATTAGAGGGAACATACCTCAACATTATAAAGGCCATATACGAAAACCCATAGCTAATATCATCCTCAATGGGAAAAACTGAGAGCTTTTTCTATATGGTCAGGAAGAAGACAGGGATGTCCACTCTCACCACTGTTATTTAACATAATACTGGAAGTCCTAACCATAGCAATCAGACAAAAAGAGAAATAAGAGGCATCCAGATCAGCAAGGAAGAAGTCAAACTTTCACTATTTGCAGACTACATGATACTCTATATAGAAAACCTAAAAGACTCCCAAGAAATCACTACAACTGATACATGAATTCAGTAAAGTCACAGGATATAAAATCAACATACAGAAATCTGTTGCATTTCTATACACCAATAGTGAAGCAGCAGAAAGAGAAACCAAGGAATAATCGCATTTACAATTGTACCAAAAACCGTAAGACACCTAGGAATAAACCTAGCCAAAGAGGTGAAGGATCTGTAATCTGAAAACTATAAAACACTGATGAAAAAATTAAAGACGACACAAAGAAATGGAAAAACATTCCATACTCATGGATTGGAAGAACAAATGTTGAAACATCTATACTACCCAAAGCAGTCTACACATTTAATGCAATTCCTATCAAAATACCAAAAGCATTTTTCACGAAGTTAGAACAAACAATCCTAATTTTGCACAGACCTACAAAAGACTCTGAATAGCCAAAGCAACCTTGAGACAGAAAAACTAACCACCTCTTTCTACCAAAACTATACTATGGGGCATATCAATAAACATTTGTTTATCCGCAGTGTGCCAGGGGGTATGCAGGGGTTTTTATCTGTGTTATCTAATTTGACCCTTAAAATAATACCACAAGAGAGAAATTGTTATCTAATTTGTTTCCAATTTTAAAACTGTGGTGTAGGGGCGCCTGGGTGGCTCGGTCGGTTGAGTGTCCGACTTCAGCTCAGGTCACGATCCCGTGGTCCGTGGGTTCGAGCCCGGTGTCGGGCTCTGGGCTGATGGCTCAGAGCCTGGAGCCTGCTTCCGATTCTGTGTCTCCCTCTCTCTCTGACCCTCCCCCATTCATGCTTTGTCTCTCTCTGTCTCAAAAATAAATAAACGTTAAAAAAAAAAAAAACTGTGGTGTAATACACACAATATAAAATTTACTATTATAGCCATTTCTTAAGGGTATAGTTCAGTGGTATCAGATACATTCATATTTTGCAACAATTGCCACCATCCATCTCCAAAATGGTAAATTGTTTCATCTTACAAAATTGAAACTCTATATCATTTAAACAATAACTCCTCTCGTTACCCCATCTCCCAGCTCCTGGCAACCACTATTCTAATTTTTGTCTCTATTATTAAGTATCTCATGTAAGTGGAATCATATGGTATTTGTCTTCTTGTGACTGGCTTTAGCACAATGTTCTCAAGGCTCATCCATGATGTAGTATGCGTCAGAATTTCCCTCCTTTTTGAGGACGGATAATATTCTATTGCATGTATATACTACGTTTTGCTTATAATTCATTTATCCATCAACAGACACTTGGGTTGCCTCTATGTTTTAGTTATTATAAATAATGCTGCTATAAACATGTATGTATATACACATACCTCTTAGAGATCTATTTTCAGTTCTTTTCAGGATATACTCAGAAATTGAATTGTTCGGTCATATGGTAATTTTATTTTTAAATTTTTGAGGAGTTGCTATAGTGTTTTCCACAGTGGTTGAACAATTTTACATTCCCACCAACACTGCACAAGGATTCCAGTTTTCAGTGTCTTTACCAACACTTGTTATTTTCTGTTTTTGTGATAGTAGCCATCCTAATGAATATGAGATGGTAGTTGTTATTTAATTTTAGATGCCAATACTGAGGGTATGAAAATTGCCCAAGGTCACAGAGCTTGTAAGTAGCAGAGTTGGGATTCGAATCCATGTCCAGTGGTATTTCAATGTGTCTATCTGTCCCTTTTCCTTTTTCTCAACTATAATACTTCTGTTAGAAAACCAACAGTATTCAATAGAGCTAAATTTGTTCTTTTAAAAATCTATCCGCTATTAGGAAGATTTAGGAGCCAAAAGAATTATTCCCAGTCAATATCATAGAAAGCATGTACCTGAACTCATACAGATTCCCAAAAGATTTATTTTGTTATAGTGCTTCATAATCATAGAGATTAATCAATTCAACTTTCTCATCTTATTGATAAGAAAATGCAGGCCCGCTTTCTCTGTTGTCAAGTATTACTGAAATTACTATTTGCCAGTAGGGAAGTTTAGACTCAAATCAATTTAGTTTAGTCATGAGACAGGTGAGACTGTGTAAGTTTATATGGCTCAATTAAAACCATACAGCTGAGAGGGACCTCCACGTCTCTTCTAATAATGTATCCATCTACCTCTATCACAGCGAATTTAAACAATATCAGCAGCATGTCTTTTACTTTATAGTCGACTGACGAGGCAATTCACACCCTTTCTTTGTGAAGCATCACAGCGTCTTTTTTTTCTTTTTTTAAAAAAAATTTTTTTTAACGTTTATTTATTTTTGAGACAGAGCATGAACGGGGGAGGGTCAGAGAGAGGGAGACACAGAATCTGAAACAGGCTCCAGGCTCTGAGCTGTCAGCACAGAGCCCGACGCAGGGCTCGAACTCACAGACCGCGAGATCATGACCTGAGCCGAAGTCGGCGGCTTAACCGACTGAACCACCCAGGCGCCCCTCACAGCGTCTTTTATACCTCTCAATCTAGTAACATTTTTACATGTAAAATGTGGAGCACTTTATGTCTGTTTAAAAGCTAATATATTCTATTTAGAGATGTTTAAAATTATTATTTGTAAATTTGAAGTAAACTGAAGCATTACTAGGCAACTGAAAAGGCTGTGATAAGTAACTTCGAGTTTATTTTCACAATTAGAAATAACTTCAGCCCTAGGTTTCAAAAGTAAATAACTAGGGTTGGAAGATGGTCATGCAAGGGGGCTATTTTCTCCCAGCTGGGAAAAGAACAGTTACAGGAGGTCTGCACAACATAGTGCAAACTTGTTTGGCTCATTTTTGGAGGTTCCACAACTCAATTCAATGTAGCAAATGTTTACTGAAAGCCTCTTTTTTATGAGCAACTAAGCAAAGAACTTTGAGAATACAAAGATAACGGGGTACAGTTCCTGATTTCAAGAAGCTTGCAAACTAGGTAGGCAGATAACAGAGGTCCACAAATACCTCATGTTCACAGAGATGCACTGTACCTGACGGGGCTCTACCTCGTTGGGGAATCACAGAAAGCTAGTGAGCTGTGTTTTGAGAGATGAATATAATTTTGACAGGCAGGGAGAGGGGAAAGGTTATGTATCCAGAAAGTATGGTGTGAGCAGAGGCCTAAAGATGAGTAATTCTCCTATATAAACTTTCTGTTTCAAGTCTTACACATACTTTAGGACCTGTACTCTCCTCTTTGGAATTCCCCTCATCTTTATCTCTCTGTTAAAGTCCTAACCACCAAGGACTCATATGACAATATTTCAAATGGTTTAAATAAAAAATATTTAAAAGGGTGAGGTTATTGGTAAATTTATTGTCTTCCTTTTTGTTTTGTGTGTTTCCATTTATTTGAAATAATAGGCAAATTCATAGAAATATGAGATCAGTGGTTGCCTAGGACTAGGAGTTTAGATGGTCCAATCGTTATGTTGTACACCTGAAACTAATATAACATTGTGTGGCAATTATACTCAAAACCTTTAAAAACAGCAAGGATGGGACACACTTATATACCCTGACAACAGTCAACATTCTGGGCCCATAATGCCTGTTTTGTTTTGTCTTGGTGTTTTTTTTTTTTCTTTCCTTTTTTAATGTTTGTTTGCTTATTTATTTATTTATTTTCAGAAAAACAATAGTTTAATGAAACAATGTTTGTCTTTGCTATGTGCAATGGGCTCTGGTACAATAATTTCTGTTCTTTTAAATTTTTTTCAACCTTTATAACAATTTTAAATCCCAGTTAGCTAGCATATAGTGCAATATGATTTCAGGAATAGAATTTAGTGATTCATCACTTACATATAACACCCAGTGTTCATCCCAACCAGTGCCCTCCTTAATGCCCATCACCCATCTAGCACATCCCCTGCCCATCCCCTGCCCACCCATCTAGCACATCCCCCTCTGGTAACCATCAGTTTGTTCTCTATAGTTAAGAGAATGGTTTCCTTCATTCTCTCTCTCTTTAAAAAATTATATGTTTTAAATGATTACAATTTCAAAGTTTTCCCTAAATTTTTTTCTTGACTTTGGAAGAATCCTCTGACAATTAATTTCCTATTTTGAGAAAATATCAAGTTAATTTATCAAAATTAAATAAGTTTATTCCCTTTCTGATTTTTAAAGTTTCATTTATCTTTGGGAATGTGATTATATTACAGAAAAATTATTTTTTAAAGAAGATATAGTATATGCCTCCCAAAACCAGTTCAAATCTTTGCTCCTCATAACTATTCCTGACTAGTTAATACATGTTAATATGAGCTTCTGATTAAAGATATAGATGCATGTGTGTATATTATATAGGGGCTGTGTCCACTGAAAAAGCTTAGAAGCAATAATAGCTCAGTAGCAATGAACACATCTAGTACACAGATGTTGCACACATATAATTTTCCACTAAATTGAGCCAAGGCTCTTTGGAGAAGATCTGGGGCAGAGAAACATAACTTAGCCTGGGTTAGCCTAGGACTTCCCAAAGTTTCAAAAAGAAAGGACATCCTCCAAGACTCCTACTGAGGAGTCAACTTGAAAGAGCACCCACTGGTTAAATCTGAGCCAATGTGGGCATTAAAAAGAAAAAGTGAACTACACATTTACCTTGTCTTTTCAGGAAGGACTGTAGTTGTTCCCTGGTTGAGGAGGGAAAGACTTTCTCCCTACAAAACACTAGATAATAAATGTTTTAATTTGAACTCTATGAAATTGTTGATATTCAACTACTTTTAATCTATAAAATTTCACCTGGTTCAACCAAATATGCAATGAAAGAATTAGAAAAATCAACATTTTCGTGGTTTCCCTCCCTCTCTGTTTTTATCTTATTACAGAGAACAAACTGAGGGTTGCTGGAGGGGTATTGGGTGGGGGGATGGGCTAAATGAGTGATGGGCATTAAGGAGGGCACTTGTTGGGATGAGCACTGGGTGTTATATGTAAGTGATGAATCACTAAATTCTACTCCTGAAACCATGATTACATTACATGTTAACTAACTTGGATTTAGATTTAAAAAAAAAAAAAGGAAAAAGAAAAAAAAAGAAAAATCAACACTTTGCAACCTCCATTGAAATAACTGGTTCAGATCATAATCCTCAATGGATGTTAAGACGATTAGGAGAAAAGTGGTAGGGGTAAAAAAACATTCCCATGGTGACAAGGGTAGGCTCTTGGATTACTTGCTTATTTGTAAGTGAAAACGCCCCTTTACATCTCAGTGGTGAGATATGGCTGTTAACACTTTAACCAAGTGGCGAAACTTATAAGCTTTGCTAATGGTGAGATAACCTAACACATTCTTTCTCCTGATGTGACACCATCTGAAATTCACTACACAACCTAGGCAAAAATGTTTAAGCTGTATGTTGGTTATTCTCCATTTGCCCTTCTAAGTCCATTTGATGCCTTTCTTCATCCTGCTCTGTGTTCCTGGAGATGCCTCTCTGCAAAATGTATCAGCCAGTCTCCCTCCCATTTTGGCTTTTAATTAGATTTGGCCAATGGGGAGGCTTTGGGAGAAATTTGAAGGAGGACAGAGATTGATTGGGGGTATTTATTTTGTACCATGTCACTCCCCACATGGGTGCAGTTTTAGTGGCTCCTATTGGGGGTCCCTCTTCCAAAGCTCCGGATCCAGCCATGCTTCGGCAGCTCCACTCCTTCTGCTGCTGTTCCAGGCCCAGGGTGGTAGTCCCCACGCATTTCACCCCCCCCTGCTGTTCCCTATGCCTGCCCACTCAGCTGTAAATAGTTCTTCACTGAACTCCCTTCAGTTAAACCCTTTGAGCTGCCATCTGCTCTGGTCAGGACTTTGATTCTGCCCAAATTGAATCAGGTCTTTATTTTAACAACAAGTCCAGAAAAACAAGTTAAACAATACCTTGAGATAACAATCAGACATATCCAGGATTTGGCACCATTTAGAAGGCAGTTGGTATGGTGTCTTCAGAAGTCATCTTTTTAAAAACTAGAAAAAAAAATCTTCCAGATTAAAATAAGTTAAGGAGACCTAACTACCAAATGTAATGTATGAACTTGGTTTGCAAAAACCAGCTATCATATTTTAGGGGGAAGAATTGGGAAAATTTTAATGTTGATTGGATTTTAGATGATATTAGAAAATTATTGTCAATATTCCTAGATGTGATAAAGGTATTGTACTTTTTAGCTGCATGTCCTTTTTAAAGAGGAGCATGCTGAAGTAAGGGTGGAGTGTTATAATGGCTGCAACTTCCTTTAAAATGTAAAGCTAAATATTTAGATAGCTAGACAATATGGCAGAATATTAACCATTGTTATATCTAACTGATGGAGATACGGTATTCATCGTACTATTCTTTTAACTTTTCATTACATTTGGAAATTACATAATCAAATAGTGGAAAACATTACTAAAGAAAACAAAATTTCTAATCACTTATTCAGAGTGATTTCCTTCTCCTTTTTCTAAATGTCTATAGCTTTTCTATAGTGCTCATTTGCTTCTTATATAAGCCTCTCCAACCAGATTGTCAGCTCTTTGAAGTTAAGGGCTGAGCTCTGTGCTTCTTTTAATACTCTCCAGAGGCTTGTATAAATGTTTAATATATTTAAGCCTAACTCTTTATAAAAAACATAGGCATATGTGGTCAGAAGTTTTCAATTTCTATTTTCATTAATGTAAGGAAAAAGGCACAAGAAGTTGGATGGGATGCAGAGAAGGGCAAGCTAGACATTTTTTTTTTTTTTTTAAGAGAAGGGGTGGGAAGGTGCAAAGGGAGAGGGAGAGAGAATCTTAAGCAGGCTCCACACCCAGTACAGAGCCTGACTTAGGGCTTGATCCCAAGACAGTGAGATCATGACCTGAGCTGAAATCAAGAGTCAGATGCTTAACCAACTGAGACACTCAGGTTCCTCTAGACACTTTCTTAAAATTAATAGACACCAGGCTTGAGATCCCTTCCCAGGGGCCATGAAAGCCACAGTGAAGGCAGACAGCATGGAGTCCGATACTTCACAATATCAGTGAAAGTTTTGCAAACTTAGACAAGCTTTTGGAAGGACTGAGTCCAAAAAAAGATTTGGGCGAGTTCAAACTTATAGTCTGTCTACTCAAGTCAGAGAGAAAACCAGGATTAGGTTAAGCCTGAATTGAGAAAAGTTAATTTTGAGTGAACTGCTTAACAAGATTTAACTCAATTCAAATTCATGTCAAAACATAAAAATTAATGTAATTCCTTCCTGATTAGTATCTAATCTCTTTGCATATGAATTTCTTTACAGAAAAAGCATTATTGAGTGGAAACAGGACAATTTCTATTCATTTAATAGTGCTTGAACAAAGCCAGGGTTTTTGGAACCACTTGGGTAAACTGTAGGCCTAAAACCTATGAAAAGTTGACTCTCAGTGGTTGCTGTTGTTTTTTCCTCTTCTAGTGAGGTAGTTCTATGCACATCTCAGGCTGTTATATGCCACATGCCCTATAAGCCTGCTAGAACCTCCACGATGGGCCAAAGCCGAGAGATAAGCTCTCAATCAGCTGGATGGATGATGTGTGTATGTGCGTGCATGCACGTGTGTGTGTGTATGTATGTGTGTGTGTGTGTGTGTGTGTGTGTGTGAGAGAGAGAGAGACAGAGAGACAGAGAGACAGAGAGAGAGAGACAGAGAGAGAGACAGAGAGAGAGAGAAACAAGCCCTGCTGACTGCCCTCCCAAAGGCCATCTTCCATCTTATTTCTAGCTAAGAAAATACTGATTTTCAGGTATCAGGTGCCCCAATATGCTTCAGAGGAGTCATCATAACCTTATCTATTTGCCAACCTTTGGTTGAAACATGGGCATATGACACAATTGGGCAAAGATGGCAGGGGTGGGGGATCTTCTGTGAGGCTTCCAGAAGGTTCTCTGCTCGAAAATGATGCAATCAAGAAATAGACTCTTTCTATCTCTAGATACTACTGCATGAGGATGTGATGCAGAGTTAACCGGCTCTCCAAAACCGAAAAAGCCCTGATTTGTAATGTTTGCTCATTTTCATTTCTGTGGTGTAAATCCTCTCATAATGGCTGATTTCAGGCTACCAATAGCTCAACAAGTGGCTGGCCAATTTAGCAAGTGGATCTCAGGAGCCAACACAAGCCTACCACGGATTGCTTAGAGCTGCTTATCCATCTTATGAAAGGAGTAGGCAACATGGTGGAGATGGTAGAGTAGAAAGATGAGCGACTCTAGGTCCTTAATGATACCTTGAGCCATGGGATTAACCAAGCCTGGAATCTTCCCAGCCCTTGGCTTCCTGTTACATAAGTGAATAAATGTGCTTGTTGTTTAAAGCAGGCTGAGATGGTATTTGTGTGTGGCAAACCTGGGCTTGATCTACCTGGTACAAATGTCCATGGTGTCCCATCTATGGGGAGCACAGTAGGGGCAAAACTGAGCAATGGATGACAGAAACACTAATTTAATTGATGGTCAGGAAGAGGGAGTCTTGGGGGAGGGCCATCTGGGTTGAAACAGGACTCTGGCTGTTTGCTGGGAGGGACAGGATGATGGCTGAGGCCCAGTTGGGCTGTCAATGCCCTTGCCAAGGAGGCTGAAGTTCAGGGCAATGCTCCAATGAGAGCAGGCACTGCAGTGCTAGTCAGGAAGCCAGGCAGAAGCCCAGGCCTTATAGGATAGGCCATCCTATAAGGAGCTGCACAGTACAGTGCTTTGGGTTGGGGAGGAAGGGGAGGCCTGGGAAGATGGGGCAGTAGTGTAATTCCAGAGTTTTAGCTACTCACTCATCAGAGGGTTGGGAAATCTCCAGCAAGGCAGAGTCAGATGCTGACCAGCGGAGGCTGAAGGTTGGGGGTTTTCAATAACTGCTATGAATCAGGCTGAGAAATGCAGAAGGAACCACAATGTTCTCCAAAGCTGTCTCAGCACATTTTCTCGGTGACGTTAAAGCAACACTGCTTACATTCCTTCCTACACCTTGCAAAGGGGCATCCCCACCCCACACATTGTCACAATCTCTGGCGTCCTTGAAATTCCCCACTCTGACTGATGTTTGGACTTATGAAGAGTGCTCTACCCTCCCTTGTTTGGGGAAATCTGTTTGCCTGCTTGTGGCAGAAGCAATTTCATTTCTCTTATGAAATGCCCCTAACTTACAGTGCGGTGTCTCCTGTTATTCATGTACTCCGTTTCTTTATTTCCTTTTCCCATCCATCTAATCTATCCACAGACCCATTCTCCTTCAGCCCAATCCCATTCATCGAATAACTACTTAGGAAGGACTTTTATAACTCAATTGTGTGCAGGAAGTAGCTTCAGAAAGAATGAAAGCTGATGTGTCAGCAGCATTCTCTGGGGATTTCAGAACATTACTTGACTTTCTGATTTAGCTGGTAAGCCAGTGGGCAGGAAACTTGGCTTCCTTTGCACTTCGTTACTGCTGGAAATCATGGTTAGTCATTTTAATTTTATTCAGTAGGGTGAGTTCTCTGACAATATCATTATCAGGGGGTAATTAAAGATGGGGTACAACAGGAGAGAAAAATCTTCAAAAGTAAAGTTCTCCCAAGTTCATATTTCTTTCCTACCTGTCTAGTAAAGCTTGGCTTGTTTAAGGAGCTCTTCCCATCTAAGTGAGATGTTTTAGAGAGTGGATAAAAGAAATGCTTTTCTGCAAGGTAAAACCTATCATGAGCAAAGTCAAAAGACAATTATAAAAAGGGGAGGTATTTGCAACTCATTTAATAGAGAGAGCTAATTCTGTATGAAAAGCTCTCACAAATCAGTAAAAGACCAAGAACCCAACAAAAAATACACAAATAGAAAGTCTATAGAAAAGGGAATACAAATGTTTAAGATATTAAAAGATAGCTAGATATTAAAAGATTCTCTTAATAATAAGAGAAACTGAAATTAAGTTTATATCAACACTCATTTTTCATGTAATAGGTTGGCAATGATAAGATTCACAACCCGCTGTGTTGGTAAGAGTGTGAGAAGACAGGGACTCTCATAGATGACTGGTGGAAAAATAAGTTGGTACAGCTTCACGAAAGGTAACTTGTAAATATCCTTCAAAATTATGTGTATCTAAATTTTTGATGAATTAAAGCTAGTTTTAGAAATTTATTCTACAGATTTATTCATGCATGTAGGTAATGACGAGTTCACAAGGTTATACATTGTAGCATTTCGAACAGTTTATTTATCTTGAGAGAGAGCGAGAGAACATGAGCAGGGGAGGAGCAGAGAGAGAGAGGGAGAGAGAGGATCCCAAGCAGGCTCTGAACTGTCAGCACGGAGCCTGACGTGGGGCTCGAACTCACAAACTGTGAGATCATGACTCGAGTGGGGATCAAGAGTTAGACGCTTAACCAACTGAACCACCCAGGCGCCCCTGTAGCATTGTTTTAATATAGAAAGACTGAAAACAATCTAAATATCTACCAATAAGGGATGATATAAATAAGTTATGGCATATCCATATAATGGACTATGATGCAGCCATAAAAAATGAAGATATTCTTTATGTACATACATTGAAAGATCTCCAAGGTATTTTGTTAAGTGGAAAAAAAAATTAAAGTAAATTGAGGAACAAATTTAGTAACAAAAGAGGAGAGAAACAATACTTATACTAGATATGTATGTATTTGCTTGTGTGTGTGTCCAGGAGGATATCTAAGAAATTTATAATATTCAGTACCTTGGTGGAGAGAAATTGGGTGCCTGGGAGATAGGGTGGGAGGGAGAATTTTTCTTTTTTTCCTTTGTGCCTCTTTTGTGCTTTTTGACAATTCAAATTAGTAAATAACATTTTTAGCAAGAGGAGTGCTCTGACACAGATTAAATCCAAAATTCACCCTATCTGTACAATGACCTCAATCTTTCCTTTCAGCCTCTTTTATTATTGACTTCACTGGATGTCGACCCTCCATTTATGGCATCTCCCTTGCTCCTCCAGGTGCCACACAGTCTTCTCTCTTTGCTCTGACCTCAGTTTGTCTCTTGATTTCTCCTCTAGTTGTCAGGTAACAACCCTTCCAACTGGCTATCACCACATAGATCTCTTTTTCTACATGCCAGATGTGGAGGAATCTACCCAATACCTGCTTCTCTCTCTACAGGACAGAAAATAGAGTCACGGTTGGGAGTTATGGAGGAAGCTAGCTATCTTTGTGGGGAGCCAGGCAATTGATAGGTCAAGGATTAGCAACCTATGCCATGTATGTTGCTAATGGTGGGTAAATGTTATTTTAAGAGATGGAATTGTAGAGAGGGATTACTATATACATTGGAGAGCAAGAAGAGTCGACCATATGGAGAAAGCGGTTGTAAGAATTGGAAGTTTGGGTTCAGATTCTGGCTCTGCCATTTACTGGTTACGCAACTTTAGGCAAATTTTCTCAGCCTTACTTCTCTCCTTTATAAAATGGGTTCTATGATGGTTAATGTCGGTAAGATTGCAGGCAATCCAGCAAAATCCATTTTTGCTTCCTTTTGTGGTAACAGACATGTATGTGTCTGAGCACATGACTATCAGCAAAATTCCAAGTCTCCCCTGCTGTTAGATGTGGCCAAGGGACTAATTCCCGGCCAGTGGAATGTGGGAAGTGTTGGGTGACACATTCAGCTCTGGGATATGACTCTTCATGCTCTCTCCCTACATGCTTGAACCTAGAACTTGACCATGGAGAGGAGGACAAGACCATAGGGATGACATAGCAATGGCATGGAAAGAACATGGGTCTCTAAATGAACATGTGGAGCAGAGCTGCTTGCCTATTTGGAACACCTGCCCACTACAGGAGAGAAAAACGGACTCTGACTTCTTTAAGTTACTCCATTATTGTTTGGTCTCTTTGTTATGACAGCCTAGCCTTACCCTAACCAATTTATAGTAGTTTAGACTGTTTATGTAGCAAGTAGTAGAACATCCAACTCAAACTAGGTAAATAAATAAATGGTGTATTTTCTCCCATATAGAAAATTTAAGAAGTAGAGAAAACTTTAGGGTTGTTTAATTCAGTATTCAATGACATCATCAAATAATTGATTTCGTCCTATTCCTCTGCCCTGCCTTTGGTGGAGTCAGCTTCACCCTATGGCCATGGCAATTCCAGGCTTCATGTTAGCTTGCCATAGCTTCCAGGAGGAGACAGAGAGAGAGAAGTAGAGAGGGAGAGAGAGAGAGGGAGAGAGAGAGAGAGAGAGAGAGAGAGAGAGAGAGAGAGAGAGAGAGAAAAGGAGAAAGAAAGGGAGAATGAAAGAAAAGGAGAAAGAAAGAAAGAAAGAAAGAAAGAAAGAAAGAAAGAAAGAAAGAAAGAAAGAAAGAAAGAAGGAAATTTTTCAACACCCCCAGCAAACTTCTTACTGACCCAATTTTGGCCACATGTCTTCCCTGAACCATGACCAGAGAATGGGCTTATGGAGATCAGTTTAAGCACCCCATCTCCGTGTCCCACCGTAGTGGCAGAGCAGGTCAGCTTCTCTATATGGACTATGTGGAGGAGGTGCCTGCACCTGAACAGACATTGGAATGGTTATCAAGATAAGAAGGACTAGATGTTGGGAAGGTACCACCTTGTCCACTAAGGGATGGAGGGATTGTTTTGAGGATTAAATTGAATGAGATAACATATATAGGGCTTTGTTAAATTGTATAACACATTTGGCTCTGTAACATGAGACCCCTCCATGCTCTTTCCACTTCCTATAAGCTTGAACTGACTACTTATGCCTGGCGCTTAGAAGTTGGTCAATGATTGTGAATTTACTCTTCCTTCCCAGATCTAGTTAGCTGTGCTACAAAGTGGAAGAGGATAGAGAGTATTCCCTCTTCGGGTGTCTTGGGGCTGTGTATTTGTGGGACCAGCGAAACAGGATTGTGATGTGCACAAAGGAACTGCCTCTTGGTTTCAAGATATTTGTCACCATAGCAACTATTGGTGTGAGTGACCCACAACTGGCACCACCAGCTCACACTCAGAGATGAATACCAGAAGCCTTGACACCACCCTTTCAAAGGCTCCCTTTCACTGTTGGTCACAGATGCTCACTGATCTGTCAGTTTACAAAGGCACAGGTTTGAGATTCCAGAAGGGGCTGCCTGTGCAGTATCTTCTGTTACTCATACTGCTTGAAGCTAGATATGGTTGAGAAATGTATTGGGCCCTTTTATTGGCTTTTCTGCCTCTGCTTGCTAGAGGCTGTATAATGAAAAGATTCTGGATTTGAGTCTGAGATCCAGCTTTATCATCCCTGGGTGATCTTATGAAAGTAATTTAATTCTTTATGCCTTTCAGTGTTGTTGTAAGACTCAAAGAAATGATGTATTTGAGAGCACTTTGTATATAATAAAGAAAATTTAAATAAAAGGAGTTAGCAAACATAATAATGGAAGTATTTGCCGGTGCATAAGTTTCTTCTTACTAAGGACCAACCTACCTAGGGCTTGAGAAACAAAATTGCTTAAGAGAGAACAGGCCAAAAAATGGGCTATTTTTCTTCATAGTGATAGAGGATAGGGCTAGGTTTAATTAACAATCATGTATTGGCTGCCTAGGTGTGTCTGCTATGGTATTTTACATGGTAGCTAATTTAGTGCTTTTAATAGCCTTATGAGGTAAATATTATTATACCAGTTTTACAGATGAGGAAACTGAGCCTGAGAGTGATTAAGTGACAGGACCAATGTCACACTATTAGGAAGTGTCAGGCCAGGATGTGCAAGTCAAGTCTGTCTGTTTAAACATCAAAGCAAGTGAGGCCATCTGCTGATTCATGTAGGAAAGAATCAGCCAGGGTGCCGTCCCCAGGTTGGCTAGCTTCTAAGACAGGGAGACGTTCACTGGGGGCTCCTGATAACTCTTTCCTTTGCTTATGAATCCATCCAATCCACAAAGGCTCTCTGATGACCTCTCATGTAACAGGAACAGTGCTAGATTTGGAATAAAGCAGTGACGAAAACACAGTTCCTGAAAGGTTCAAGAAACATCAATGCAGCAGAGTAGCTTGTCAGACATCCCATTTATCCTCGGTGCAATCCTGTTAGGGAAATTGCTCCTGTGGCTTGGCCAATATTAAAGTTTTAAACATCATTGTTCTGTAGCAATGATCCGCTTATGCTGCTTCCTGCCGGAGAATGCCATAAGTCCATAATAACTGAAGATCATATAACCCAATGATTTCGTTTCAGAGGCAAATCCACAATGGTTTTGAAATGGTAATAATCGCCTATCACTCTCGGGATTATCTTATTGTCTGGCAATGGTTATGAAGACAGTGGGGTTTTAAGAGACCATTCAATAAGAGTGACAGGAGGCACTATTTTGGTTTTCTCTGAATGACTCTCCAAGTGAGAATCTAATTCAGAGCTCATAAAGGTCTGAAAGAACTGTGATAAACTCAAAGTCCTTAGAGCTGAAAGGAGACAGATTAGAGGAACAATATAGAAAACTAAAGGTGGTTCTTTCACAACTGGAGTGTTGTTTGCTTTCAGAGATCCTGAATAAGATGGATGAGCTGGGTGAGATCCACTATTAAAGGAGCCACTGGGATGATGTTTTGCATCTTTTTTTAAAACTTTGTTTTTAAATGTTTATTTATTTTTGAGAGAGAAACAGAGAGAGACTGGGGGAGGGGCAGAGAGAGAAGGAGACACAGAATCCGAAGCAGGCTCCAGGCTCTGAGCTGTCAGCACAGAGCCCGACACAGGGCTCGAACCCACAGACTGTGAGATCATGACCTGAGCCGAAGTTGGACTCTCAACTGACTGAGCCACCCAGGCGCCCCTTGCATCTTAATTTAAAGGAGCAATCACACCCTTCCTTGCAAGGTATTCTGTGAATAAGCATACCCATATGAAAAAAATTCTACAATTAGATCTGTCCACAACATTTTTTGATGGAAGTTTCTTTTGAGGGGGAGAACCATAGTTCACTAAGTACCTACTAAAGACCAGATGTGTTACATATTTTGCTCTTTCAACACTCACCACAACCTTGTGAATTAAGTTGTTTATCACCACCTCACAAAGCTCTTTCCTTTTGCTCAGTCATGGATTCATTCAACAAGTATTTATTGAGTGCCTACTGTATGCCAGGCATATACACCCCATGCAGCTGGGATATAGCAACAAAACCTGCAAATGTCCCTGCCTCCATGGAACTTTTATTTTAGTGGGTGGAGAAAGAACTAAACAAACAAATAAACAAATATGTAATGTGCAAGGCTTTGGAGATCAGTGCTATGGAGAAAATAATGGAGGACAAGGAGGTGGCAAGGCTAGGAGGATTTTGTAGATTTATACAGGATGGTCAACAGATTAGCTACATGTTGCTGAATAACAAATTACCCCAAATGTAGTAGTTTAAAACAGCAAACATTTATTACCGTATAGTTTCTGTAGGTATGGCTTAGCTAGTGTCTCTGCTTCAAGGACTCCTAGGAGATTACATTCAGTTTGTGGATGGAACAGTTGTCAGGATTCTGTTCATTTCAGGCTGTTGTACTGAGGATCTCAGTTCCTTGCTGGAATCTGGCTGGAGGTCTCTCTCAGTCTCTGCCATGTGGGCCTCTCTATGTGGCAGCTCACAATATGGCAGCTGGTCTCCCTCAGAGGAAGTATACAAGAGAGTGAGAGACTGTGTTTGAGAGGGAAGCCACAGTCTTTCTGTAACCTAATCTCAATCCATCACCACTGTCTAATCCTATTCACTAGAAGCAAGTCACTAAATTCAGCCCATATTCAAATGTTGGGGATTATATAACAGCAAGTGGGGATCACTGGGGACATCTCAGAAACTGCCTTATCACTATTAGGGAGCCCTGTCTAATGAGACGGCATTTGAGTGGAAACCTAAGGAAGTAAGGTAGCAGGCATGTGACTATCCAGGAGAAGACGGTTTTAGGCAGAGGAAATGGCTAGTGCAAAGGCTGGGGGTAAGGGAGGAATGGTACAAGATGAGGCCAGAGAGAAAGCACTGGATGAAATAAGGTAGTTTTATGTGTGTCATTGTGGGGAATTTGGATTTTGCCTTGAAATGGGAAGGCTTCTGAGCAGAGGAGTGACAAGACTTGTGTTTTAAGAGGTTCACTCTGGTTGCTGTGTGGAGACCAGAGTAGGAGAGCAGGCATGAGTAAAAGTGGTGGGATCAGTTAGAAGGCCATGGCACTAATCCAGCTGGAGCTATGATCATGGCTTAGACCAGGATGATAGTATTGGAAATGGCATGAAGTGGTTGGATTTGGCATACATCTCCTAGTAGAGCTGACAGGATTTGCTGATGGGTTGGATGTGGACTGTGAAGAAAGTGAGAAATCAGTGGTGACTCTGAGGTTGTTGGATTTAGCAATTGGAAGAATAGAGTTATCCTTTACATTTTTTTAAATGTTTATTTATTTTTGAGAGACAGAGAGAGACAGAGTACAAGTGGGGAGGGGCAAAGAGAGAGGGAGACACAGAATCAGAAGCAGGCTCCAGGCTCTGAGCTATCAGCACAGAGCCTGATGCAGGGCTTGAACCCACTAACTGAGATCATGACTTAAGCCAAAGCGAGACACTTAACTGACTGAGCTACCCAGGAGCCCCTAGAGTTACCCTTTATTAAGCTGAAAAATATCGATGGAGGAGCAAGTTCTTTATTTTTTTAATTTTTATTTTTTGAGAGAGAGAGAGAAGGCCAAGTGAGTGAGAGGCAGAGAGACAGAATCCCAAGAGGGGCAGAGGGAGAGAGAGAGAGAGAGAGAGAGAGAGCGAGCGCTAGAAAAGCTCAAGTTCACCCAATGTGGGACTCAAACTCACAAGTCGTGATATCATGACCTAAGCCAAAGTCAGATGCTTAACAACTGAGGCACCCAGGCGCCCAATGGAGGAGCAAGCTCTAAGAGAGGAAGTAGAAGTCAGGGGTTTTGTACACGTTAATGTATGGTGATTAGACATCCAAGTGGAGATGCTGAATTGGCAACTGGCTATCTAAGTCTGGAGCTCCGGAGAGTGGAGTGGACTATAAACATAAATTTGGGAATTCCAAGCATTAACAGGGTATGCGAAAACAGTAGACTGGATAAAAATACTGAAGAAATGAGCGTAGACTGAGAAGTAGAAAGGCCTGTGGATTGAAACCCTGGGCACTCCAAGGCTTAGAAATTAGGAAAATAAGGTCAGCAAATGAGATTAACAAAGAGTACCTAGGAAGGGAGAAGGAGAACCAAGAGAGATTAGAACCCTAGAAGCCAAGTGAAGAGGGTTTCAAGGGGGGAAAAGTGATCAACTGTGCTAAATACTGTCAACAGGTCAAGCAAGATGAAGACTGAATAGAGCACAGTTTGTGAACATGGAAGTCACTGGTGGAATGAAAGAATGCAAGGAGAGCAAGTGGAGAAGGTGGAAACTGAGATTCTTGTGAGAAGCTGATGTCTTTTGACGGTTTAGGACCACTTGCAACAAGCTCACTGTGGGGCTCCCTGCAAATATGGATTTGGGGTGCCCCACTCCAGAATCTCAGGGGATGGTATACCCTGTGATTTTTATTTTTAGCAAGTCCCACAGGTGATCTTCAGGCACCTTAAAATTTGAGAACCAACGTCTCACTCTATGTACTTTATCTTACATCTAGTGCAGTCACTATTAAAAATACCATAAGTACGTTTCATTTGTGTAACCTAAATGAACATTTTGTGGATGATCGTTTGTCCCAGAGGCATTCCTATATTTCCCTTAGCCTTTTTATTTCCTGAAGTTTTTAAGAAAACCTGGATGAAAAAATTCCACAACCCCAAAGAATAGCAGTAGGTAAACAAACCTCCCTTCCATAATGGCTCCTAGGAACCTGACAAATATTGAAATTCTCAGAATCAGCATGTTAGTATCCCACGTCCTCTGGTAAAGGAAAGACAAGATTCTTGCAGATTCGGAAAGAATACAATATTTATGGATCACTGAAGTGCTTAATTTACTGAGCTTCTCCACTGAGAAAGATGGAGGAATTGTTCTAGTTGGGTCTATTTGGAGGACTAGGGCCCCTGGGCTGCCTTTATCACCCTAGCAAAGGCTGCAGTGTGGAGATTTTTCCTTTTGCCCTGATCTTTGGCCCCAGGACCAGATATGTTTCAGTAAGAACCACACAGTATAGGAGGAACAGAGGCAGTAGCAATTTAAACTTAAGTTTCCCTGCTGTGTGCTAAGTAGAAGAAAGCACTCAAAGGATTGAGGCTTTGGAAAGAAGGAGTTCCTTTTTTTTCTTTTTTAATATTTATTTATTTGTTTGAGAGAGAGAGAGAGAAAGCGAGCATGAGCGAGCAGGGGGGAGGAACAGAGAGGGGGAGAGAGAGTTTCCAAAGCAGGTTCCGTGTCAGCACTGAGCCTGATGTGGGGCTTAATCTCATGAACCATGAGATCATGACCTGAGCTGAAATCAAGGGTTGGATGCTTAACTGACTGAGCCACCCAGGCACCCCAGGAAGAAGGAGTTCTAAATTGTTGATCTCTCTCTCCTCAATTGCCCTTTCTTTTCTTACTGTCCCCTCCAATGCGTATAGACTTGTGCCCATGTCCCCTCCCGCTGGAATTGCCCTCCTTCTTACAAGAGAAGGTTTTTCCCACTCGGTTCTTTCTTATACCTTGTAAAACCCCAGAAACTTGACACCAATGGAGGTTCTCCCTGCTTAGGCATTTTGGCTCCAGAAAAGAATGGGATGAGGTAAAATCTAATCCTGTTAATGAAGGCTCCAATTCCAATCTTATCTTTAGTGAGTGAGAGTTGTTATTGATTTCTTACCTAAATTACTTAATGAGCAAGAGAGCACTGATAACATTTTTCGTAGAGGTACACCAACATGTTAACAGAGACATATAGAAATTACATGTATTCCAGTTACTTCTGTGTGTATTCATGTGGTCAAGGCAATCTAAAATACGGGACAGACTAATGAAAAACATTATGAAAATAGTACTCGTGGGGCGCCTGGGTGGCGCAGTCGGTTAAGCGTCCGACTTCAGCCAGGTCACGATCTCGCGGTCTGTGAGTTCGAGCCCCGCGTCAGGCTCTGGGCTGATGGCTCGGAGCCTGGAGCCTGTTTCCGATTCTGTGTCTCCCTCTCTCTCTGCCCCTCCCCCGGTCATGCTCTGTCTCTCTCTGTCCCAAAAATAAATAAAAAAAAGTTGAAAAAAAAATTTAATTAAAAAAAAAATAGTACTCGTAAGTTGTGGGTACGTGTTTAAATAAAAGTTCCCCAAAATGACTGAAATGGGCCAAACAATGGTGTAAATAGACAAAAACCAAACATAAAAAAACCCCACAAAACAAAGAAACAAACAAACAAACCCCACAAAATTCCAGCAACACCTGTTAACCCAGAAGCTCCTGGAAAAACATGAATAGTTGCCCACCAACCTAAAATCATATCTGGGAAAGAAGTTGAGGGAGATGAAGGCTAGCGAGGGTTGCTAGTAAGGTTGCAAATGTTCTGTGAAGACAAAAGGTCAAGGACCATCAAAATCCCAAGATTAGAAGAAAGACAAACTTTCCAAAGAATGGACTTTCCCAAGAATGTCTCCTCAGGAAAAGACAGGTACCCCCTGAGCAGAGCACCTAACTACAGCATCTTCTATATGAGAACTGGCAGTCCCAGCAGGCAGGCAATGAATGGTAACATCTGCCATGGAGCGAGTACATATTTAGACTGGAATTCTGCATCATCTGTAATTTATGTCAACTTTCTCACTTCAATTTTGGGGCAATTCGCTTTTCCCATAACATTTGTGATTCTCTCATTGGGAGAATCTTCAGGAAGAGTGATGGTCTTTGGGATTGGTCTTGTTAGTGTGTGATGTCACAAATGATGGTGCTGTCTTTTTCCTTTGCATATTTGTACCAAGTGCCTCTTTAAGTAGAAATGCAAATCTATGTAAAACAATCTGTGAGTTAACATCACTTGGGGGCTTAAAAATAACAGACAAACAGGACTAGAACAGTGGTTTGAAGTCTAGGCTGATCTCTTTGCCTGATAATCACTCAGTGTGTTTTTATTAAATGGGATTGTTAGTTTCTTTTAATAATATATGTGGTTAGAAAAGCATACAGAATTCTAACCTTTTCTTTCTTTGTGAGTAGATTGGTCAAGTGTGTCCCAAATGTACTTCTTTCTCTTAAAAGATACAGCACTGACTCTAAACAGACAGTAATTGTTGTATAATTAATGCATAGCAGGTGGACCCAGCAATTTCAGTTTGGAATCTCTTTTCCTTAATCCTTACCTTCCTTGCCCTGCCATACTCCCACCACATTTCCCATCATGCCCAAGAACCTCCCTCGACACTTGTAAATAGCACAGTGGACACAATTTAATTTGCTTTGGAGGGCAGCTCTTAAATTAACTGCAAAGGGAGAAGACAGGCACTCTCTGCTAATATATATATATATATATATATATATATATATATATATACACACACACACACACACACACACACACACATACACACACACACACGTGCAAAATACACATTTGTTTGCCTCAAACCTCGTTCTGAAAGCCCTTTATCACCTGTCCTGTTCAATACACCTTCTCTAAAATTCTGCATTCTCATCTAACACCTGCTTGTTAATTTCATTCACTTTTCAGTTAGTCTTTAGCAAGTGAAGGCAGCCCACTCAAATAAAGGACTTTTTCTTTCTTTCTTTCTCTCCCCCCCCCCCCCCTCCCCGGATACTTTTACTAACACTAATCACATAGCTACCATATGCTTTCCAAGACACTGGTTCCCTTCCTATTGTTAACTTCTCTTGTGTATCAACCAAAGTCCAGTTTCCTTTGTTCGGTCAGACAATACCGCAGGGTACGGATGTGATAATATGGAATGAGTATCTGAAAGCAATACTTGCTGCTTCCCAGGAAGTGTCCCTTCATGTGTTCATGCTGACAGTGAGAGAGAGCCTGCACCAGGGCATTATCAGTCATCCTGCTCTTCTCAGGTGTGACAGGCCTTCTTTTTCTACTAAGGTGCATCCCTCATTGAAGGGTGACCTGAGGTTGTCTCAATTTTATTTCTTCTTAAGCTTTCTTCTTCTTCTTCTTCTTCTTCTTCTTCTTCTTCTTCTTCTTCTTCTTCTTCTTCTTCTTCTTCTTCTTCTTCTTCTTCTTCTTCTTTTTTCTTAATATCCTCCTAATAGCTTTTTAAAACTTTAAGTTACAAATAAAAGATCTAGTTTTGCTCTCCTTGTAACTAGCTGTGAAACCTTGGAGAACTCATGTAACTACTCTAACCCTCAATTTTCTCATCTGTTAAAAAAGAGATCTAGATCCAGTCAATTCTAATGTTCCTTCCAGCACTGATGTTTTCTGAGTCAAGAGGTAAAATTGCTCAGGAGAAGGATCTGGGATGCCTGCCTCAGAGTTTGCCTTTACTCAGCAGTACAATAAGAGGATTGCCTGCCTAAAACAACTACCACTTATTGAGCACCTACTGTATGCTTCCGCTCTATCAGATAGATGTTCACATACACAGTGTTTCATTTAATTCCCATAGCAACTCCAGGAGGTAGACATGATTATTACCACTAAACCTGTTTTATGATGAAGGTTCTAAGACTCTGTCAAAATCATAAGGTAATTGGCATGGCTGGAGTTAATCTGCAAGCATGTTTGCAACCATTCTGCCACCCTATTTCCCAATTCACTTGCTGTTTGATACTGTCTTCAGAAGTCCAAAAGCCACCTTGCAATCACAAGGTCTGGGATCCAGTCTTGGATCTATTGCTTTCTGGGTCTTCAGCCAAATTGTGTAGCTTCTCTGAGCCTCAGTGTTCTCATCAGTAAATGAAAGAAATAGTATGAGGCCCAGCGTTGTGGTGAAAATGAAAAGATAACGAGGTGTGTCAGCAGTTGCCTGGCTCCCTATCTGGCTTCTCTCTAGAGTGGCCATCCCTTAACCACTAACTGTCGGCTCAGACCCAGCCCAGGCTCCCGGACCAATCCGTCTCCCATGGAAAGGCTTTAAAGATCTTTAGTTCAATGCAGAAGGGGATTCAACATCAACCATGATCCCTGCTGGTCCTGATGAAGCAGCTGCAACAAGTGGGCCTCTACCCTAAATGCAGATGGTAGGATTGTTCAGATGGGCCCTGGGACCTACTGCCTGTGTTTTAATCTCAGCTCTGCCCTTACTAATGACCTTAGGCAAATTACTCCATCTTTATGTGACTCAGTTTTCTTATCTTTAAAATGAGAAGAATAATAATAGCTATTTCAGAGGGTTGTTGTGAAGATTTAGTAAATTTATAAATAAAAGTACATATAACAGTACTGGCAAATAGTGTTTGTTATTTTTATTACCACAGAAGAAACAAGCTGATTTATACTTTATATTTTAATACATAAATGACATAAATTATATACCTATGTTATTATTATCACTAATTAGGTCCCTGCTTGGTTGTCTTAGGTCCTTCTTGGATAACTTCCCAAGTCTCTCTAGGGTTGCAGCCCTCACTACAATAATGTACAGGGTGGGACTCCAGCCACTGGGCCTCTTACATGAAATGGGGCCTTGCAATCTGCTCAAGATGTCCTTGATGTTGGCTGCCCTTCCACATTTTTGGTGTTCCCCGAGATGGTGCCCTGGTGGTGTCAGTGGTTCCTTGGTGGTGCAGGCTACTTGCCTAGACCACCTGTTGCCACCACATGTTCCTGGAGCCCATGATCTGCTCTCTGCTGCACCTTTCCCCAGTGCTTATGTCTTGGGCTTGCTTATTAGGTCCTGAGCTGGTACAATGTGTCTGTTTAGAAGTTAGCACCTCGGCTTGACACAACTTTATAAAATAACTTTGTAAAGTATCATACACATAAAATGGGTATGATCCTCAAGACAGAACTCAAGTCAGCAAGAGTTATCACATTTATCTACTATTTTTTGTAATAGCTTTTTTGAGAAATAATTCACATACCATACACTTCACTCATTTAAAGTATAAAATTAAGTGTTTTTTGGTGTATTCATAGAGTTGTGAAATTATCACCACAATAAATTTTAGAACATTTTAATTACCACCTGCCCTCTCCTTCCCCCCACAACACCCTACTGTTTAGTGGTTATCCCTTCTGTCCCCTAGCAACCACTGACCTACTTTTCATCTATAAATTGCCTATTCTGGACATTTCCTATAAATGGAATCATACAATATTTGGCCTTTTGTGAATTTTTTTTTCATTTAGCCTAATGTGTTTATTTTTTTTTAATTTTTTTTATTATGAAATTTATTGTCAAATTGGTTTCCATACAACACCCAGAGCTCATCCCAACAGGTGCCCTCCCCAATGCCCATCACCCACCCTTCCTGCCTTCCCACCCCCCATCAACCCTCAGTTTATTCTGAGTTTTTAAGAGTCTCTATGGTTTGGCTCCCTCCCTCTCTACCCTTTTTTTTTTTCCTTCCCCTCCCCCATGGTCTTCTGTTAAGTTTCTCAGGATCCACATAAGAGTGAAAACATATGATATCTGTCTTTCTCTGCATGACTTATTTCACTTAGCATAACACTCTCCAGTTCCATCCACGTTACTACAAAAGGTCATATTTCATTCCTTCTCATTGCCAAGTAGCCTAATGTGTTTAAAGGTTTGTCCATGTCATAGCATCTATCAACACTTCATTGTTTTTATTGTCAAACAATATTCACAATTATCTACTTTTAACTCAGTAGTTAACTTTTACTCTCTCCCCACATTTCAAAGATCTGGTGAGGAATTAAACTTATTCTTGGGACTTCCCATTGGAGGCTAAGTCAAGATTCCAAACTCTCAAGCACAGTTGAGACATCTTAGAGGCCCAGGAAGGCATCAGCTATCTGGCCACACAGGTTACTCCTGAGATGTCATTGTCTCTCCCTCTGTGGTCTTTTTAAGGGCTTCCTCTCTGCCAACTTTGTGCCACCATTGGTGCATGGGAACTATTCTTGTGGTTTTGGGAATCTGGGCTAATGTTCCACCTCTTGGTGCATTGATGGCCAATCTCTCTGAGGTTCTGCTGTGTCCTTTGGGCAGTGGCAGGGAGTAAGTCAGGGCACAGGGGACCCAAGACCTTGATTCCTCCCCCAAGCAGGAGAGACTTTCATTTTCGACAAGGGATATTCCTCTTCAGATTTAACTGAATTCTCCTTAAAGCCCTCAGGCCTTTGAAAACTGGTGGTATCATAATCCCAGATTTCTGGATATACTGGATATATTTCAAGATATACTGCAAAGCGGTAGAAATCAAAACAGTATGATACATAGACATGTAGATCAATAGAACAGAACAGAAAGCCCAGCAATAAACCCAAGATTATATGGTCAATTAATCTTCAACAAAGGAGGCAGGAATATGCTCTGGGAATAAGACAATCTCTTCAACAAATGGTATTGGGAAAACTGGATAGCTACATGGCAAAAGAATGAAACTGGACGAGTTTCTTATACCATATACAAAAATAAACTCAAAATGGGTTAAAGACCTAACTGTAAGACTTAAAACCATAAAATTCCTAGAAGAAAACATTGGCAGTAATCTCTTTGACATTAGCTGCAGAAACATTTTTCTAGATATGTCTCCTTTGGCAAGGGAAACAAAAGCAAAATTAAACTATTGGGACTATACCCAAATAAAAAGCTTTTTCACAGCAAAGGAAACCATCAATAAAACAATGAGACAACCCACTGAATGGGAGAAGATATTTGCAAATGATAGATCTGAAAAGAGATTAATATCCAAAGTGTGTAAAGAACCTGTCCAACTCAACACCAAAAAACTCCAAATAATCCAATTAAAAATGGGTAGAAGACATGAACAGTCATGTTTCTAAAGAAGACCCATAGATGACCAAGGGATGGCCATGTCCAAAGATCGCTCATCATCAGGGAAATGCAAATCAAAACCACAAGGAGATATATCACCTCACGCTTGTCAGAATGGCTAAAATAAGAATCACTTCACTTTGGTTATTTTGAGGACATGCTAGGTAGCAAACCAGGCTCTACTACTTGAATTTTTACTTTAACTGCATAATGGAACTCTCTTTTGTGGTAGAATGAAAATGATCTCATTTATGCTATTCGAAATGTATGATTTGCATTTTTGTTATATATTTTTATCATACATTTTTTCTATTTCTCTTACATAGTTCTGTAACATATTTCTATTATAACCAGCTATTGTACCAGGTTCTGGTCTTGGGATTCTTTTGCACTCTTAAAAATAACTGAGAATCCCAAAGAAGTTTTGTTTCTTTGGGTTATATCTATGGATATTAACTGTATTGGAAGTCAAAACTGAGACGTTAAAAAAATATTAGTTCATTTGAAAACAATAATAACAAACCCATCACATGTGACATAAATAACATCTTTTTATAAAAAAAATTATTTTTCCAAAGAAAGAAAATTTTTTTGGGATTTTTTGCAAATCCTTTTAACGTCTGACTTCACAGGAGACAGCTAAATTCTTATATTGGCCTCTGCATTCCATCTGGTATATGTTGTTTTTGTTGAAGTATATTTAGAAAATCTAGCATCACAGAGATATATAGTTGGAAAAGGAAGGAGTATTTTAATAGTTGTAGATACTACCCCAAATCTCCACAACAGGTAGTTTCTTAGAGGTTATTGGACAACAGGTATTACCAGATATGTTCTTTGAAGTGACAGGCTCACTTTATTCATTTTCAAGAAAATGCCTGCCAATACCTAAATCTTAACTAATTGTTCTTTGAAGTAAAAATGGGGTTTCATGAAAAGAAAAAATAAAATGGTTAGTTCAGCTTGCAACTCAAACACTAACACAAGATTTTTTCTTGGAGACAACTGTGCTACCTGAGCAGAAATACTTCATGTGTGCTTCCCAGTTTGTCACACAGAATATCACAAAGACCTACACTGAAGTATTGAGAATTAATAAAACTGACAATTTTTAATGTTTCACCAAGGACATTCTTTTTAAAAAGTTGTTTTTCATGTTTATTTATTTATCTTGAGAGAGAGAGTGTGAACTGGGAAGGGAGAGGAGACATAGAATCCCAGGTACCCTCCATGCTATAAGCGCAGAGCCCAACTTGGGGCTTGAACTCACAAACCCATGAGATCATAACCTGAGCCAAAACCAAGAGTCAGATGCTTAACCACTGAGCCCCCAGGCACCCACAAAAGACGTTCTTTAGTAAAACTAACTTCCCTTACCCCCTCTTTCCCTCCCTCCTTTCCTTCCTTCTTTCTGCTCTCCTCTCCTTTCCACCCCTTCCCTCCCCTTGAGTTTGTGGTGGTGAAGAATATTGGAGAATATCGTGACCATTAGCTACAGTTTGGTGACACCACTTTGACTTGTGCTAACGTGCTGGCAGTTTGACCCGCTATTACTTTGGCACCACCAGTGTAAAAATCCATATAGTGGATAAGGCAAATCCTTCTTTAACATTATTATAAAAGTAGTTTTGATCTCACAGGTCCCCTGAAAGTGTCCCCAGGACTTTGCAGACTACACTTTGAGAAGGGCAAAAGCAGCAGAAATGAAAGGATCCAAGAGAAGAGAGTGGCCCTTTCTGAGTGATCCTTGCTGCTGCCTCAAACCCTGTGTTCTGTGTGGGCCCTGATCTGTCCCAGCACCCACCAGCTTCCCTCCTCTCCTTCCAGACTGTCCATAATAGGACAATGTCTTTGGGAGCTCTAGGTACGGAGCCTTTTTACTTGCTCTGCAACTGCTCTCTGTAGCAGTGCTAGGTAGGGCAGTGGTATAGGACTCTTTCCCCCTTTCCTTCCACTTAGAAGAATTTACTAATGAAAATACTGGTATAACCCCATAAAAATCTCCAAATTGCTGAATAAACCATCTAGAAAGAGAACTGACCAGAAATGTATACCCTTCCCCTTGTGGTTTTGAAAGCATCTGACCCTTAAAGAGGCTGTATTGATTACCTTGGACATTTTTCCTACGCATTTTATTTTCACTGGATTGTAACTGAAGAATTTCGAAAAAAAAAAAAAATAACAACCTGGTTTTCTATGTTGTCCATAGGAACACTCTGTAGGATAGCCTTTCCTTAGTGCTACCACATGTAAATGGATCTGGAAGCTTTGAACTCTGAGTCTATTGGGCTCCCTTCCAAACTCCTGAGGGCTTGTTTTATTTAAAAACATGACACTTGGCAACTTCTATCAAGGGTCTAATTCCTTATTATATTACTATAACTAGGTTAAAGAGTGTATGTGAGAGAGGATAATTAGTAGGATTAAGTATATTTGGCTAATTCTGAGTCAAATATACTGAAATTAGCTTTCATTTAAATCTAAAATTCTGTTTTACTCTTGGAGATTTTAGGCAAGAAAATTACTTGTTTTCAGAACCATAAACTTGAGCAGATTTCCAAAAGTCCAAGACTGTGTGCTAGTGTTTTTGAAAATGAATCCAATTATTAAAAATAAAATTTACCAAGAAGCTACTCTGTGCCAAACATTGTTCTAGAAATGGGGAAGGAGCGATGAATAAGGCAGACATACGTCCCTGCACTCATGAAGTTTACAATCCAGAAGGGAAGATGCAAAAAATAATGAGTAAACAACTAAATAAGCAAGATAATTTCAGCTAATGACAAGCATATGAAGGAAATAACACAGGGCGTTGGGATAATAAATCACAGAGGAGATGAGGTGGTCAGAGAAGGGTTCCCTACGGAGGTGACATTTCTAGCTGAGACCTGAACGTGGAAAGGAGCCAGTCAGGGGAAGAGCCAGGTGGAAGAGAACGGGAAGCAGAGGGAACAGCAAATACAGAGGTCCTGAAGTGGGGTTACTTTTGGAAATGCATTAAGAAAACCCTGAGCTTTTTAATATGTCTAAATTCTGATCTTATTATCGGTAAATCTGCTGTTCAAATTAGCACATTATGAAATCTTGAATTGACTTTGACATTTTGACTAGGACGACCAGGGAATTATTTGTCAGATGATCCCAGTTTGGATTGGGGCTGAATAATGAATGGTTTGTTGACTTAATTACTACATATAATTTCACTGGGAAGTCTCAAAGCTAAGTTCTTTACCTGATCCATGCCTCATTCCTTTGCCTGCATCATATTTTTCTGTATTCCTTTTGAAGTAAGTGGCACTACTATTCTTTTGGCTCAAGCCAGAAAGCTAGGTCTTTCTGCCCAGCTGTCTCCCTCACTCCACTCCATCAGGAAAACTTACAGATTTTACCTCCTGAATACTTATTGAATCTGTCCGTCTCCTCCATCCTGGAGCACCATCATCTCATTCATGCTCTCCAGTAGTGCTCCTTTTGAATGTATCCCTGTATCTAGAGGGATTTTACTAAGCTGAACTATATAGTTCATTCTTTGATTAAAACCTGGGAAAACCTCTCCCAGCATTCTGTAAAAATAATGTCCTACAATAAAATCAATTTCAAAAACATTGGGCTAACATGACAGGGCATCTGGGTGGCTCAGTCGATTAGGCTACTTTTAGGCCTACTTTGGCTCAGGTCATGATCTCATGTGTCATGGGATCAGGCCCTGTATTGGGCTCTGTGCTGACAGTGTGGAGCATGCTTGGGAGTCTCTCTCTCCCTCTCTCCCTGTCCCTCCTCCACTCATGCTTTCTTTCACTCTCAAAAATAAATAAACTTAAAAAAAATCAGGCTAACATAAGATAAAGAGGTCCCTTTGTTGCAGGACTTCTCAGAGCCTTCAATATGCTAATGTATGCATCGTGAATCACTCACGGGGGGTAAAAGTGAGGATTCTTTCAGACATAAGTCATAGTGAAGCTATTATTTTGAGGAATGTCAAAGAACATCTCATGAAATATCTATGAATAGCAGTACTTTATATAACGTAGCTTAGGAAATTTGGTTTACGTAAAGAAATGTAGTCATGTTTACATGGTATATAAGACTTCTCATGACCTGGTCCTCACCTTCCTCATGAGCCTCATTTTGACCACTCCCCACCTTGAGCTTCATTTAATAACAGCAAACCATATCCACTTCCTGCCACAACATGCTCCCTGTGATTTTGCTGAAGCTTTTCTCTCCGGAACATTTCTTCATCTGGCTAAATCTACTCATCTTTCAACTCTCAGCTCAGGGACCTTTCTTGAATTCCAAGTTGAGATAAATGCCTCTCTTATGAGTTCCACTTACCATAGCACAAAAATTGGAATAATCTTTTCCTTCTAGTTACTGATGGGTAAAGACTGAGGGACCATGCAATGATGATGATGCTAGCTAAGTTTGTTGCAGTCAGTAGGTGCCATGCTCTGTGTATGAGTTATTTAATATTTACAAGGGATTCACGAGGTAGGCATTATTAGCACCCTCATTTTGCAGACAAAGAAGCTGGGGGCTTAGAGGCTAAGGGACTTGCTGAGGCCATATAACTAGTGAATGATGAGATGGTGTGAATTTAGACAGCCGGACTCCCAATGCTGCACCTTTCGCAACTGTGTCTGTAACACCAGCATGATGCCTGGGAGCAGACACTTGACAGACGCTTATTGATCTAACGTGTGGGTGTACGCGCATATCCTACACACACCCCAAAACTACTAGCATTGAGGATGTTGAACATGCTATAGGAAAGTGCTAAATTCTATCGGTGGCAGAATTGGCAGTGGAAAGGGAGGTATGGAAAGGACAACCGGCTCATGTTCCAAATTATTCTCAGCTTTCTTGTTGTCTTAGACATATGTTCTGAGGGTGGCCAACCCCTGTTTTACATCTGTGTTAGTCTTTGCAGAATAAAGAGCAAATTAGTGTTTAATGGGGGCTATTAATATTGTCACCTAATTGAGTAATATCTAATAAATCTTTTCATTTACAACCCAATGGGAATTTCTACTTAGTGTGGAAAATGTTTGATCTCAGAAATATTTTCATACACAAAGAATATACATATATGTGTATATATGTGTGTGTGTGTGTGTGTGTGTGTGTTTGTGAGATGTTGAACATTCAATGAAATTTTGTGAGTATGAACTAAACACTTATTCTGGGCCTAGAACTGTTGGCAGTAGCTTTTGAGAGTTACAAAGTAAGTTTATGATAGTTTCTGCACTTTAGAATTTTGCTACTTGGCTTGAGACTATCTGAAGTATCTTATAGTAGGTCTCTAAATTGGTATTTTTTTTAACAAGAAAAAGTTCAATGCATTATTTTGTTGCACTCTTTGAGGATCAAAAATCATTGCAATAGGATTATAATTTGAAATATGAGTAAGAGGCATGTGGGCTCATGATCTCTATAAGCTGATTCTTTACTTCCTAATTAAATTGTACAGATGATGGGGCGCCTGGGTGGCTCAGTCCGTTAAGCGTCTGACTTCAGCTCAAGTCACAATCTCACCGTCCGTGAGTTTGAGCCCCGCATCGGGCTCTGGGCTGATGGCTCAGAGCCTGGAGCCTGCTTCCGATTCTGTGTCTCCCATTCTCTCTGCCCCTCCCCCGTTCATGCTCTGTCTCTCTCTGTCTCAAAAATAAATAAACGTTAAAAAAAATTAAAATTGTACAGATGATAGAAACATTGAAAACAGAATATTACCTTATAAGTGATAAAAAAAGACTGGTAACTCCCATACATATGTTTTATGATTTTGTTTAAGAAATGTCTATTTCGGGGTGCCTGGGTGGCTCAGTTGGTTAAGTGTCTGACTTCAGCTCATGTCATGATCTTGAGGTCTGTGAATTCATGCCCTGTGTCGGGCTCTGTGCTGATAGCTCAGAGCCTGGAGCCTGCTTCAGATTCTGTGTCTCCTTCTCTCTGCCCTCCCCCACTTATGCTCTGTCTTTATCTCTGAAAAATGCATAAACCTTAAAAAAATGTCTATTTCATGTTAGATCAGATTAGTTGTTTAGAACAAAGACCTACATGACTTTTTTTGTGTATTTTCATATCTTTTTACTTTAATTTTTATTTTTTTAATTTATAAAAATTTTTAATTTACAAAAAAAATTTATTTTTTAATTATAATTTATAATTTTAATTTAAGTTAGTTAACATATAGTATTACAATGATTTCAGGAGTAGATTCCTTAATGCCCCTTACCCATTTAGCCCATCTCCCCTCCCACAACTCCTCCAGTAACCCTCTGTTTGGTCTCCATATTTAAGAGTCTCTTATGTTTTGTCCCCCTCCCTGTTTTTATATTCTTTTTGCTTCCCTTCCCTTCTGTTCATGTGTTCTGTATCTTAAAGTCCTCATATGAGTGAAGTCATATGATATTTTCTTTCTCTGACTAATTTTGCTTAGCATGATACCCTCTAGTCCATCCATGTAGTTGCAAATGGCAAGATTTCATTATTTTTGATTGCCCAGCAATAATCCATTATGTATATATACCTCATCTTCTTTATCCATTCATCCATCGATGGACATTTGGGCTCTTTCCATACTTTGGCTATAAAGTATGTGCTGCTATAAACGTTGGGGTGCATGTGTCCCTTTGAAACAGCATACCTGTATCCCTTGGATAAATAGCTAGTAGTGCAATTGCTGGGTTGTAGGGTAGTTCTGTTTTTAATTTTTTGAGGAACCTCCATACTGTTTTCCAGAGAGGCTGTACCAGTTTGCATTCCCACCAGCAGTGCAAAAGAGATCCTCTCTCTCCCCGCATCCTCACCAACATCTGTTGTTGCCTGAGTTGTTCATTTTAGCCATTCTGACAGGCGTAAGGTGGTATCTCATTATGGCTTTGATTTGTATTTCCCTAATGATGAGTGATGTTGAGCATTTTTTCATGTTTCTGTTAGCCATCTGGATGTCTTCTTTGGAGAAGTGTCTATTCATGTCTTTTGCCCATTTCTTCACTGGATTATTTGTTTTCTGGGTGTTGAGTTTAGTAAGTTCTCTATAGATTTTGGATAATAAACCTTCATCTGATATGTTGTTTGCAAATACCTTCTCCCATTCTGTCAGTTGCCTTTTAGTTTTGCTGATGGTCCCTTTGCTGTGCAGAAGCTTTCTATTTTGATGAGGTCCCAATAGTTCATTTTTGTTTTGGTTTCCCTTGCCTCCGGAGACGCGTTGAGTCAGAAGTTGCTGTGGCAGACCTGCATGACTTTCTGTCCCAAATATAAACAGGAATGCTTGAGAATGCCTAGACTTTTTTTTTTTCTGTTTAATATGTGCCATATCAGTTTGGAGAAATTATTTACTTTGCTTATGTTAGAGTTCTTTCATTATAAAGGAAATGTTTTCCTATTCCCCATTCCATTTTCTCTGAGACTTAACCACTCATTTATTTCCTTATACTTACTGCAAACTGTGGCCTGGGATTTACTGGGATTCTCACTGTGGGCACATACTTTTTTCTTGTTTGTTTTTTTTTTTTAATTTTTAAAATTTATTTTTGAGAGAGATAGAGACAGTGTGAGTGGGGAGGGGCAGAGAGCACGAGAGAGAATCCTAAGCAGACTCTGCAATGCCAGCATGGGCCAGATGCTGGGCTGGAACCCAGGAAACCATAAGATCATGACCTGAGCCGAAAACAAGAGTCAGACGCTCAACCAGTTGACCTATACAGGTGCCCCGGCACATACTTTTTTCATACTCATATCTCCCCTCAAGCACATGTGTTTTCATGAATGTCTGTTAATCTGCCTGGGAAAGAGCTCTCTACACCATCAGCATCAATAAATCCAGTTGTCTCATTTTTCAGTCTTAGGTATTGTTGGGGTCATTTGCTAATGCTTGTATGAGTAAAGGGTTCAGAAAATGCCTGTTGCAGTGTGATTTCTTTAACTTGTTTGAGACCATACCATGAGACAACAGACCTGGGGAGCTCTGTGCTTACAGGGAGGAAAGAAAGGAATTTTGATTTTTTTTCTTTAGCTAAATGTTATAAAACTTTAAAGCTTAAATTTGAATATTTGTTGCAGATGGGTTAAAGAAAATACATCAATTCAGTATTTTTCCTGTTTCTACTCACTAGTGAACAACAGAAGCCTAAAAAAAAAAAAAGGAATGTTCTATAAAGTAAGATATAAAATTTGGGTTAGGGCTATAAGTTAATAGTTTCATTATTCCCTGTCCCCAAATTATTTCTGGGCCCTGGGCCTCTGAACCTAAGGTAATCTGCTAGGCAATTTTAACATCTTATCACAAGTCAGTGATCTCCTCTCCTCCACGTCCTCCCTATCTTATTGACAAATGTTTCTGTGGTGACCTAGTTCTGCTTCCTGTTTAAACTGTATAAAGGATTCATTGAATTCACTATCTAGCTTTTGATTCTATTTGCAAATATATAGCTGTAAATGATACCATTCATTAGCTGATGCAGTCTCCCTTTGCTAACCATATTTGGGTCATTTCATTGTTAACATCGGCTGAGGGAGGAGAAGGAACTCTTTGAAACTCCTCCCACTTGTGATTTTATGGGTCTGATATGGAGGTTTATCAGGGCAGAAGCATGGCTTGGCTGACCCAATGCCCATTTCCAGATTTCTCTGCCCTTGCCTACTGCTACAATAGAATGGAGAAGCTAAATATTCACTGTTCTTAACTTCCTCTGAAGCAAGGGTGGCCTTTTGACAGAGTTCCAGCCAATGCAGCAGAAGTGGAATTCTGGAGTGGAGGGTTCTGGGAAGGATCTTTTATTTCCTGATCAAAGAGGCCAGAAGCTGCTGGTACTACACCTTCCACTTCTTTTGGTCTTGACCATTGTTGTGATGCCTGAATCTACAACAGTCACCCAGCAACTTTGAGATAATACACCAATGTACTAAAATGGTAGAGTAGACTTATAGAAGAAACCTTCGTTTTTATCATATCATGGAGCCCACATTATACAGAACTGCCTCCCTCTAGCATTGTATATGAAAAGCAAATCCCTATGTAGTGGTCTTAGGACATGGCTACAAATTCTTTGACACTTCTCCCATTAAAAGATCCTTCTCCTGAATATAGGCCAGACTTAGTGAGTTGCTTCCAGCAAATAGAATGCAGTGGGAGGGATACTGCATGATTCTCAGGTTAGGTCATAAAAGGTGATACAGTTTCTGCCTTATTATTCCTCTTCTCATGTGCGACTTGGGAGCCATGAGTTGACATATCAGAAGTCAGTTTACACCAAAGCTGCCATGCTGCAGAAACCATGTAAGAGACCACATTGAGATAGTGATGCCTGAGGAGCCTCAGCTGTTATCAGGCTCCAGCTCTTTCACTCTCCCCATCAAGGATGAACAAACATGTGAGTGAACCAGTCTGCAGATGATTCCAGCCCTCAGTCTTCAAGCTGCCCTAGCTGATGTCAACGAGAAGAGACAAGCTTCCCTCCACCAAGTCCTTCCCAAACTACAGATTCAGGAGGAAAATAAATGTTATTTTTAAGTCACTAAGTTTGGGGATGGTTTATTATGTGGCAACAGAAACTGGACACCTTATTTTTTATACTGCTGTTATTGGGACATTCTGTTACTTGCAGCCAAAAGGAGCCCTACTAAAACACTTAGTAGTAGGAAGATTAAAAGAAATTGCTAAAACGACCCTTCTAAATTACTACACATGTTATCTATTGTATTCTTCTCTTAGCCTAGTTATGCTAATCAAATTAACTATAGTATTGATGTCATGATTTTCCATAAGCTGATGTTAATTTAGTTCTATACAGGTTTTGTTTATAATAGGACTGGGCTAGTAGAACTACAGAAAAGGAGAAATTTCAATTCAGGACACCATATTTCTGTTTTCCTGCTCTTTTAGTGGGAAACAATAAACATATCAGTAAACAATATCAATAGCTGCTTCACTAGCAGGTAAAGCTTGTCTGAGTCCCCAACTTCATCAAATCCCATCAGTGTTTGAGGTTGTTTTCTTAATGAAATGTTCCTAGCATTTGACAGCTTTGTTCCTTCATTGACATTTGAAGCTTTTTAAATAGATGAATTTTTAATGTCATATTTAATAGGCCAGATTCCTTGAAGCAAAATCCCATTAGTTAGTGTCCACTTTTTAGAGAATGGATGGTCACTAATTACTGTTAGAATTTATTTAAAAGTTTTAATATATGGTCTTACTCATAAACTCATTTATAAATCCAGCATATAGAAACTAGTAAGATTATTCTAGATTAATAGTCATATCCTTACATGGGAGCTGCAGTATAAATTAAAAATCTTTTATCCAAAAGTAACATAATGCTATTTCTGGTAATGGAAATTCTTAGTTGGGTTTGTAATATAGTTTGGGCTATTTTCTTATCCCATTGGACTGAAATTTTAAACCTAAAAGAACAAAATGTAACTTCTGAAAGCTGGTTGCACAAAAGCCAATTTCATTTTTGTGTGTTTATTTACACAACGTCCACATTCTTAAACTTTTGGCAAATTCACAGCTGGGTGGAGCTGCACATGTGTCATTGTGCTGATGCTACGGGGAGGGGTGGGTGTGGAGGGTGGGCTGGGGCACATAGGGGTCCTTGCAAAGAGAAGTTACATAAGTGATATCACATGCAGAAGTAGCCTCTGGGGTTTAAAAATAACTGGACAGGGAGTGTCAGCCTTTCTTGGATCTGACTCCCTGACTTACTATCCTTAAGGGTCAGACCTATATTCCTGGGTGGGCTGGAGAGTCTGTTTAAATGCACTCAGTTCCTCATGGAAACCCTACATAATAGCTTAAAGAGCCTGGGAATGTTTTTTGTCTCAAGGCAGCAAGGTGCTGCCTGCAAAAGCTGAACCAACATCTCAATGAGAAGCCAAAACAGGACAGATGTTTCATGCTGTGCCTCAAATGCAGTTGCTTCCAGCATGGTTTCCTTAAACGCAAAAACAGAGAAGACAACTGCTCTTCCATAGTGGCTTCAAAGCAGATTAAAATAAGCACTAATTTCCCATCCTGTCCTTCTCCCTACCCATCTATTTTAGGGGACTGAAGTATTGATATATGAGACAATGCCTTGTATTCAAGCTACCTGATATTTTTATTTTTGTAATTTGTGAAAAATTAGCTGTTCACAGCTTATCTACCCTGCATATCTACCCTGGTGTCAGAGATTCCTTGAGGGCCAATATCTTAATTTAATTGGCACAGAGTCCCCATCTAGCACCTGAGAAAATATATATACCGTGCAGTCATATGAGACCATAGAAATGGTAGGAGTGGGGGTGAAATCTAACAAAGGTCAGAAAACAACATAAATACATACTAAATCTGCCACCTGCCTATGGTTACCCTGAGCCTATCCAGTATCACTTGAGATGCTCATGCCATTAGGGAGAGGCAGGTATTTCTTTCTTTCTTTTTTTTTTCAATATATGAAGTTTATTGTCAAATTGGTTTCCATACAACACCCAGTGCTCATCCCAAAAGGTGCCCTCCTCAAGGCCCATCACCCACCCTCCCCTCCCTCCCATCCCCCATCAACCCTCAGTTTGTTCTCAGTTTTTAAGAGTCTCTTATGCTTTGGCTCTCTCCCACTCTAACCTCCTTTTTTTTTTTTTCTTCCCCTCCCCCATAGGTTTCTGTTAAGTTTCTCAGGATCCACATAAGAGTGAAAACATATGGTATCTGTCTTTCTCTGTATGGCTTATTTCACTTAGCATAACACTCTCCAGTTCCATCCATGTTGCTACAAAAGGCCATATTTCATTCTTTCTCATTGCCACGTAGTACTCCATTGTGTATATAAAGCACAATTTCTTTATCCATTCATCAGTTGATGGACATTTAGGGTCTTTCCATAATTTGGCTATTGTTGAGAGTGCTGCTATAAACATTGGGGTACAAGTGCCCCTATGCATCAGTACTCCTGTATCCCTTGGGTAAATTCCTAGCAGTGCTATTGCTGGGTCACAGGGTAGGTCTATTTTTAATTTTCTGAGGAACCTCCACACTGTTTTCCAGAGTGGCTGCACCAATTTGCATTCCCAGCAACAGTGCAAGAGGGTTCCCTTTTCTCCACATCCTCTCCAGCATCTATAGTCTCCTGATTTGTTCATTTTAGCCACTCTGACTGGCGTGAGGTGATATCTGAGTGTGGTTTTGATTTGTATTTCCCTGATGAGGAGCGACGTTGAGCATCTTTTCATGGAGAGGCAGGTATTTCTATTCTCTGGCTATCAAACGACCATCGGTGGTATCCTCTGGATTAGAACCTTTAGCTTCAATCCCCAGCCTTTCCTTGAGTTTCCAGATGACTTCGACATTCCCCCACCACTTGCTCATTGGTATTAGCAGATAGAGCCCATCAATTCCTCTCTAATGCCACTGCTTCTTCCTGAAGGCCTACACACCATCGCAAACCAGAAGGCAGCCTCTTACCCATATAAATGATTCCTTTTAGAGGCATGATCTATTCAAGCTGGTTCCTTCCAGAGTTCTTTCATTCACTGAAGCAGTGTTTCTCAAAGCATTTAAATCATCTGGGATGCTTGTAAAATACAGATTCCCACTGGATCAGGCACCTTCTGGGTGAGCCTGAGAGTCTGCATATGTAACAAGCTCTTTAAGCAAAAAACTGATTCTGTCTCAAGATAAAGGTGCAAAGAGCTAGTTAATTTCGTCCCTATTCACATCAAGTTTAGGATTTGTTAGGGATACCTTTCACCCTCACAGTCTGGAAACTCCAGGAAAAGTCTGCCAATTTCAACAACTAGGACACCACCTGACCCTTCAACTTGCCACAGTCTCAAAACAACTGTAACTGGGCTCAGTGGGGAATCTTGAGGCTGAGAACACCACCTGACCTCTCATTCTTGGCCTTGGCCACCCTTGCACCTTTGAGGAGCTCCCTCCCCATGTGGCCTGTGTTCTCCTATACTCTGGTCTTTTCACTGTTCTGTGCTTCCTCTTTCTCACCACCTCCCCCCCCCCCCCCCCATCTCACCATACTATGTGCTCAGCTCACTCCTCCTCCCTCTGGACTTCTGCTCCATGGCAAATCCCCTTCCATCAGTCACCAGAGTACCCTTGCTTCAGCTGAGCTCTGCCTCTGCCTGGGGACACTCTTTCTTCCTTAGTCCTCCCAAGTGTTGCCTGCCTTTCCCCCCATGCCCATTATGAGCTGGTGGCTGCAGGTGGGGGACGGAATCGGAAAGAGATCATCAAACTTTTTCTCTAAAGGACCAGATAGTAAATATCTTTGTGGGCCATACATCTTCCATAACTACTCAAGCCTGCCAGCCACTGTAGTTCAAAAGCAACAACAGGCAGTAAGTAAACAAATGAACGTGTTTCAATTAAACTTTTTTATGGACATTGAAATACGAATTTTACATAATTTTCACGGGTCATAAATTTACTTCTGAAAAAATTTTCAACTATTTAAAAATGTGAAAACCATTCTTAGCTCATGGTCCATACAAACAAAAAACAACAAAACAAAACAGGGACTGGGCTGGGTTTTGCCCATGGCTATTCTTCGTTGACTCCTGATCTAAACTAGTGCTTCTCAAACTTTAATGTGCATATACATGATGAAGAACCTTGTTGAAATGCAGACTTTGAGTCAGTAGATCCAGGGTTTCTGAGATCCTGCATTTCTAACAAGTTCCCAATATACCACTCGTGTTGGTATATAATACTCGTATTGCTGTGAGTATACCACACGTTGAGTAGCAAGGTAGTATAACCATACGTCGAATTTTAGTCTTTATATAATAAAGACATTAAAATAGCTTAATGATAAAGTATTCATATTGTAATTCGTGTTCTGTAGAAAGGCTGGGTGGAAGGCCTGGTGGCTGAGAGAGGAGGCTTTGAAACCTAACAGACTCCCACTTACCAGTTGTATGAATATGGATATACTTGTTAACTTCCCTCAATTTCCATTTTTTCAGCTGTAAACCTATGCAATAATAACCTCCGCCTCAGATGGCTGTTTAGGATTTTAACATGATTATGCACTTAGCAAGTGCCCAATAAACCTGTGGCATTATTATTTTTAAATTTAAAAAGCAAGACACGAACCTGCACATAACAAAACAGTAAGAACTCTGAGTGCCTTAGGGGATCTCCTTGCTTTCTCTCTTGGAAAATATTTGCAAGGGTCATGCTGTTCATTAATTCAAGAAACATTTGCTGAGCCACTACATCTCCGGCCAGGCAATGTGCACTGTTGGATCTGCTAAGATGAGTGAAATGTAAGCTCAAATTGGTGCGGGAGGTGGAAACACACAGCAATTTCAGCGTGGAGTAAGTGCTGTATGGCGAGTGCCGTATGTAGAGTGCTGGGGCAAGGCCACACTCCCACTCTGCCAGGAGGAGAGACCAGAGGATTCCACACAGAAGGTGACCCTCAGCTAGACTTTGAAGGATGATTATGGGTCTGCCTGATGGAGGGAAGAGGGAGCAGGATATGCACAGGAGGTGGGGGGAATCCAGGACAACTGGACTCTAGGGACGTGGGGGACAGGCCAGGGACAGGCTCTGACCAATCAGAACAGATGCAGGTCTTGATGTTATAGAGGTGTGGCCTGGCTGGGGATCAGCCCTGGGTAGGTCATTATCCCTTTCGGGAAAACATCCTGACAATACCCATAATGCATGCCAACGGGGACTCCGAAAAAAGGCAGTGCCAGAAAATCCTCAGCCACTTTTGCTGGAGTCACAGAAAGACTGGGGAGCTCTTGTGCTGAGCCAAGGAATCCCAGCCTCTGTGGCTTGTGTTCCTAAGGAATAGAATAGACTGGATAAGAATTCTCTATGACGTGGGGCCTACCACATCAAGGCCGAAGGAAAACGGCCTTTATAAGTGAGCCCCTGGAAACCTACTTGGCTCAGTAATTACTTACTACGTGTCTGTTACAGGAGGGGCTTTGTGTGGTGGTGCTGCTGGGGCTACTAGGGTGACGTCTGGCATCTGCCATGGGGAATTTCACCTCTAGTAGAAGAAACTGCCATTCAAACCTCTATGCTGGGGGGTGAGGAGAGCCCGAAGTCTTGGAGAACTTTATAGGAAGAAGAAACTGATTATAAGGAGTTTGGATCTGGGAGGTGGGAGCTCCACGTGTGCTTCATGGAGGAAGTGGCATTTGAGCTGGCCTTTGAGATGCATGTTTCTGTCTTTGGGTGCTCCCTTCAGGATTTCCAGCTTGTTTCGGGGGCAGGGGGTGGGGGTCTCTCTGTATAGATAACGAACTTCAATTAGTGGCCTTGGAAGTGACAGCAGTTTCCTGAACTGACCTTCTAGTGCTGAGTAGGGGCCAAAAACTACCAGCTGAAAAAAACCCTGAACCTCTTCAGGGCAAAGGTTGCAATCAAACACAATTTGGATTACAGCCCCAGAACTGAAATTCAGAAATAGTTCCTGGCAATACCAGTCTGTCTTCCCTTCTTCCCTTCCCTGAGGCCTTCTATCCTCCACAGCAGGGCTTCTCATCTAGAGGGTCATGTGTGAGAAGTAGTGGGCCACACAGCAAGGGGGGTAGGAAGGACAGTAGGTTCCTGACTTCTGCTGGGACATCTGCATCCTGATGCACAGTGTCCTCAGTGGCATATACTGACTCTAGACTGTTCTCGTCTCTGTTAATTCCTCCTTTCTCAGTGGTCTAGGATGGACTTTCCTGCCCTAATACTCCCCTAAATCATGCTTAATCTGTTTGAACTGACTTTTCTCCAAATCACCTGCATTCAGTTGAGATTTAGCCATGTTTGGGTCCATCTGGTGACCCTAGAGGGCCACGGCCAAGTTGCCTGGCCTGAAAGGGAGGTTTATGTTTGGGGCTTTGAGTTGAGAAGAGTGCGTGGAGGAGGCACAAGGCCCAGTCCAGCCTGTGGACTAGGTTTGGGGTCAGTGTAGAGTGGACTGCAAACCAAAAGGGGCTGTTGTTTTACAAGGAACTCTGAGACAAAGGGCCAGAGGCAATGTTATTTCAAGGTCCGAGTGAGAAAATGCTACTCAGGGAACACCCAAACATTGCTAATCACCTCCAGAGCTAGTGCTTGCAGAATCCTGAACAATTAATATGGGCTCGGTTTGGGTCTTTCCCTAGAGTTAGACAAAAGGAGTATGTGGTTTTTTTGTTTTGTTTTGTTTTGTTTTCTGATTGAAAAGAGTTTCCTGCCTCCACAGTTGCAGTTTGGGGATCTCTGTAAATTGCTTCCTGGGCATGGAAGCAGAATTCTTATGAAGGGCAGGGGTGAGATGCTATTCCAAACATCACTGATGAGGCTGGGATGCAAGAACATAAGAAGTCTGCTTATGAACACGCATGAGATGCCCTTGGATGCTCCCAAATATAAGCATGGGAGAACAGATTGCCGAGATCCCTCCTTGTATGATAGGAGGACACGTGAATAAAATCTGAATTGTTATTGTTATTGTAACTTCATTTGTACCCAGTGGCTGGAGAGGCTTGGAGAAATTTTTTATGTTTGTAAATGTACGTGCATGCATATGAGATGGATACTTGAAAACACAGTTCTAGGAAAGAGTGTTCCTCAACCCAGTCAAAAACACTGTAGCAACATAGGTCTGTGTGACAGGTGCCACATTTAGATGAATATGAATCAGCCAACCTGCAATTATTTTTCAAAGTTTCCTAAACAGTTCTAGTCAATAAGTAGCAGTGAGCACGGCACAAGGTGCATTCCCATGAGATACGGTACATGGCTAGATTTTTATTTGTAGATGATCTGTCTTGCCCCCTAGAACAGGTAACTGGAACTTTGTCATTTTGTTCATATCTATATCCCCAGTGTCTAGAACAGTGACTGACACATAGTAGGTGCTCAATAGTTGTGAATGAATATATAAATAACTTGATGAATGAACACTTGGGTTTTATATATCAGCTGGAAGCCCTCTGTCTCTTTTCTCAGATGCTGTTACTTCTGCCAAATATACCTTGAGTCGCTGGCCTGTGGTAAACTCCACTTTCTCAGTGTAGAGACAGTGGGTGGTTCCCAGGGTATTATGGCTTGGCACGTGGGTGTGGATTCTTATACAAACACAGAGGCCCTGGGCTTAGCAGATAGTCCCAAAAGCTCAGAAGGACTTCCCAGCAGAATACTATAAAGTTCCTCTTCCTTAAAACATCTTACAAAAATTTCCTCATTAAGTAAAAGTTGGAAACACTAGAGAAACATGAAGGTAAAAAAATTACCCATAATCCCTTTACTCAAACACAAATCCATCCTTCTCTTTCTCCTGGATTACTGAAACAGCTTTTAAACCTGACCACCTTCCCTTCAGCCTAGTCATCCTCCAATCTAGTCGCAGAGCCGGGGAGAGAGATTTCTAAAACACAGATCCTAAAACAATTCAAAGGCTTCCCATTGCCCTCAGTATCCAAACCACTCAACAGGGCTGGCTCTGCTTATGTCTTTTGCTTCCTATTCCTCTGAGTCCCTATCATATTACACTTGTGCCAAATTTCCTTCATTGGAATTTCCTTCAAATCTTTAAATGAGTTGCACTTTCTCCTGCTGTCTCTGGTCTTTTTCACAAGCTGTTGACTTTGCTTAGAACTCTCTCCACCTTTCTTGGTTCTATTCTTTATCTTTTTGTTTCCTTGTCTGTGTTTATCTGTCTTTTCCTCTTTTCTTTGTCTGATTCAGAATTTAGATCCTACTTTCCCCACTAAAACACCATTCTTGATTGCCCTTCCCCATTTCCCTACCAAATCTGAATTTGGAGGTCCTCCTGTTTGCTTCAAAAAAACCCATAGATTTCTTCCGCCACATAGCTCACCATACAGTATGTTTAGTCCTATCTGTAAGGGTCTCTCTTTATTCTCAGTGCACAGCACTGTGCCTACTTCATGTCACACAGGTCAATAAATATTTGTGGAGGTGAATTTAACCTTAATTGTTTATATTTTAGAAACTTTTCCTCCTAACCTTTGCTTTAATCATATTGTGTTTTCCATTCTGCATATATATAATTAATCATGTAAATTATGTTAGAATCCATATTATATAAATATCTTATTCTTATGGTTTTTCTTAACAGTATATGAAGTATTTTCAATTTAAACCAGTCTTCATAAACTTCATTTTTAATGACTGCACACTCTTCCATCAAGTGGAGGTACTCTGGTTATCTTCTATTGCAGGACATTTAAGATTATTTTGCCTGTACAATTTGTTAATAATTAAAAAACATCTTTGGGTATTTTGGGGCATAAAACTTTTCTATATTTTGAATTATTTCCTTAAAACACCCAAAATAAAATTTGGAGGTCACCGGGCATTTGAAGTTTTTAATTGTGTTGCCTGATTGCCTTTGTAGCATTATTTATTAGTTTATATTGCCATCATCCATTTCATTCACCCTCACTAAAGTCACTTCATTTCACCCATTAAAAACCTTCAAAGAACATGTACCTCCCAAAGAGAGCAGCACCAAGGATATAGGGCCAATATTTGCCCCTCTTGTCACTGTCTTCCAAGGGCAGTGTCTCAGTTCCATTTCCAAAGTGCAAACTTTCCTCTCACTCCACTTGGCTGAGCAATCACTCTGCACATCTTTTTCTTCTTCTTAGGGGAGTGAGGTAGCTTTAAGTTTGTTCTTTTTATTCCATGTCAAATCCTTTGGATAAACCCAAGCCAACCTCTACTCACATTTTCCACCCTTCCATCAATACACACACACTCACGAATCAGTTAAAGTCCACCAGAGGGTAATATCCACTGAGACCACCTTCCCACTCACCTTATCTTTTTCCTGGTTCTCTGATTCCTTGGCTCTTCCCCATAGTTCTGACTCTTTATCTGTTTTCCTTTCTCCCCCCATTTTTCAATAAATCTATCAAGCACCCACCAGGCCAAGCATAAGTGCTGGCATACACGGAAAATAAGGCAGCAAATTCTCCCTCCTGCCATCATGGAGTTTACATTCTAGTGGGTGTTCACATTTTAGATTAAAAACAAAACCAAATCCATACATTAAAAAGTTAAACATTGTGCTGGGCATTATGAAGGGAATAGAGGCTAAGAGAGAGAATATTGGAAAAGATCTTTAAATAAAATCATACTTCCCTCCTACCCCCTTTCTTTCCCCTTAACTCCTAAGTATGCTTTATTTTCTCCATAGTACTTACCACACCTGATAGAGTATGTACACTATTTCCTGCTTTGTTTATTGTCTGTGTCCCCACCACCACTTGAATGTGAGCTCCAGGAGGGCAGGGGCTTTGCAGTTCACTGCTGCACCTGGCCCACTGCAGGTTCTCAGTATCTGCTGGATGACTTTGTGAGTGGAAGGACTTCTTGGGAGGTATGAGTGAAACTGGGATCTGAGGATGAGAAAGAGCCATTCGTGAAGAGAGGTGTTGTCAGAGTCTAGGTGGAAGAAACAGCAGGTACAGAGGCTCTGAGGCAGGGAAAAGGAATGGAAAGCAGCCCAGAGTGGCTGAGTCAGAGTGACTAAGGTGGGAAGCAACACAAAATGATGAGGTTTGTCAGGCAAGTAGGGCCCCTATCATGCCAGGCCTTGAAGACCCTGTTTGGGGGTTTGGATTTCATTCCAAGAACAATGGGAACCCACTGAAAGTTTTGAGCTGACATGACACGAGGATATGCCTCCCTGCATTGGCAGAGTGTAACTACAGTATTTGTATATTTGGGGGTGGGGGGGAGGCATGGGGTGGGATGGGATAGGGTAATTCACATGGTGAGTTCTTGTGCATGGATTTGTCCTCTGTGACCCATATTCTCCCTATTGGGTGTGGAGTATCAGATTCCTTCCAAGCCTATTGTTTTAGGATCCTATAAGTCAATACACATAACTATACTCCCCTTGTTATCATGTTCCCTTATGTTTTGATATCTAGCCTCTAGTGTTTGACCCAGATGAGAAACCTCACTTCTGAAGCAGGGTCCAGAGCTGCCATTTTTAGGATGATGGTAGATCTGACATCGATTTGGTGACCTGGGGGAACATGTTTTGTTTTTTATAATTTTAATGTGAAAAGTGGAGTCATGGCTTTCCCTTGAACCCTGCCATTTTGTCCAGACTGGTTCATTTTTCTCAGACCTGTTTGGGATCTAGTTGAGAGTCTTGCTGTGAGGATTCAGGCATTGTAAGGACAGGAGAAGAAGCCCCCTCAACAAGGGAGAGCTCCAGAAAGCTGAGCTGATGGAAAGTCCCACTGCTTCCCAGCCCTGTCATGGTGGCCTTCTTTTGGGGATACCTTCCTCCTGGCTTCTGACTCCTGTCACTTTGGTGTTTATCCTTCAGGAATCCCTGCAACTGACCACAGCTTCTGGCTCATTCCACTGGCACTTCTTCCTGCAAACAACCTCCTTCTCCCCCGTGTACTTGCTGCTTGGGTCTTGTTTGTCTTGTCCTTCTCACTAAGAAATGCCAGCCATTCTGACCCAGCCTGTCAGCTCCCCTTAGGGAAGCCATGCTGTTAGGTGTCCCTGAGGAGCCTATTTCCCTCTGCCCAAACCTAAGAATCCATGGGATGGACGGAGGTAGGAGGTGTGTAAGTAGCACAGAGTAAAACAGAAAGTGTGACTGAACATTGAACAGCTGGCTCAGGAGACGATAACATGGGGCACATTATGGATGTCATTTCCCCTCTCCCTGGAGGGGAGATGGAGATGGAAGGGTCCTTTTTGTTTTGTTTTGTTTTTGATTGTGAGCAAATGGCCCTGCATAAATCCAATGATCACAATTGAATTAAATTTACAACAGACTTAGCCTGGCACGTATTTAATAGAACACCTAATTGTTACTGGGTTGCATGGCACTTAGGCACACCCTGTAAGCAATTTACTGATCATTTCTTTTATTCAGCTAAACTGCACTTTGTTTTTCTCATATCACTTGACTTCTCTAGCGTCTATAATTGGCATAGATGGTATTCTATGCTAGTGCTGTATTAATATCACATGAGTGCATAATACTTTATGGCAATTATTATCGCATAGAGGAAATTAGAGTCCACACATTTGATGAACAAGTGGAAGGGGGCCAGCACTATGTTCCGATCCTGGTGTTTTGACTTCAGCGGCCATTCTTTCAACAACATCACTTTGCATGATCCCTTTTACCCAGACCACCTGAAAGCCTTAGGCTCTCATTTGCCAGCAGCAAGGGCAGAGGTTTGGGGAGAGTAAGGCCATTCTTGCAGCAAAGTGAAACAGAGCTTTGGATTCTGGAAACCCATAGTGTTGGGGTGGAAGGGTGGGGTGTGTGGAATAGGTGGGGCTGAGAGCACAACCCGAGTGCTCTAGAGTTCCCTGCCTCCACTTCACCCCTGCAGAACCAGTCTATATATACTAGGGGCATTCTTATTGTGATATCAGGAAGAAAAAATGCCTTGGCTCACCGATGGCCCCTCTCACTTGCAATTGCTCAGCTATGCAGCAATTCATCTTAAAACTAGAGTTAAAAAGGCAAAAATGTGGGAAGAGATTATAAGGGTCTAGCCTCTGGGTGTCTGATTGTGGGAGTGTGGAAGGAGGGTGGGGAGAGGTGGAGCAGTTAATGGGAGGTATGTGTGGGGGAAGGGAATGGAAGGGGAGCTTGAAGAGAAGATGAACCCCATTTGCCACACGCAGGACCACATTACAAACAGTTCCATCTTCTCACTAGTCTTTTCTGTTTTAGAGTGCCATGACTATTCCTTTGGGAACAGTTTTCTCTACTTATTTCCTACCATGGAAATTCTATTAATTGGCTTGCCAAGGACAGGGGTCACACTATCTCTGATGGCAATCAGAATTGCTTAGTGGCTGATGGTGCAAGCTGCTTACTTCAGACAGATGGAACAGCAGTGGGCATTTGTATTCTATTTCATGGCAGTCATGTGAATGCTTTCTTTTTCTTGGTCATTGAACCTGCGTACGACTATAGAGAAGGTGACAAGAAAGTGTGAAAAGATGCTAAAGCCACTTGAGCAATCTGTTCTTTGCAGGCTTGGGAGCCCCAAATAAAAAGCTACTTCAGAATAGGTCAAATGGAAGACTGTCCAGTCATGGTTGCTATGGTAACCAACAAACATGTTGGCCTTTCAGAGGCCCTGCCCCTGAAGAGGATGATGGCTTTTGTTGTGAAATTTGTGAACTTCACCTATTTCACCACTATTTACTTTCCAAGTTGTTAATAGTAATGAATTACTCATTATCTAGAAACAGTCCATCTCTGCTCAGATTTGGAGCTAACGCTGGCCCCCACCTCCCTTTCTCCTGCATCAGGGTCTGGTGTGTGGTTCTCACCTTTCTCATAGCCTGCAGAGGTTTATAGGAACCATGGAAAAGCACACAGGAGCGGCAGTGAGGTGACCAGAGCTCTGCTGTGTGTGACTCTCACCCCTGTGGCTCTCATTTCCATTAAAAGGGGGATAAAAATATCTTCCCTACTCACCTTATGGGGTTTTGCAAAGATACATGAGGTTTTAGATATAAGACTGATTGGAAAATATTTAGTGCATTATGCTTACTTAAGAGAAAGCATAATAATTTCTCAATCTTCAGACAGAATGCTTGTTACAAATGACTAATACATTTCCTCTTAAGTATTAATCCTAACTGAAGTGTTGAGAAGGATTCTGAGTCTCCATCTAAGCTCAGCTGGCAATGGTAACAATCATTTAGTGAAGTCTGCCTTGCACTTGGTGTGGGGGGGGGAGGAGAGGCATCACAAGTGCTGTGTGTCTGCCACTTTAGTTGAGGACGGTCCTCTGTTGCTCCATTGCCACCTTTGGAAGCTGAGCGTTCATTACTGCTCTGTAGGTTGTTCAGTCCTGGTCGGCCAGAACTGATTCATGGGAGATAAACTCCTGACATTCCAGGCTGAGACCTGATATAATTTTGTTTTTTCAAAAAAAACACACATTTTGATTTATTGCTAGTAAAGTGAAACATGTTTATTGTTGGAACTTTGACAACAGAGAAACAGACAAAAAACAAGAACAGCTTATAATCTCATCATTCCTGGATCACTTTAACATTTTGGTTATGGATTTCTTGCCTTCTGATCTGATTTACTTATTTCTTAAAAAATGATCACTGGTTGTTGTGTGCAGAATGGATTGTAGGCACATAATGTGGATGCAGAGAGACCAGTTGAGAGGCTGATATAGAAGTCTAGGGGAAAGATGCCAGCGTCCTGGGCTGAGGGGTGAGTGGTGGAGACAATGAAAAGTTGTTGGATTTGGCATACATTTTGAATATAGAAACAACAAATTTGCTGATGGGTTGGATGTAAGGAAGGCAGGCATGAAAAGGATGGTGTCCAATTCCATTTTCAGTGAAATGATCCATTTACAGTGGTGGAGAACAACCAAGAAGCAGGCCTGTGTGTAAGGGAGATGTGGTTGTGGAAATCAGGAATTCAGTTTTGGATATGAGAAGCCTGAGTGAAAATTTCAGTGAAGATTTTGAGTAGGCAGTTGGAGACATGGTGGGAGCTCTGGGACAGGATGGGACTGGGGATTCTGATCTGAGGATCATCTGCATTAAGAGGATGGAAAAGAGATGGGACCTGTCTAGGGAGTTAAGTAAAGATGGACAGGAAGTCTGAGGACTGAGACCTGAGGCCCTCCAATATGTAGCCATTGGAAAGAGGAGGGGGAGGACTCACATAGGAAACTGAGAGAGTGGCCAATGACTAGGAAGAAAATTAGAAGAGAGTGTATAAATAAAGACTAAAAAAAAAAGGGGGGGGGCACCTGGGTGGCTCAGTTGGTTAAGCATCCAACTTCTGCTCAGGTCATGATCTCATGTTCAAGGGTTTGAGCCCTGCATCAGGCTCTGTGCTGCCAGCTCTGAGCCCACTTTGGAACCTCTGTACCCCCCTCTCTGCCCCTCCCCTGCATGTACTCTCTCTCTCTCTGTCTCAAATAAGTAAATATTTGAAAAAATAAGAGAGAGTGCTGTGCTCAGTAGCCAAGGGTAGAGGGTAGTTCAAGAGAAAGGAGTGCTCCCTCTCTCATGTATATTTTTACATAGGATATGTACATTTTTACATAAATATAGGGGCTTTTTCATTTATCATGAACACCACCTCATGCCCTTAAAAAAACCCTTCTACCTTCTAAAATATTAAAGTATTCCATGCCTATGGATGGAACCTACCAAAGAATACTCTTGCATGTACATCTTGTATTCCTTAGATTCAATTTCTGAAATGGAATTACTGTAGATATGAGCCATCTTTAAGGTTTTTGATACATGTTGTCAAATTACCTTTAAGAAAGGGTGTACCAAGGCTACCCCTGTAGCAGCAAATGAAACCAAGTACTTGGCAATCACTGCTACCATTAAAAAAAAAATCTCTAGGTCTCTCTCCCTCTTCTGCACTCTCTCCACATATGTATAAAATACTATCTATTCCCCCCCTCCCCCCACCATTTGCATGACCTGATTCATCTAAGTTGAGCATGAGGCTTCTTGTGTGTAGTCTGAGTGATGACTGAGTTGATCCCTGCCCTCAAAACCTCCTTAAGTATGAAAACATGAGTATAAACACCATCCAAGTCAGCCATTCAGGGCTGGGGGATGGGGGAGAGGATTAAAGCTGGTTCTGAGCCCTTTTCTCGAGTGAGGGGTGGAGTAGATCTTGTCAGTAGTACTGGAGTTGGTGGGGTTCCCACAACTTGGGATGCCTCCTCCCTCGCTGCCTGACTTCCTGCGGGCGGGGCCTGGGAAAGGGCGTGGTTACTGAGAGGCAGAAGTAACTCTTCCGTAGCGCTGCAGTGGGAACCCAGATGTGCTAGGTAGTGGAGTCTCCGTTGCCCTGTGAACAGCCCAGATTGCTCAACTCAACAACAAACACGAGCCAGAGGGACGCAGGCAAACTGTGGCACACACAGTGTCCCTTGCTGACTGTGTGGAGCCACTGCAGTTCTGACAGGCCCGGTCCCTGCGTGGAGACCTTAAAAATCCTGTCTCGCCTTTCTGGTCATCTGCCCAACTGAGGCAGAAAGACCCTGCGTGTTGCGAAACTGCGAAACTGCGGCAGGGCACGGCCTCTTTCTGTTGGTGTGCAGCATTGCAAAGGACTATTGCACCACGCTGTTATACTACAGATGTGGAAATTGTAGATACTGAGGTGATAGAAATCTTAAGAACATGTGGGGCATAAAGATAGGCAGAAAATGTGGACTGCGGCAATCCTGTATGTAATATTTCTCATTTCACAACTATGCCAATTGGAACAAGTTATCTTTTAAAAAAATGCAACCCAAAGGGGGTAAAAAGGCATCATAATCCTTTGCTTTCTGGATGGCACCAACACTTGTAATATTTTCTATAGTAGTTACGAAAGAATTCCTGAGAGACTTACAATCATGTAAATTATCACAGGCCCTAAATCCAAAGGAAATCGTTCTGTGAGAAGCTAAAAATGAAAATGTAAAGTTTTCAATAGAAATAAGACTGATATCCAGTCTTTTCAGATCTTTTACTTTTTCAATTATAAAATAATATATTTTTGTTATAAAACATTCGACTAATGGAGAAGGGTAAAAGTAAAGCTAGTCTTCTCTTGCTCCCTCAAACCTCATTCCCACTCTCCAGTGGTTTGGTATGTATTTCTCCAGAACTTTGTTCCTGCAATTACAAACATTCACATAAGAGTATATCACATGGCCTATGTATGGTATATTTATCAAACTGCTCGCATATAGTGTTCTATAATATGTACCCAAATATATCATTTAAACAGTAAAATTATGCTATACAAATTATGCAACTTGCTTTAAATTTTATTTAAATGCAATTTCTCTTTGGCTCTTGGCAGGCAGTTTAGTTTGATCTTTGCTTTATTAAAAAAAAAAAACCAAACTTTTCTGAGCCAAAGATTACCAAATTCATTCATTCAGCTATTATTTCTTGCCTACCAACTAAGTATCAGGCACTGTTCAAGGTGTGGGGAATAAATGAAGTGATAAGAATCCTTGTCTTTGTGGAACAGACACTTTAGTGGAGGTAGGTAGGCAGTGAACAAGTATAATACATGGTGTGTCAGATATGCTAGCAGGGCGTGTAAGGGCTTTGCAAAGGTAGGACAGGACTCAATGAAAAAGTGACATTTGTGTGGACATCTGGAGGGGAGTGGGGGAACGCCATGCAGATGTCTGGGGGAAGGGTATCCCAGGGAGAGGGAATAGAAAGTACAAGAGCCCTGAGGAAGAAGGGGCTCGGCTTGCTCAGAAACAGTGAAGAGGCAAGTGTAGCTGGGGAATGGTGAGGGCAGGGAGAACAGAGGAGGTGGCTGGAAAGGACTGTATGGGCCTTATAGGCCATTTGGAGGCCTTGGGCTTGTAGTCTGAGGGGGAAAGGATGTCAGTGGGGGTTTTGATCGGAGCACTCATAATTTGATGTAGGTTGTAACATGGTCCCTCTGGCTGCTGTTGAGGGTGGACTGTGGGGGCAAGGGCTGAAATGGGGAAACCAGTTAGGAGGCTCCTGAGACAATGCAGGGGAGTGAAGGTGAGCTTTGGGCCAGGGTACTGGGAGTAGAGGTGGTGACACTGTGGATTCCGGATACGTTTCCAATGTAAATGCAACAGGATTTGTTGATGGATCAGATGTGGGGTTAAGACAAAGAACAAAGTCAAGGATGACTTATCAGGACAAAGCAATACGTGGAGTGTCCTAATGACAGATTTTCTAATTAGCACAAAAAATAAAAACAACATAAGAGTATGGATGACAAGGGAGACCAGAACATGGAGACTGGGAGTAGCATTTTGGACCTCCTTTCCTTTGCCTTTGCCTCCACATATCATGTGCTATGCCATGTATGTGTCTTGTCCATACTAGCACTTCTCAGCCTCTACCGTGAGAAACTCCCAATGGCGGAGGACAGTAACCTATTATTACCAGCCGTCTGTGCCAGTGCCCAAAGCTCATAATGCTTCCCACTATAAGCTAGGCATTACTTTAAAATGCCTCATATTTAAAAAAATAATGTCAATGTTGGAATCTACTCCAAAATATCTACATGTTTGTGTTAATATACTCATTACTTATAAAGTAAAATTGGTGGTCTTGTATGATGGGTCCCTGACATACATCAAGAATCTCTAAGGAGACTATAAGGTTTTAAGAGGCTGCAGGTCAATACCATTCCCAGTGTATTCCCAGGGGTACAGCCTCCCCCAAAGAGCTCACTTATTTATAAACTGGCTGATTCCAGACACACCTACATGTCCAGGACCATGTTGTATATGTGTGTTGAAGAGCAGGTGACAGGGGACGGGTACTTAATGCTCTTCTCACCAGCTTGGGCTTTTCCATGTCTACACCACAGTACAGGCCTTTCTTACAAATGGAAATACACTTCCTCCCCCTTTACCTTACAACATTCTACCCATCTTTGGCTTTTTAACCCTTTGAAAGCTTTCCTCAGATTTCACACCCTATTCATGGTAACTAATGTTATCACTTCAAGTGATAACTCATTCCAATTAATTCCTAGAACCCTGACTTTCTATGGGGAAGTATAGTATACACGGGAACAGCAAAACTTTGGAGTCAGCAAAGCAGAGCCTTGGAATTACATTTACTGAAGTTTTAATCCAAGGGCTGCCATTGTCTATCTGTGTGATCTTAGGCAACTTTCTTCATCTCTAAGTCTATAAAATGGTGTTAAAAGCAGGCCTGGCAGTATGATTAAGTGAAAACCATATATGAAGCACCTTGCACAGTGTATAGACATTTGATAAATGTTAGTTCCCATTCCCCCTTCACCTCTTAATTTGTCACCTTTAATATTCTACCCTTTATGGTTTTACGTTTTGAATTGTTACATGTTCTATCTCTGGAACTAGGCAATAAACTCTTATAGGTTAGAAACCACATTTTGTATTTCTTGACATCCCCCCAAAGCATCTATCATGGTGCCTTGAACATGGGAGATGATTAATAAATATTTGCTGATAGACTGATTGATGGATTTCTTGACAAGGTTAAAGCGAAAGGACATTACTGCTCTCTGGAATCAAGCACAGAGCAATGAGCTCCAAAAAGGAAAATGAGCCTCAGCATCCACAGAGGAAGGTCACTGCTTAGTGCCTCTGGGAGACATGCTGCTGATGGATGACGGATGCCGGACGGCTCCGCTGTGTGGGTTGCAGACCCTGCTGCCTAGCTACAGAATGGTTACCCAGCCAGACGGTGAGATCCTGATAACCCTGCCACACCAAATTCATTTAGCAAAGCATTTCAACAGGCCGTCACTGGGGTATGTGGACTGATAGACTGCACAGCTGTTATTGTGTGCTTACAAGGGAAATTAGGAGTAATTAATGAGTTGGGGATCAATAGCAATACTATATTGCTGTGAATGATTTAATTTTCTGGGTTAAGAGGGATGCACAAAGATAGAATAATAGATAAAAACTACTAAATTTCTTGGTTTATATAAAAGTTTAAATTTTTAGTTTCTCTTCACTTTTTGAAAAGATAATGCACATACGTGGTAACTCAGTACAAAATGGTATAAAATGGTTGCTCTCCAGAGGCAATCACTATTGTCTTGGGTGTTCTTCCAGAGATGATGCCCTGTGTGTATGTGTGTGTGTATGTGGTTTATGCGTGTGTGTGAGGGGGCCTCGGCTGGAAGTATTCTTTTGGGTTTTTGTTTGTTCATTTTTAGCTACAAGTAGTTTTAAGAATCCAAGAACTTCTGGCCAGTCTGGTATGTCTGTTTGGCTCATCCCTAAATCTCTGGTGGCAAGAACAGTGGCCAGCCCATGCAGTCCAAAATTCATGGTCAATAATTATTCGATCAGCTGATTATATCTGTTTTACTAGTTTTTAAAAAAATTTTTTTAACATTTATTTTTGAGACAGAGAGAGACAGAGCATGAATGGGGGAGGGTCAGAGAGAGAGGGAGACACAGAATCTGAAACAGGCTCCAGGCTCTGAGCTGTCAGCACAGAGCCAGACACGGGGCTCGAACTCACGGACCGCGAGATCATGACCTGAGCCGAAGTCGGACGCTTAACTGACTGAGCCACCCAGGCGCCCCTACTAGTTTTTAAAACGATTTACACTAGCCTTGTACGTCTTTATTGTGAATTAACAAAACACATACAATTTGACATGTCTAGGAAATAGAGCATCTTAATTCATTCTAATGTATTGGTATAATAATTTAAAATCACTGATGCAGAGACTGCCTATTTAAATATTTTCCATTGACTGGAGGAGCTCTTTGGAAATATGTACCACCTGAGTTTAAATAAGGATTGGCTACTAAGCAAAAAATGAGATTAAAAAATATTTCAGAACACACATGCAAATTAGTGTGGTTATTAAAAGTTGTTACTTTGGGAGGCTGTATACTTTTTAAACTGCCTCTTTGTGTTCATAAGCCACATCTCACTGTGGCTGCCACTACTTCTGTTATAGCCATTGCCACTACAGCCAATCCTACTCTTTATTTAATAAACAGTGTGTATCAGCACCATGGAAGTATTTTACAGGCATTATCTCATTTAATCACATAGTAATATTGTCAGGTAGGTCCTAGTATCATCTACCTTTTATAGATGAAGAAGCTGAGGCACATAATGATTTCATCACTTGCTTATATTCACAAAGCTAATGAAATAGTGGAATGGGAATTGGGGCTCAGCTTAAAACCAGAGCACCTACTTCCAATCAATACTTCAAAGTCATCTCATTTCAGACCAGAAATAGAATATTCTTAGTGACTATCCTTTCTTTTTGCCAGATTTAGCTCCAAATGACTTTTGGTTCTATCAACAAGTGAAATCCATCTTCAAAAAGACTGATGTTTTGTCAGTACTGTGGCTTTTCAAAAGATATGTGTCGGTTGCCAAAATCAATTCAAAAAGAGGAACTCCCCAAATGGTGTGTATCATTAAAATGAGTGATCAGCTTCCTAAGGCCTCCACTTTGAAAGGGGTAGTACCCACTCGTGTGAATACACAGGGTGTTTGCTTTAAAAAGGTCTGTCCTTGTATTTATTGTCATATCTCAGATAGTTAATTTACTTAAATAACAGGGAATTGGGGCAGTTTCCTGTTAGAGTTATATAATCAGAAAATAACAAACTGCCTATGTTTCTTCACATTTCGTCACTAGGGCTTTATGATCCAGATAGTCCTAGGCAAATCTGCACATTATGCAAAGTATGTCTTGCCACATCCCTTTCTTTCATCACTTCCCTTTAATTATTTCTCCACTGTCCTCTTTTCACTCAAAAATGCCAAGAGTTCAGTGATCTTCAACAGCCACATATAGAGTCCTCAAGTTCAAGATCCCAACCTGTCCCATCCTTTCTGGGTGCTCTTTTCATGTGCTCCAAAATGATCCCTCTCTTTAGTCATCTGAGCATAATCCTATTTTCACAGAATATCCAATAGCATCGAACTTTTAGAAGAAAAGGCAGCAAGGTGTAAATGACTGATAACTCTAGCTAAATATAGAGGTCCTGGCAGTAGTGCTGATGTTTAGTAAAGAAGCTTATTAGGTCAAAAGGAGTGTATTCATTTTGAGTGAAAGATTGACTGAATACCATTCTTATCTTCCCTCAACTCTAATAGACCCACATTAGGACCTTTCTTGTCTTCCTTCATCTAATGCTAACCTGACATCTATGGTTGGACATTATTCAATGATGATTCCAGAGACCTATTTTCACTTTTGGAGTATTGTAGGGGCGCTTATTTATTTTGGTTGGCTAAGGATGGTTATAGACCCTGATGGGGGCAAGAATGGGGAGGGGAGTCTTCCGAGGAGACTCTCAGATGTGTCCATGAGAAATACATTGAATTTATTATTCTGGAGAGGAGTGTTGTGAAGGTGGTGATTGTTCTTATTTGTTGTTGTTGTTGTTGTTGTTGTTGTTTGTTTTTAACAGGGAGAAACTGAAAACCTTAAATGGTCTTCACCTTGTTGCCTCTAACAACGCTTTGGACTTAGAGGGTGTCTGGTTCAACTTTTTTGCCAGTTTCAAAGTGAAATAGTATTTGGGGCATGCCACCTAGTGGCAATAGCTTTTGGTTTATTGCTCATTTAAGCTAGTAAACCAAAGTCTCCTAGGCTTGACAGCCACATTAGAGGCCATCTGGGTCATCCTTTAGCTTTTATGTAAGCAGGCAAGGATATCACCCTTTCTATGGACCCAAGAGAGAAAAGGTAGGCACCAGGGCTCTGAAGCCCACTGACTCCCTGTTCCGTGATGGAATTTGAATGTGGTGGCTTGGATGGCTGGGACATGGCCCTGCATCCGCACAGGCTTTTTGGTGGTCCCAGAAACAAATGTCTGGAAGAAGACAAGGCTCTTTCTGAGTCTTAGCCCTGACTTAACACATGTCCTCTCTCTGACCTCTTTTCCTCCCTCTCCCTTCCCCCCCAGCTCTTGGCAGCTTCTTCCTCTCTCCACATTCCCTGCTGCTTTTACTGCTTTTCTTCCATGGTCATGCTTTATGTACCCAAGAATATAATACTTTTTAAAAGTTGCCATAGTTTCCTTTTTAAATTTTACTTTTACTTTTTCTTCCTAAGAGGAAAGGGGTTCATGCTTAATCCAGAACACTTGGAAAACAGAGAAAACCACGCACACACCACACAACCATCACCGAGAGAGAATCATTGTTAATAATTTGGAAAAATCCTCACAGCCCCTTTGTGTGTGTGTGTGTGTGTGTGTGTGTGTGTGTGTGTGTGTGTGTGGTATGTTGTGTTTAAATGCAAAAAACCAAAAATTATATAAATACTTCTTTTCACTTAGTAATAGATCATGAGCATTGTTTCATGTCAATAAACATTCTTCCACTACATGATTTTAGCAACTGCATTATAGGATATCCCAGGATTGTTAAATTTGAGGAATGTGAGAATGGTAGGGAATATTTTAAATCCATAGTCACATTCAGTTCATACTTTATCGAGCATCTATTGTGTTATGCTCCTGTACAAGGCAATTTTCATATTCATAATCACATTTAACCTTCACAAGATCCCTATGACCTTCTATGAAATATTGATGACATTTTGCAGAAGAGGAAAATGAAGGTCTGAGAAGTGAAGTCGCTTGCCCAAGATCACACAATTTGTAAGAGGGCACACAGGAGGAAAACTTTGGTCTCTGGATCTATAGTCCCTCAGCTACTTCCTGAGGTCCTCACAGATACTGAGTGTGAACACAGCTTTTCTGAGCATTATTCTCCCTGTCCTCATGATATTAATAGAGAGAGCCCCCTAAAAGTAAGTGTCAAAAGGCTTGAGAGCCAACGCAGGAAATGTGAAATCGGGTATGAGAAAGTGGAAGGACAGTCACCTAGGGAGACCCCTGGGTTTTCAAAGCCCCAGGAATAATCATTGTGAAGTGATATATACACATTATTCAATTTTGTTCTCACAACAACTCTGTGAAGTACATACCATTATCATATTTTAAGGTCAGGGAAGTGGTTGGCCTAAGGTCACCCTGCTGGTGGGCAGCAGAGGCAGAATTAGAACCCAGTTCGTCCACCTCCAAAGTCTTCTCCACTGTTATACAAACTTGCTCTCCATGTTAATTAGTTCTACTAAGAATTTATAGTGATATGGTCATGGTGTCATGCCTGGCATTAAAAGTGTATTTAAAGCGGGTTAAAGGAGAAATGAATGAAGGTGAGAGAGAGAGAGAGAGAGAGACAGAAGACTAAAGTGAAACGAAGCCCAGAAAAAAATATAAAAAGCCTGAAAGAGTGCCAGTTGCAATAAGGGGAAGATAGACTAGCAATCTTTGATGCAAGAAGTTTGGAAAGCAACGCTGAGCTGTTGAAATGGTTGAAATTTCTGCTTCTTGTTTTGTAAGCAAAGAAGAAACCTATGAATGGTTGTTAGGAATGGTTTTTCCTCCATGCAATGCTAGTACACTTTCCAAAAATAATTAGCTCAAAATACATTACTTGTCCTGAAACCAATGAAACAGTCTTTCATATCAATTATGCTGTGACTTTACAGTGTCTGGTGAAAGACTAGCAGCGATACTACTTTTCAGGCACAGTGTTCATTTAAACTTCTCCTGTTTTGGTTTCTTAATCTCTGAAATAAAATGCAGAATACTCTCCACATCACAGGTGTTGTGAAAATTAGTGAAAAATACTCAGCGCTTGGGGAGTGATTTAAAAGGGATATGTGAGTATATGCTATTATTAGTTATTGTATCCTCATTCCTATTCTGAGGTCATGATGCTCTGATGGTTGACACTGTTAGTCATTGCCATGGAAACCAATGATATATGCCATCTTTTTCTCTGTGGCTCTCTCCATCTTCCAGGCAGTTGTAGAGACTGCCACACACACACACACACACACACACACACACACACACACACACACAAAAGAGAGATTAACTCCCTTCCCGTACAATCTTGAAGTTCTTCGCTGTTTTGCAAATGCCTTCTCTACTAAACTTTTCCTTGAGTGCATCCCTATATCTCTACTTCCATCTTCCTTCTAATCCCCCCCATTCTCTTTTTTTTGATGTTTATTTATTTTTGAGAGAGAGAGAGAGAGAGAGTGAGCAGAAGAGGAGCAGAGAGAGAGGGGGGACACAGAATCTGAAGCAGGCTCCAGGCTCTGAGCTGTCAGCACAGAGCCCGATGTGGGGCTCCAACTCACGAGCTATGAGACTATGACCTGAGCTGAAGCCAGATGCTCAACCAACTGAGCCACCCAGGCGCCTCTGTCCCCCACTCATTCTTATGGGTGTGAGTCTGGACAGCATTTTTTTCTATTCCTTTGTTCTCTTCTACCTTGCTTTTCCTTTCCACCTTGCAGGTGGGGACAGTCTTTGTTGATTCAACAAGTTGTTCCTTATCCCAATTAATGTCTGCATGGAGAAGCCAAACCAACTTAAAGTTATCAGTTTTGTTACTACTGCCAATTGCTGAAGTTTCCATGTCTGTGTGGTGTTTTGCTCCAATTACGAAGAAGTCACCATAAATAGATAGCTCTACCTGTAATTCTTGAAGAGGAGCGAAATCAAACAACACTAGTTACCCATCTGTGGGGTATTGGATGGATATTGTACAGGGTTGTCTCTATTAGTTAACATTTTATAAACGAGTTCAATTAGATTTTTAATAATCTGATATTCTTTATTCTTTTGAGAGAGATTTGGCACATGAAGACAAGCCTTCTTATTACAACACTTAGTCTGGAGCAATGAAGCATATGAAATCCCTAGTGAGTATTTTAAATAAGTTTTTCCAGGTTACCAAGTAGCTTTTAGTTATCAAACTAATACAGTGAGAACTGACCCTACAGTAACAGAAAACAGTATCTCCCTTTGAAGAGAACATTCAGAACCAATGCTCTTGCAACTTTCTGCCAGTAGTCACTTTTTTCAGGGTTGAATGGTCCCCCTTTTTCCCTCCCCTCCTTTTGAGTCGCTTAGGATGAAACATAGGAAAAGAAAGTAAGCTGATTTAATAGTTTTCCCATCCTCCGAATAACCCTGTTTACAATATCCTCTCTTCACTTCGGTTTCTCTGTCCCAGCAGGAGGCTAAGCTTCTAAGCAGGCTGACATCTTGCCCCCAGTAGCTGGGAGGACCCACAAGCACTACAAAAGTGGAGGAGTGGCTGGCCGTGCCTCGGACAGGGAGGAAGAACTGGAAGCTTGGCTGTGAAGTGGGTCCCCTTGAGGACAAGTATCCCTGTCTTTAAAATCTCTGCCCCTAGTCTGGTTGCAACTCCAGTGCAAGTGGGCCTGGATGTGTCACAGGGTTCTTTGCCAGTGGCCCCCAGTTGAGAGGGGCAGTGGGGGCTGTCGGGCAGTACCCGTGGTGCCACCATCCTGCACCTGGCTTGCCACTCTGGGGCTGGAAGTGAAAGCCCCGAGTTTAGCCTCCTCTGGTCGTACGCACTTTCTCTCTCCCCCCCTGCTAACAGATCTTCTCACTGCTGGTTCTCATCCCAGATGCCAGGCTGAAGTCAGAACAAGCCGTTGCTTGGCTCTGCCATAACCCAGTATTTGCAAGGGGCAGATAACCAGACGCCAAGTAGGCTGAAGTCTCATTTGGTTCTTGTCCTTTTGCAGGCGCAAAGGAACTAGAACGGAATGAATTTAAAGTAAATCAGAGGACAGTAAGCCATTTGCTTCGTGGCCTCTATGGGAATCTGCCTTCTATGGGACAGGGGAGTGGTGGTGGCCCTTGCTTCGTCAGCATTTCTTACATTTACTTTCCATCTTCCTCACTGGAACGAACCTTGCAACAATCTGTAACGGGCACTGTAATTAAGTGCTTTACATACATTCCTTCATTGCACGTGGACAATAACACTATTATTGTGTTGTTACTATTACCTTTTTACAGATTATGAAAGGGAACTTCCACAATCGTTTGGTTTCGTAGCTCTGCTGCTGAGCTCAGGGCTTGTTACATTGAGACCTCAATAATGTTTGTTATGAAACTAGAATTTGACCAGGTCTAAGGAGTTAGTCTCATCATGATGAGTACCCTGGGCTGAGATCAATGCAAGTATTTTCCTCAAAAGTATGGAGAGACTGACTCAGCACTAGACTCTAGGAATTCTCTGGGGCTACTTTTCCGTCTTTGATCCCAAACAGGGCTGTAGAAGAGAAAAAAGTTTTCCTTAACTCTCTTAGAGTCCCTGGCTGGGTCTGAAAATTAAGCTGACAAAGATTAACAGGAAAGAAGCACACAGATGTATTGAATACAGGTTTTACGTGATGTAGAGGCCTTCATAAGGAAAGGAAGACCTGAAGATAACAGCTAGACCTGTGTATCTTTATTCTGGGTTTGACAAAGAGTGGGCAGTGGTATAGAAACATGATGGGTTAAAAAATACGAGGTAAGTGAACTAACCTGGGGGAAACTTAGCAAGGCCTGTATGTTAGGATTCTCCTGGACATCCCTTTGTCTTTGGAGATAAGGATGCTTCTCTCGTAGGGGTATAGGGAGGATAAGGATTTCATGACCTGTTTCAGGGGAAGAGTTGGGAGCAGGGGAGCTCAGAATGACCCTTTCTCAAACTCCTCCAGGTTAAAATATTCAATATGCTAAGATCCCATATTTGGGGATAGCATATCCTGAACCCCATGAAGCCAGTCTTCCTTCTCTTTATTGCTGCTTGATCATAAAGGAACTGCAAAAATCTCCTCTAACTACTCTGTAATGCTCAGATTTGTCAGGTTCTATTTCAGCACACTCCAACATGTTGATATGTGTTAACTTGTAAAGAAGGTTGTATGGTCCAATACGTTGGCTAAATCAGGGAAGATGGTTTCTTTACTGTGGGGCTTCCTCCCACCTTTAATATGCTAATATGCATTGGGAATCTCCTAAAGGGGTCCGTAAATATTTCATCAATTCTAAGCAGTACTTTCCTCCCACATTTTATCATCTCTGAAGGTAGGACACCTCTTGGACAGGGGCATTTTACCATGGCTGTTGGCAGGCAGCAGTTGAGACCTGCTCAGCTGTATATGCCAAAAGGTATGGAGCCAGAGCAGTTAGAGAGACAAAGCTTCATTCTTGCAGGATTAACCATTCCATAGTTTCTTGCAAAGAAACAACCAAGTGCTTGATCGAACTTAAAGGAAGATATCCAGGGGTTGGGGGTGTATTTTGTTACTGAGATAGGTATAAAAGGATTACCTACCAAGTGCCAAGAAAGCAATAAAACAGAAATCAGAACTGCCAAATCCCCAGGAGAGCCTGTGTCCTGCTTTGTCTTTCTTAGTGGTACCTAATTGATAGGATAGCTTCATAGATTTCATGAAATACGTTAGCGTGAAGTCTTTCCAATCTTATTTGAACACAGACTCTCATTTCCCCAGGAACGTCTCTTGCAACTAATGTTCTGTGGAATATAATCAAGCTAATATGTAGCACTTATGATTAGCTAGTCGCTATTTAAATATTTCACTTATATTAACCAAAGGAATTCTCACTCCCAGCTCATGATGGAGACACTCTTATCACCTCCAGGCCATTCTTTTCCCTATAGCAGAGTCACAATTCGAACCCAGGTGGCTGCAGAACATGGGTTCTTGACCACTATGACACCAAGTTTGGGAAACTCCATTCTGGCCACAGACTAGGGGGGTGGACAGAGTGCAGCCAATCTGACCCATGGTTAAAAAATGAATAAGTATCACAATCCCCACTGATTCTTAAAATATTTAGCAGAAATCTACAAGGAAAAAAATTTTTTGCCTGCTCTTTATTTATTTTATGAATGCATCATTACCTTTTGTATATGCCTAAACAAATTGTACTCACTCCAGGTTATGAAGATTTAGGAGAAAAGTAACTTTCAGTGGAAGACTGAATCATTGCAAGTTTAACTTGAATAAAATACCAAGAACAACTGGGATAAATATCGGCCCTGATTGAGGACATATCTGAATGCTCTGAAAGGATCCTGTACTTTACAGGTTGCTGCTCCAGTGAAAGCGAAGCTAGTGCTCTCCCCCCTCCAAAGTTGTGTGTGTTGGGGGTGGGGGAGGGACTTACACAAATTAGACCACTTTGTGCTACTTTCTCATCTTTTGACCAGCTACTATTTGTGAGATGAATTTCAGTGAACCAGACGGACTTGCTGATAGATGTAACAATCTCTTACTAGCTCAGCCCCTAGGGAGAAGGCAGGTGACAGAATTATTTAGGCAATAAAATGAACCTGAGAATAAAAGGTGGTGTTCTTACTTGGAGCTGCAGTGCTGTTCAGGTGCCATCAGCTCAAATTTCCCAGACAGGTGATCGTGAGGACGATTCTGCCTACTCCATCTCCTTAAGAGGATTTCGACTCGGTAATAGGCTTTTTCCACGTGTGGGCTGCTTCCTGAGATTAGTTAGGCCTTCCTGAGATATGTCTGGCCTTACAAAAGCTGCAAGTGAATACAACAACTAGTACCTTATGTTAATTTAAGGAAATTATACTCTTCGGGAGACAAAATGCTGTTCAGTTGCTATTTATCTGTGCCAGTTGGGTAAGAAAGGGAGATGATTCATAGCCCAGTCCAATGGGACCAGTGAAAGGCTTGATTACACCTTGGTTCCAGGCTGTCTTGTGGAGCAAATGCTTTGACATTCGTGGGTTCCAGAGGAATGTAATGTAATTATTACACACAGCTCGAGATTTAACTTGGGTACTGGCTCTTATGAGAGAGAACACACAGGTGTTAGATCAGTTGTAGACAGTTACTGTTCATCACTCTGTTTTTTCTGTTCATCATTCAAGGGGGATAAAAGAAACGGATTCCACTTTATTTTTTTTATTTCTTATTTTTTATTTTTATTATATTAAAAAAGACTAATGTGGTGTTCATCATTTTTCTGTTCATCATTCAAGGGGGATAAAAGAAATGGATTCCACTTTATTTTTTTTATTTCTTATTTTTTATTTTTATTATATTAAAAATTTTTTTTTAATGTTTATTTACTATTGAGAGACAGAGCATGAGCACAGGAGGGGCAGAGACAGGAGGAGACGCAGAATCCGAAGCAGGCTCCAGGCTCTGAGCTATCAGCACAGAGCCCGACGCAGAGCTCGAACTCACGAGCCGTGAGATCATGACATGAGCCAAAGTCAGACGCTCAACCGACTGAGCCACCCAGGAGCCCCTGGATTCCACTTTAATATGGGAATTGCAGCTCCAAAGAAAATCAGATGGAGATGGATATCTTAGGGCAGCTGGCTAAATGGCAGCTATCTAACTACAAACAAAGGAGACATTACAATTCCCAGGGCTAAGAGAAAGTTAACAAAGGGAAAGTTCTAGTGCATTAAAATAAGTCATCCTTGTAGACAATAGCTGCTCCACGCATATATTCTGGTACAAACCAATTGGTAATAAAATTTTGACAGCGTTCATTATGCTAAGTTTATAAATCAAGCTTCTGGGCTTAAGCAACAGAGACCCTCTTTGTTCTGAGAGGCTGCAAACTAGAAGGTACTTGATAAGAACGTGCTAGAAAGAGTCCAGCTGTTAGCTATTATCATTTTTCTTTTGAACATACTATTCAAGGCAGGTATAGTTACAAAGAGAGTATATGAGGGGATTAAAAACCATGGTTACATTAACGTACACCTATCTCGGGGGAACTGCACTCACTTTTCTTTCAATGTATGCTTCCTGCAGCTTCTCTGCTTCATCTGGCAGGCTGCCTTTGGAATCTGTACTGCCTCCAGTCACTTTCAGCAGTGTTGGAGGATAGAAGTCATTAAGGCAGAATAGATGCTACGGGCAAGATAGCTAATAATGCACTTGAATGCCAGTCAAGAATACGTGCGGCAGCTGACACATCCTTACACATAAATATTTTGCTGGGGGTAGAATGACATATAGATAACTACTGTCTCCAAGTGATGTTAATTATCTTTAACAAAATTAAATCTGAAGTCTTCCCCCATATGGAAATCATCTGAGCTTAGGAAAACATATTTGAATACCAATGAGGTGGTATAAAATATTACATTACGAGGTTTCTTCTCATTTCATTTTTCTAACCACTACTGCAAACAAAGATAACTATTTCAAGAACTTTTGAGCCAGGTTTGCAAGACTCTGTGTGGCATCTAGGGAAGATTCTCTGAAGGGCCAGCCTCTCACTCGGCAGAATTTTCTGAGGTAACAAGCCACACTTTTCCCTCCTTCTCTAACAAAAAGCTAGGAGGTATGAATTCCTACTTCTGCAACAGGAAAAGTGACTGATTTGTTCAACTCTTCAGCTCACCACATTAGTCTTGAGCTGCAGTCAAGCCACAGTCTCTCCTTCACACATGGGAAGTGTTGAGTGTTGGTGGGACAGCCCAGCTTCAGGGGTTTTGCTTCCCGTGTCAGAATGCAGCTTGCTAGGCCAGCCATTGGCTCCAGCTTGGTCACGCTCTCTTCTGAAGGGTGAAGACCTAGGCTTCAGGTAGGTGCTGATGAGCTGCTATTGGTGGGGAATACTTGACTGATTTCCAAATAGTCACAAGTTAGCTCCTATAGCACTTCCCTATTTGTGTATATCCCAAACTGTTCCTTGTGGCAGGCAAAGAGGAGAAGCACGTGACTCTGAGGCACAGCATGTAATGTGTGTCTCCTTCTAGGGCAGAGCAGTTGCCAATTTATATCGATGCTTCTTTCATGGACTGATGGTTGTGGTTGGGCAGTCTTATAACATGGGGATGGGGGGAACAGGGGTGGGACCGGATGTTTGTTTGGGCCTCTTCTGTGATTCATTTAGAATCAGAGAAAAGAAGAAATCACAAATCCCATCTTTTTAAAAAAAAAAACTTTAAAAAGTTTTTTTTGAAGGAGAGAAACAGAGTGTGAGTGAGGAGGGGCAGAGAATGAGGAAGACACAGAATTTGAAGCAGGCTCCAGGCTCTGAGCTATCAGCACAGAGCCTGACGCGGGGCTCGAACTCACAAACCATGAGATCATGACATAAGCTGAAGTCAGATGCTTAACGGACTGAGCTACCCAGGTCCCCCACAAATCACATCTTTAAAAAAAAATCTGACCCCTACTTATTCTTTCCCCCACAAAACCCAGAAATACAGTTATTTTGGATCACTGATGTGAGAGTGAGTCTTAGGATTTCTTTTCTTTGGGTCTTCCATGTAGCCTTTACAGTATAGTCTTCCTAAATTGCATCTTACATTCCTTCACGTATTTGCAAGTGTCAGTAATCAATCATGGTCAAGTTACTTAACCTCTCTGTGCCTCAGTTTCCTCAGTTGCAAAATAGAGATAATATTTCTGCTTTATAGAATTATTGTGAAGATTAAACAAATTGATATATGTAAAAAAGCTCCTTATATGACTAATTGGTATATAGCACAATGTATATTATTATTATTATTATTATTATTATTATTATTATTATTTACTTTTGTGTTATCATCATGGCTTCCTGGTCTTTGTCACTGCTTTCCTAGACATGTGGTAGGGAAGGGGAAGAGGTGAATCAGGGACACTGATGTTTAGGAAACATTACAACCTTTTAGAATCTTAAAATCTAAAACATATAAAAATGACATATATTTGGCACTTCATGGAATAATGTTAAATCTGTGTGTCTGAGAACTAGAGATATCACAGGAAAACTTGAGAACCCATTAGAGAGGGAGAGAAGCAAAGGAAGAATTGGTGTTGTTTAACTGATAGTGATAGTGTGATCTCCAATAATGATATTTACTATGTGTCAGGCACTATGTGTTTTACACATATAAACTCATTTAATCCTCATGGAAACTGTGTGAGATAGGTACTAATCTTATTCCCATTTTATAAAGGATGAGAGGTAAATATAACCCCAAGTTTATATAGCTAAACACAAGTCATCTGATTCCAGTGCTTATGCCAGACCACCACTTTGCTTAGATACTCTTAGAAGTCCAAACTCTGATAGAAAGCAAAGACTGAAATGAACAGTTGGGAGTCATCCACACAGGGGTGTTCATTGCAGTTATGGGAATGATGAGCTTTCTGAGGGAGAAAGAATGCATATAGGAGAGCAGATGGCCAAAAATGAATCCTGGGGGAGGCCCCATGAGAAGTCAACCACAGGGAATGGTGCAGAGTCCCAGCCAGGGTACACAGATCAGAGAACAGGCTATGAGCTTGGCCTTGAAAGGACTGGTTTAGAGAGGGATCTGGAGAAGGAAATCACGGTTAAGGAGAGAAAGCTTTATCAGAGACCAGAGGGGGAAGCAACCAAGTTTTTCAGGGAAATGAGGAAGAAAGAACAAGGTAGTCAAATAAAGGTTTGTATTTCTTTTTGTCTTTTTTTCCAAAATAAGAGGGACCTATTCCTCAAGAAGCTAGAGGAAAGGGGGAGAACGCAATGTGGAAAATGCAAGCAATATATGTGGGGAAGGAAAGATCCTGTAGGAGTCACAAAAGGGGAATTTCAATGGCTTTTACTTCAGCTGTGAGGAGAGGACTATTGTACTGTCAGGTCTCAGGGTTAGAAATGGACTTTAAAGTCTGGTTACTTGTCTGGCCCTTGAGATAGATGCGTTGTATTCAGGAGGATCAACTTGAATATGCATTTCCCTCTAAATTTATTTATTTAGCGAAGAGATACATGTGACCTCTCCACTTGTAGATCTTGTAGGCATCTCACAATTATTAAGTCTGAAATGACCCCTCATTTCCTACCCTTGCCTCTGGTCCTCACATGCACACCTTGCAACTAAGTTTCCCCTTCTATCCTTCTCATTGTTCAGGCTAAAAACTTTGGTTTCATCCTTTACTTTTCTCTTTCTCTCATATATGGCATCTAATTAATTCATCAGCAAGTCTTGTATACTCTGTCTTTGAGATTTATCAATAATCTGATAATTTCTCACTATCTCCACTCATACCACCCTTACTCTAAGCCACTGATAACATTTGCTTGCACCAGTGTGGTCCCCTGCTCCTGTCTCACCTCCTTACAGTCTACCTTCCTCAAGAAGCAAGGGTAGTTCTTTAACAACAGCAATTGTGTCATGACGCTCTGACATCCAGAACGCTGCAGTGGATTTTCATCTGTCTTGGAATAAAATCCAAAGTCTTTGCCATGACCTACAAGGTCATCACCTACCATTTCCCCACAAGCTTCCACTGCTCCAGCCACACAGGCATTCTTGAACAAGCCAAGGATTTTTTTTTGTCTCACGGCCTTCACATATGCTTCTCCCCTATGCCTTGATTCATTCATTCAACAAATGTGACTATGATAGTTGGGATACATTAGTAAACAAGGCCAACAAAGAAACTGCTTTTGCTGGGCTTACGTTTCCAGCATGTCTGTATCTCTCACTCCCTCTGCTCAATTGTTACTTTACCAGAGAGGCCTTCCCTGACTACCTGGCCTAAAATCTCACCATCTCATTATTCCATATTCCTTTATCCAGGTTTATTTTCCTTAATGACACCTATCACCATCTGACACATGTCACTATTTGTCTATGACCTGTCTCTCCTAGTAGGATGCAAGCTCTTGGTAAGGACTTTGTTTTCGTCCTTGCTGTAGTTCTAGAATAGGGCCTAGCACATAAAAGGTGTTTTCAGATATTCGCTGAATAATTAATGCATATGACTTTATTTTAGAAACTCATTTCAGTTTTGGGAAGATTTCTTGAAAAAATTTAAAAAAATTTCTCTCTCTACATTTTTTTCCTGTTTTTTTTCTTCTACAAACTCCAATTATAATGTCAGCTTTTAGACCTCCTCAATGACTGTTGATTTTTATTGTCTTTTCTTTCTTTTTGATTTAATTTCCAGGAGATGGCTTCAACTTTATTTTATAACTCCCATATGGCATTTTAAGATTCTGCTATAATATTTTTAGTTGCTAAGAGTTCTTTTATGTTGTCCCATTGTTCCAATTATATTGATATAATCATTTTACTTACAAGCTGGACCTAATAGGGTCATGCCGAAACCAACTTCATTCTTTCCTGTTTGTCCCTGTTAGATCCCATTCTTGCATACAGTCTTGGCATCCAAACTTTTTCAGTTACTTATAGATAGGGAAAAAAATCCCTTGGTTACTTATAGTCACAAGAACAGCCTCTGGTTGGGGTTTGTAAAGTTCTCTTGTAGTATAAAACTCCAACCCAGTTCTATTTTCCTTTCCTTCTGCCCCTTCTCCCCCCAAATGTGCCCAGCTGGAGAGACACACATACTTGACTTCTCTGCTTGCTTGTTTTACTTTGTCTGTCTCCTCTTCCCTATTTTGCAGGGCCAGGCTCAGAGGAGAGGAGATTAATGAAAAAGACTTTTTGTGGCTTGTGTAGCCTGTAATCTGATGATTTCCTCTGCGGTGGCAGGTGCACAATTGCTGGCTCTTCCCCTGAGGGATGTTTTGGAGGTGTGCCCACTAAGGGCCTCTGACTGCAGCTCTCCTGATGTGGGCGGGACTCCACCTCAAGAGCCACCAAGATCCCACCCTCAGCACCTGGACCTCTGACAGTCCACCTGCGGGTCACATTTTCCTCCAGGCTATACTCATAGGTTGGAGCTCCTTCCCAGCTGTCCAACTTGGCCCACAAGGAAACTTTTTTTTTTTTTTTTGCCCTCCTGTGGGCAGAAGTGTAGTTGTTCCTAATGCACTCACCTCTTGTCATTCTGCCAATAAACCAGCAATTCTACCTGGAATCTTTCACCATTGTCCCCAGGCTGGAATTAGATAATAGCCATTCTGTTTCACAAAGTCCAAGAAACATTTGTCGAGCTCTTCAAATGTTCCCTTGAAACTCTTCTCACTCAGTTTGGGGTAGTGGAAAACATATTCTTCTCTCTCTCCCAAAAGCAGGGTTCAAGGTATCATTGGTTGGGCACAGTATGTAGAAAAGATGGGAGAATTAAGGAGTGCAGGGATTAATTTTTCTCCAACCAGAGGAAGAAATGAGACTTCTCAATGGTGTAGCTCCTCAGCTGCGGAACACCTGATACCTCGGGCAGCAGAAATGTCCCAGCTTGGCCCCAAAGGAGACTTGAATCCCTGACACATCACTTTAGTTCTGATATCTGTATCTCTTAACCACAGTGTTCTAGAATAGTTGAAACCTCTGCTTCTGGTACTCATGGAGATAGGAAATAATGTTAAATATTATGACAGATAATCAGTATTTATAGATTTTGAAGGACCATTAAACAACAGTTGTTAAAAGTATGATCAAGAGAATCGGACAGACCTGGGTTTGAGTTTTAGCTCTGCCACCTATTAACATGTGACCTCAGGCAAGTTATTGAACATCTCAGCATTTTAACTGCCAAAAAAAATGTTAACAGTAACACTTGTTTCCTAGATATTAGAGTTGTCTGTGTGCTGCACTGCCTGATGGTAACTTGACACCATCAGCATTACTCCTAAGGTTGGGAACAACCTTTACCAGAATTTCCTTTCCTACGTGGTTCCAGGTTGGAGTTTGTGAAAGAGACTTTGAGTTTGTGACTTACGCAAGACTTGGAGGGCAAAAGTGAAGGGAGACCAATGTTTCTGGAATAATAGTTGCTACAGCTCATCAAGGCCTCACAGCCCTCTCTGTGAGCCCTCACTCCGTAGCTATGGCAGGAATTTTGGACATACCCCAGGAGCTGAGTCTCTCCATCCATACTCTAGTGCTCTAGACTCACACATCAGTGACTCTCCATTGCTGTGGCTGCCACCTTCTAGACCTTAAACCCTCCAGGTCTTTTCATATTTATGTAAGCTGTCATTTCTTTAAAAATTTTTAAAAAATGTTTATCTTATTTTTGAAAGAGTCACAGAGTGTGAGTGGTGGAAGGGCTGAGAGAGGAAGACACAGAATCTGAAGGAGGCTCCAGGCTCTGAGCTGTCAGCACAGAGCCCAAAGCAGGGCTTGAACCCATGAACCAGGAGATCATGACCTGAGCCGAAGTCGGATGCTTAACTGACTAAACCACCCAAGCACCCCCCGTGTAAGCTGTCATTTCTATATGAAGCCCCTTATTCCTATACCATTTACAGTGGCCCTGTTTTCCTGATTAAACCATTCTGGCACAACATATATAGGCTTAGGACATGTAACAGGCACTCAACAAATATTAGACAATAACAATAGTAATAAGTAATAGTAAAAAATAAGTAACAAGAAAAGGTATTGTTCATAATAAATTAGAGACTAATTAGTAATGTTAGGCTGCATGAGTTCCACTGTTTAGGAAAAACAAAGATGAAGAGTGGTACAAAATGGTACAAAAGGGGGCGCCTGGGTGGCTCAGTCAGTTAAGCGTCCTACTTCAGCTCAGGTCACGATCTCACTGTCCGTGAGTTTGAGCCCCGCGTCAGGCTCTGTGCTGACTGCTCAGAGCCTGGAGCCTGTTTCAGATTCTGTGTCTCCCTCTCTCTCTGACCCTCCCTCGTTCATGTTCTGTCTCTCTCTGTCTCAAAAATAAATAAACGTTAAAAAAAAATTAAAAAAACAAACAAACAAAAAAAACACCCAAAAATGGTGCAAAAGGAGATCATTCTTAACACCTAATACCAGGAACTACTAACATTTCTGTAATGTTTCTCAATTCACGAAGCATTTGCACATATTTCACTGCACTGGGCTAAGCTGAAGAATATATTGGAAATGGACACTTGTTTTCTTAACAATAAAAGCCCATGTTCAAGAGAACATCATGATTCAAATAACAAAGCAGCTTATGTTACATTGACTTGAAACATGGATTTGTTCCAGAGTTTTCTCTCATCACAAGAGAATGGAGTTGCCCTCTGGCTCATGTGCCCTCCAGTGTTATGGGATCACCAAGAAGAAGTAACAAACCCTAACAGCTGTCCATATAGTGGAAAGTTTAGCTTTCCAATCAATTTACTGAACACACACTTCATGACATGTACACTTGATATTGTGCCGTATGGTAATCAGGCATAAATGGTAGCAGCCAGTTTATAAATGACTGTAACTGGAATTAATTTTAGGGAGTCAATATTTTTTTCTCTTCTTGGTTCACTAGTGTTGACAATATTTTTTTTCACATATTACTTTTTAATTTGTTTTAATTTATTTTTTTTAATTTACATCCAAATTAGTTAGCATATACTGCAACAATGATTTCAGGAGTAGATTCCTTAATGCCCCTTACCCATTTAGCCCATCCCCCCTCCTAAAACCCCTCCAGTAACCTTATGTTTGTTCTCCATATTTAAGAGTCTCTTATGTTTTGTCCCCCTCCCTGTTTTTACATTCTTTTTGCTTCCCTTCCCTTATGTTCATCTATTCTGTGTCCTAAAGTCCTCATATGAGTGAAGTCATATGATATTTGTCTTTCTCTGACTGACTAATTTCACTTAGCATAATACCCTCTATTTCCATCCAAGTGGTTGCAAACGGCAAGATTTCATTCTTTTTAATTGCTGAGTAATACTCCATTATATATGTATATATATGTATAATTTATAATATATATTTACTTATATACTTTTAATATATAATTAATTGTGTAATAATATATAATAGTGCAATTGCTGGGTCATAGGATAGTTCTATTTCTCATTTTTTGAGAAACCTCCATACTGTTTTCCAGAAAGGCTGTACCAGTTTGCAGTCCCACCAGCAGTGCAAAGAAGACCCTCTTTCTCTGCATCCTCACCAATGTCTGTTGTTGCTTGAGTTGTTAATGTCAGCCATTCTGACAGGTGTAAGGTGGTATCTCATTGTGGTTTTGATTTGTATTTCCCTGATGATGAGTGATGTCAAGCATCTTTTCATGTGTCAGTTGGCCATCTGGATGTCTTCTTTGGAGAAGTGTCTATTCATGTCTCTTGCCCATTTCTTCACTGGATTATTTGTTTTTTGGTGTCGAGTTTAATAAGTTCTTTATAGATTTTGGATACTAACCCTTTATCTGATATATCATTTGCAAATATCTTCTCCCATTCTGTCAGTTGCCTTTTAGTTTTGTTGATTGTTTCCTTTGCTGTGCAGAAACTTTTTATTTTGATGAGGTCCCAATAGTTCATTTTTGCTGTTGTTTCCCTTGCCTCTGGAGATGTGTTGAGTAAGAAGTTGCTGCAGCCAAGATCAAAGAGTTTTTTTTGCCTGCTTTCTCCTCGAGGATTTTGATGGCTTCCTGTCTTACATTGAGGCCTTTTATCCATTTTGAGTTTATTTTTGTGTATGGTGTAAGAAAGTGGTCCAGGTTCATTCTTCTGCAGGTCGCTGTCCAGTTTTCCCAGCACCACTTGCTGAAGAGACTGTCTTTATTCCATTGGATATTCTTTCCTGCTTTGTCAAAGATTAGTTGGCCACACATTGGTGGGTCCATTTCTGGGTTCTCTATTCTGTTCCATTGATCTGAGTGTCTGTTTTTGTGCCACTACCATACTGTCTTGATCATTATAGCTTTGTAATACAGCTTGAAGTCTGGGATTGTGATGCCTCCTGCTTTGGTTTTCTTTTTCAAGATTGCTTTGGCTATTTGGGGTCTTTTCTGGTTCCATACAAATTTTAGGATTATTTGTTGTAGCTCTGTGAAGAATGATGGTGTTATTTTGATAAGGATTGCATTGAATATGTAGATTGCTTTGGGTAGTATGGACATTTTAACAATATTTGTTCTTCCTATCCAGGAGCATGGAATCTTTTTCCATTTTTGTGTGTCTTCTTCAATTTCTTTCATAAGCTTTCTATAGTTTTCAGTGTATAGATTTTTCACCTCTTTGGTTAGATTTATTCCTAGGTATTTTATGTTTTTTGGTGCAATTGTAAATAGGATCGATCCCTTGATTCCTCTTTCTGTTGCTTCATTGTTGTTGTATAGGAATGCAACTGATTTCTGTGCATTGATTTTATATCCTGCAACTTTGCTGAATTCATGAATCAGTTCTAGCAGTTTTTTGGTGGAATCTTGGGTTTTCCATATAGAGTATCATGTCATCTGCAAAGAGTGAAAGTTTGACCTCCTCCTGGCCAATTTGGATGCCTTTTATTTCTTTGTGTTGTCTGATCACTGAGGCTAAGACTTACAATACTACGTTAAATAACAGTGGTGAGAGTGGACATCCCTGTCTTGTTCCTGACCTTAGGGGGAAAGCTCTCAGTTTTTCCCCATTGAGGATGATATTAGCATTGGGTCTTTCATATATGGCTTTTATGATCTCGAGGTATGATCCTTCTATCCCTATTTTCTTGAGGGTTTTTATCAAGAAAGGATGCTGTATTTTGTCAAATGCTTTCTCTGCATGTATTGACAGGATCATACGGTTCGTGTCCTTTCTTTTATTGACGTGATGAATCACATTTATTGTTTTGAGGATATTGAACCAGCCCTGTATTCCAGGTATAAATCCCACTTGGTTGTGGTGAATATTTTTTTTAATGTATTGTTGGATCCACTTGGGTAATCCCTTGCTGAGGATTTTTGCATCCATGTTCATCAGGGAAATTGGTCTATAGTTCTTTTTAGTGGGGGTCTCTGCCTGGTTTTGGAATCAAGGTAATGCTGGCTTCATAGAAAGAGTTTGGAAGTTTTCCTTCTATTTCTAATTTTTGGAATAGCTTCAAGAGAATAGGTGTTAACTCTTCCTTAAATGTTTGGTAGAATTCCCCTGGAAGGCCAACTGCCTCTGGCCTCTTGTTTTTTGGGAGATTTTTGATTCCTAATTCAGTTTCTTTACTGGTTATGGGTGACAATATTTTTGAATGTGGGTTTTATACACCTTGAGGTAAAAAGGCAAGTTCTAGGCCAATTCCTCAGGTCCAGTTCCTTTTCCCCTCGCTCCCCTCTAAGGTCAGGATTCCTGTGCTCCTCTGCAGCTCCAACTCCCACCCTTCCTTTGACTGGGAAATTCACAAGCAGAATGTCCTGCTGGCCCCTGTATCTGGCTTTCCTAATCATTAGCATGGCACCAACACCACCAGATTCTCTGGAAGCACAAGGCTGTGGATGTCCTAATGCAGGTGCAAAGTGAACCACAACATGGTAAGATAGAGGAGACAGCCTAGGGAAGGGAAAAGGTACAGTGAGATTCAGGCCCAGTGTTTTGTCTCTGGGAGTTCTGAACCAGAACTAAGGGTACCAGTGCTGACAGGGACCCTCCTTCACTCTTGAAGATTTGGGGACTAAAACTCTAACAGCTGCATTGAGACTGGCTCCCAATAGGAACAGAGATATTTTTGCCTATGGCTTCAAATACGTGTTGTTTGTTAGGAACATTGATTGCTTAGTAGGAACATGCTTATGGTGATGCACTTGTCCATGTTCCACTTTAGGGAAGGATAGTTGCCTCCTGTCTGTGTGCTATACTGTGACCTCCACTGGAGGGAGCTGCCTTACCCAAGGTCATGTTCTTTCTAGGGAAGCCCATTATATAGCCCGGCACAGGGCATGTCTCACAGGCTCTTTTAGTTCTGGACTCCCCATGGGGTTAGTTGAGGTTGTCAGGGCTGCTTTAAACCTGACTTCTATCCAGTCCTGCTCCCTTGCCCTCCCTTCCACAGATGTTGATCCCAAGGGCCTTCAGTAATAAACATTCAACACCTTCAACTTCATCTCAGGGTCCATCTCTTTCTCCCAGAGCCCAGCCTGTAAGACTCTGTTTCCATGTCACCAATATTTGTCCACATCTCTATTTTGCAGTTGTCTCCTCTGCCATTCTCTTTGACCTCACCAATTTATACCTGGTTTATCCATTTACTGTCATTTTATAGTGTTTTGAGAGGGAATAGAGATAAATGCAAATATATAACTCACCACTGTATTGGTCAGAGTTAAACTGCAGAGAACATAACTAACTCAGATATTTAAAGCAGAGAGGGTATTTTCAGGGTATTCAGTGTTGAGGCAGATTTACTGAAAAAAATAGACCTAAATTTTCATTCCTCCTCTATAATGTGACTTTGTGACTCCTCCCATCAAGGGTTGACTCTGTTTCCCTACTCTTTTTTTTTTTTTTTTAAGTTTATGTACTTTGAGAGAGAAACAGAGAGCAGGAGCAGAGGAGAGGCAGAGAGAGGAGAGAGAGAATCCCAACCTTGCACTGTCAGTGCGAAGCCCGATGTGGGGCTTGAACTCACAAACCGTGAGATCACGACCTGAGCCAAGACCAAGAGTCAGATGCTTAACAGACTGAGCCACCCCTGTTTCCCTAGTCTTAAATCTGGGTTGGCTGTTTGGCTTGCTTTGGCCAGTGGAATGTGGTAGAAGTGATAAGTGATGGTGTGCTGGTTCTAAACCTAATCCTCAAGAGGCCTTGCATACTTTGCTCTCCCTCTTAGTACCCTCCTATCCCATGAGAATAATCCAGGCTGGCCTGCTGGAAGGTGAGGGAGCAATGATGAGTTTTCCTACTTGAGGTCGTTGGAGACCAGCCAGCTTCTAGTTTACCCACCAAATAACCACTGAGCAAGCTCAATGAGGTCAGCCAAGCTCAACCTAGGCTACTAGAACTGGCCAACTGACCCATAGAGTCATGAGCAATACTAAATGGTTATTGTTTTAAGCCACTCCTTTTGGGGGTGTTTGTTATGCAGTATTATTGTAGCAATAGATGACTGACACAAAGTGGCTTACAGAATCCTTGGGAATTTAGAGGAGTAAATTCTAGAAGAGACAGATAGACTCACTAATGTCAGGAAGTTGTAGAACCAGGAAATTCAATGCTAAGTTAATAATAAGCCACCTCTCTAAGCCCTGGCTCCAGAAATCGGTCACTGCTGTGGTGACCAGGAAGCTGCTGATAGAGCTACCTTTTCATAACCATGCTATTGCTGCTACTGCCATAACTTACTGCTGCTACCACCATAACCACAACAGTTGCTTATGCTTTGTCTTTCTTTCTCCCATCTAATTCAATTTATGCAAGTGCTTCTCATCAGCAAGATGTAAGTTACACCTGACCATCAGCTGCAAAGGGGTCTAGTGTCAAAGGGACTTTAGCTTTCTAGCTTCTGCAGTGCATGAGAAGGAGGCTGGAATGGATTTGGACTGTCAGCCTCAGTATCTGCCACAGCTATGATTAACTCAAATGAAAAGGATTCCTAAAACTTATTCTGTAAGTTGTGCTCCATGATATTGAAACAATTTCTTTAAATTCATTGTGCAGTATTTCACAATTGGCATATCACTATACTGTCAAACATTATTAATTCAATTACTGGAAGCTGAGAGAATGAACCACATAGTACTAAGATTTTATGAACTCATTGCTCCAGCAAAACCCAAATGAATGTTTTAAGGGAATCAACAATTATTAAGTCACTAAGGAGAGGAAAACTGATTTATGTTCTGAAAAATTCTTAGTCCCTTATTGGTATTTGATGTAGAGTTACTATTAGAACAGTGATTTCAGTAGGAATAATGGCAGGCATTTGGTCTTGACCTGAAGTTATTAAGGTGCCTATATACTAGATGATAAAAGAATATTTCAAAATTTATTTTGGAGTAGGGTAGAGATTTAGAAGGTTCTCAGGAAGACAGTGGATACTGTCCTCTGGTCTGACCTTAAGACACGACACCTGGTTTTAAGTGGTCAGAGAATTAATGCTTCCAAATCTACAGAGTTAGTGATTCCAGAAAAATCTGTGTCCTTGTGGATACTTTCCTAGCGATGGTGACTTAGGACAATAATCACTGACGAAAAGGGAAGGCAATTTTTTGATAACAAAATCATCAACAGTGAAGGCGTTAAAATGAAAAGAATTATGTGCCTTCAAATTTTGTTCTCTGTGTCTTGTTCAGTGGAGGCACAACATGTTATTATGGTATGGGAGGCTTGCAGTGACTTATGCCTTACTAAGAATTACTTTCTTTATTCAGTCATGGCCTTGTATGGCTAGAAGTCCCTCAGGCTCACCAAAAAAAAAAAAAAAAAAAAAAAAAAAAGGAAAAAAAGTTCATGTTGTCAAGAGAACCTGGAGTCCCTCCAAAAGGTGCCCCATTGATTCAAAAGCCAGACACTTCTTTGTCAACAAAGGCATCCCACGGCGAAAAGTCTGGAGGATAAATTGCACTTGGCTCATCGGTAAGTCTTAATCACACACCCTGTTTATTTGATTCTTACTGAAACTAATGTGAAGTATCAGCAGTTTTGCTTCTGAAACAGAATCCATTGATTTAATTTTGTCATTTTTCTTTTCAGTCGTGTAATCAGAAATTCATTCATGTGAGGAAAAAGCAGTTAAAACTTATGGAAAAATGCCAAAGAAAGCAGCTGTCTGACTGATTGCTTTTTGGCAGAGGCTGAGATCAAGATTTACCAAGGAAAGCCCACGTATATGACCCAAGAGGAAGTTACAGAGCTCAAGAGCATTACTAAGCCTGGAAACTGGAATTTCAGTTACCTTGCAAGGTATTTCAGAAAAAATCACATATATGCAAACATAAGGCTGATGCATCACTGTGTTGATTGTAGGGTGGTTTCTAAAACAGCTTTACTCTGATTTCTAAAGCAGCCAGGGAAAATAAGATAACAGAGAGCAAGTAACTTACCTTTTTGAGACCCAATCTTGAGCAAATGTTAGTTCTGGCCTGGATTCAGCTACCTAGGGCAGAACAAAAGAGAAAGTGAAAGGTTCTCTCGATCAGGTGTTTCCCAGGATGGAACTTAAAAGCAGCTCTGTTATCCTGTCTGCTCTTTAGTCTGTAGTCTTGGATCAAACTTTCTGGCACTAGATTTAAAAGCATCTTCAGAATACCAGAGTGCTCACATTTAGCCCCTTTCTTGAATCCTTCTATCATTTCCTGTGTTCTTTGTGTGTATGTCTGTTCCTTCATTCAACTGTAATCAGATTTGAAACGGGCTGTATCTTACTCTTCTTTGTATCTTCTTTCTTCAACCCTTTGATAGTATTTTGCTTATATGCAGTATATTTTTGTTTGTAAAATAAAAATATGGTTAGAGGCACATATAGATTCAACACAAATACAAATTTGAATACAAATACAAATTCTCCAATGTTTCAATTGCTGCTTTGAAAACGATAGGAGATTGTTAGGTTTGTGGAGTGATTGACTTCTTGTTTTTAATTTAATGGGTAGTATATTTATATTTAAAGTGCAAATAAAAGTTGTTTTTAAAGGATTTTGATATATTTTTGTCTCTAAAAGAGGAAACAGACCTATTGCAATATATGTAAATCAAAGTAAATCTAGAAAGAGTCAAAGGCGTTATTTCATGCGAAGAGAATAGTTGTAGTAGCTATCAATACCTTAAAGTCTCCATATATTTATAAGCTGTGTGAAATGTTCTTCATCTTCATAGCTGCTACTAATGGAGTTGGACTTATGAGTGAGGGAAAAAGTGTCTGTGAATGATAACATCATTTTTCTTCTTTCTTTTGTCTTTCTTATGCCAACTGATGGTATACTATACACACCTGTAACTTGCCTTTTTTTTGAACTCCTTCCATGTTAGCTCATTAAAAAAAAATGCTTCTTTCTTTTAAAGGGTTGGGTAGGTAGAAGTTACTAAGTTACTGTCTTTCACTTTCAATCTTACCTTTTGGGCTGTGCAGATCCTTTGGATCCTGCTGACTAACTCCCTCTAGGTCTGCTAAGAGAGGACACTAGAGACCAGAATGCCTGCTTTCACTCGCTTTTTGCTCTCAGCAGCACCTTAATGATGACTGTTTTCTCCATGGTAGTAGTTGGTTCAGTCTCCAACTTTTTCTCTTTTCTTTTCTTTTCTTTTCTTTTCTTTCTTTCATTCACTCTCCCTTCCTTCCTTCCCTCCCTTTCTGTCATTCCCAGGGGCAGCCTCACTTTGTTCCCTAAGAGGCACCAGTACCAGCTGGGCAGAGGTCTCGCCAACTCCCTGAGGCCTCTAGGGCAAACCTCTGTGTTTCAGTAACATCAACATTTCCCTTTGCTTTTCCAACCTCAGGGGTGTGAGCTGCTTTCTGGAATTACTATCCTGTTTCTCCTTTTAGCTTTTCAAAGTTCTCTAGTAACTCATTAACCAATAGTTTATGTTAAGCTTTCTTTTTGGAAATGCCTCTGGTAGTTTCAGTTTTCCCAGCCAGACCCTGATGGATGTAACACTTGACACCAGAAGCGGGTCTGACCCACCTGGACCTGCTGGGGTGGAAGCCCTAGGGAGCAGAGCGGCCTGCACTGTCATCTGGGCCTGCTGCATAGCCTGTTCTTGCTCTGGGCCCTGGAGGAAACACAATACATCTAACTAGTCCCCTGCAGATGGACATTTAAGTTGTTTCCAATACAGTAAACAACCTTCAATAGATAATTTTCACATATGGGCAACTATATTTATAAGATAAAGTTATAAAAGTAGAATTGCTGGGTCAAAGGACTGCAAAATTGTCCTTCATTAGAGGTGGTACCAATTTAATCTCTCACAGATAATTAAGAGAAATCTATTTGCATGAGAAACAGAGACATCAACAAAGGGAAGAGGGAGCCAGGTATGACACTCTCGTCCTAGGAAGAGAGGCTTGGCTGTGGAAGGGAGAAGCTCATCTAGAATAGAATGTCATAGAATGACACAGAATGAAACCTATCACTTGAGGATTACTTTCTGGCCCAGGCTCCATGGAATTCCCTTTGGAGAGAGGGAAGGCTGAAATACAAATGGAAAAACCCTCCAGGACACTTTGATACTCACTTAATAGAGGGTAACACGAAAAGAAGAGGGAGGTGCCTTGTCACAGATCACCAGCAGGACTGGGCAGTCGGAGGACGCTTCATGCTGTGCCCAGTGGAGGCTCAGTACTCAGCACTTGTGGCTGTGGTGGCCAGCAGCAAGAGTGACACATGCAGATGTGTGGCTACTGAAATGAGAGGCAGTGTTGCCCTGCGTACTGTATGTGGTAGCTGTAAGCACATGTGAGACACCTCCCAGGACTCCCCCAAACACTTGGGTGAAACTTTGTAGATGCTGGGTCTGTTTCTTGCAGTAGTAGAGAGTGTAAAAGCTGGTAAAACACAGGCTATAGGCTCATATACTAAGGCTGTCCCTTTTTGCATGTCTACGTCTTTGCCTCATAAACTTGAGGAGGCTTTCATTTAAGAATAACAAAGCAAAGTACTCTTCTTCCTTGAGTCCCTTTAGTACCTCTCAGCCAATCCCGGTTGTGACTCCGTTATTTTTCCCATCTGCCGCTCTTGTCCTTTATTGCCTTCTCAGCAGAGCCCTACTGCAGTTACCATGGTCCTTGTTTAGCAGACAGGCTACATTCTACATGCCTGCTTTTATCGACTTCGCCTCAGCCTTCTGTCCTAACAAAGCTGTATATACAACCAGAGCTGTGTTTTTCCTACTCTGTGCAATCTGGACTGTTTTCCTGAAGAGGACCTCCTTCAGTTTATGTTCTGCTGTGTCTTGTTGGTGCCATTCTCAATTTACACGACAGAGGTGCTGTCATCACCAATTAACATTTATCAAGGGCCCCCTGGATGCATGGCCACATAGGGGCTAATTTAATATTCTCTTTGTTTCAGGTATCAGGTGGCTCTTTCAAATGAATTTTTAAGTATCTCAGTGATGATGAAGAAGAACAGAGACATCAATTAGGATTCAGGAAGACAAGTCTTTGCAGAAAATGCTTAGAGCATCAAGGATTGTTATTAATATTTGAAAGTTTAAAAGAGGGTATACTTTTCTTTAGTCAACAAATGACAAAAGTAAAGGCACTATTTTCACTGTTCCTGGAAGAAGCTGGGCAGTATTCCATTCAGACATCTGCCCTGTGATCGTCCCGTTTTCCTCTTTATTTCAGTCCTTCTAATCTCCAAGGGTGAGTCCGAATATTTCTTCCTGAGGCTTCTTTTAATCATCTCTACCCTTAAGGACAACTCCCTCCTCCAACTCCTGTAGCCCTTATCATCATACCTGCCATTTGAAAATTTAGCACAATGATACATTATACATTATTGAATAAATATATGTTCATTCTCTGCAAGTATGTTAGAGAACTGTCCGGACAATTTATTTCTTTCCCAGCACAGTGTTCTGTCAATGGGAGAATCTCAAAAAATACTGATGATGATGGCAAGTGTATTGAAATTAGATGCAATTTTATTTTTTTAAATGAATGAGAGGAGAGACAACGCTGAAGCTTTAGAAGCTGAGACTCACAAGCATCATTAATGTTTTCTAATATTAAGAGCTATATATACTTTTTTTTTTTGCGGGGGCGGGGTAGTGGGAGGCAAAAACATCACTGAAAGTAAGCAGTTTATCTTTCAAGAGTAAATAATTTTTTTTTTTTTTGGCCTGCCTAAGCAATACTTCTTTTTAGCCTATCCCTTTTGATGCGACAGTAAGTGATGTAACATGGCTGTCAGTTGTAGGACCTGATATTCAGGAGAACAGACCTGAACATTCTCATTTCAGAAAAAGAAAACATTTTGGTTTCGTCACAGATTTGGAATTAAGAACACACCTTCATGTTTTCTGACGTCACGAACCCGGCCCAGCGAGGCCGGTGACATACGAATCCCACCTGCAGGTACACCCACAGCCGCACACGACCCTCAATACCAGCAGCCGCTGAGCTCTCCCCAGCACGAAGCTCCCGCGGGGCCCCACCCACCCGGTTCCGGGAGCCTCATTGGCCAGTCTTCCGCCCGCCATTTCTGTTAGTCGCCGGGATTTGTCACGGGAGGCGGGCGTCCCCCATTCGGGCACTGATTGGTCGAATCTTAATGACGGCAAGAAGTTCTCGGGGTCTCTATTGGTTCTTAAACCTCAGAATGGGCGGAGAAAGGCAGAGCGTAGGGGCTCAAGGAGGGAAGCGCGGAGTGCGCCGGCGCGTAGTCGGGGACGCCAGGCTGAGGATTTTGCTAGGGAACCGGCTGTTGTCGCCCCGCCCCCTCGGGGCTTTTTGTCCCGTTAACTGTCGGAGTGGCGGGGGCTCTAGCGCCGAGCGACATGCCGGTGCGCTTCAAGGTGAGGCCGTGGTCTCCAGATCCGAAGTCTGCTGGGGGGGGGGGGGGGGGGGGAGTCGTGGTGGGGCGGGTGCAGGCGCGGGGGCCGCGCTGGCTTTCTGCGCGGCGCTCCTGGGCCCTGCAATGCCTGTCAGCTCCCGAGCCTGCTTGCCAAGATCCTGAGGGATGCTTGCCTCCTCCACCTAGCTCCCTCTCCGCTCACACACATTTCCGAGTTGCAGTATGGAGGCGTTTGGTGGTGTTGAGAGAGATTGATTTTGGAGGGCACAGGGGAGTGGTGATGGAAGGAGGGCGCTTTGTAATGGGATCTAAGGTGGCTTCAGATTGGGACACCTGTAGCCTATCTCACATCTCAGCCTTTTACCCTCCGCCCCCTACCTGCCCTTTAAAACTTTAAAGTGCCTATGTCTTTTAAAGGATCGAGAAATGGGACCCTGGCTAGGTAAAGATAGGGTGTAAGAAATATACAGTTTTCATAGTTGTGTGTAAGTTTCAGGTAGGTGGTAAGTGTCAGGGTCAGGCACCCATCAGCATAACAGTTGACCACAGCCTTCCACAAACCCTGTTTTATTCTTTTATCTTAAGGGCTTGTATCCAGAATGGGATGGGAATTCGTCTTTGGTTGACTTTACAACATTTCGAGAGGTACTAGGCCTAATACCTGATACTTTGTACTCATTGCCGGCGTAATCAGTAAGGATAATTATAGCGATGGGGATTTAGATTGTCACCTGTTATCAGACAAGAGCTCAGGCTTTGGAATCAGACAACCAGCAAAAAGGTAGCTGCTCAGGGAGTCGGATTCCTGCCAGCATCTGCCTCAAGTGGTTGTGAGGATTAAAGGATAGAAGACGTGTGAACTGCTTAGCACAGGGCTGGGTAAATATTAGTTGTTATTAGGGAGCTCTTCTGTGTTTATCAATCTCCAGGCTTTCAACTCTTTTCATGGTTCCAAAATTATTTTACTGATGTCTTTTTTTTAAAACAATGTCCATTAATTGCGTTGTACTTAAATTTTATTTTGTATCTCAGGGGCTGAGTGAATACCAGAGAAACTTTCTGTGGAAAAAGTCATATTTGTCAGAGTCCTATAATCCCTCGGTGGGGAGAAGGTACCCATGGGCTGGACTTAGATCGGATCAATTAGGTAAGCTGAACAAACTAATAGTCGTTGTAACTTAAATAAAGCTTGGGGTTAAGTTTGCAAAAATGATGAAGAATTGTGAAGCATTGTTCCATTGGTCTGGTTGACATATTTGTTTAACAGCTATTTACTGAGGGCTTGCTATGGGCCAGGACTATTCCCAGCTTCTAGGGACATAGCCTTGAATCAGACAAAGACCCTTAATTGTGGGCAAAAAAAGTAAACAAGTAACTCAATAAATAAACTAGGGGACTTCAAGTTGTTATAGGCTAGCATATAGATAACTTGGGGGAGGGGTGGGTTGGAGGGAAGCCACTTTAGCTTCAGTGGTCAAGAAAGGCCTTTCTGAGGAGTCATACTTGAGCTGAGATGGGATGGCTGAGAGCAGTCAAGCCTGGGGAGGTGTTCTCCCAAGGTCTTGAGGAAGGGAAACTTAGATTAAGTAGCTTGCCCAAAGTTCATAGCTAGTAATGGCAAAACCATGATGTGAAATCAAATCTGTTTTGTTGAAAGCCCATGAGTTCAGAGGCTGTATTTTTGTCATCACACATGTTTCCTCCTGGTATCCCAGGGAAGTCAGCCCTAGGCCAAGGTTTCCCAGAGAACAGTGCAGAGGAAAAGAAACAGAGTGACTTTATCCTACCTGCCTGTTTCACTGGCCCGCACTAGAATAGAAGATCTCGAAGAGCAAGGGCTCTGGTTGTCTTCCTGCCTAGTAGATGACACCTCCTCCAGTGCTTATGCAAACCAGTGTTTGAATGAATGAACGTGAGTTTGGACCTCCATTAGCTTTGATCTTGGGAAAATTTGCCCTCTTTTACCAGGTGGGGTTTAGGAAGCCCATTGCACAGGATTGTTGGGAGGGATTAAATGAGATATTCCTTGTTAAGGGGCAGGTGCATATATACAGATGAGTGCTTGGGGCCTCACATGTGAGCATGCTTTATGCATGGTATGTATGTCCCTCAAATATTAGATATTTGAAGCCAAGAAAAGAAAAGACGTATGAGAAATAAGCATAATTTTCCCAAGCCTAGGAAATTAGTAAAATGAGGAGAGGGTTTCTGGGATTAAATTTGGAGAAAAAAGGGAAAAGTGGGCTAGAGTCAGTGGCTCTCGGTTCCTCTGAAGCATCAGGATCCTTTGCCCAGAGCCTGACTTCAAACACTGGATGTCTCTGCTTCTTGGGCAAGATGGTGCTCAGTCCTCCAAATGACTCGAAATTCTACAAATTTGAGACTCTATTAGATTAATACAAAATAAATCTTAAAGTATATATATCCCACTGATGGCCTGTTATGATACTGCGGAATACTGCGGATACTGGGCACAAACTGTTGTGCCCATAACATTGTAGCTTAGATCAGTTACATTTGAGGGTGGGTATGTTGAGACAAGACTGGGAGCAAAGCCACTTTAGAGTATGGTACATTATGAAAGCAGGAATGGTCTAGGGGAGATATGTGAATGGGAAATAATTAGATTAGGGGGAGGGGCAGAGTGAGAACTTCAGAAAGGCAGGTGGGAGGAATAATAGCCATTTTACCTAGGACTGGCTGGGTGTTCTGTTAACAGTGTATTTTTTCCCCTTAGTGTATTTTTGCTGGTGCTCAGAGATTATGGCAGACCACTTGAGAATCTTCCCCTTTCATTTTGCTCTTCTACCAGAAGCCTCTCTGTATTAAAACAGAGAGAAGTCTAGAGCAATGGTCTTCAAATTTTTGCTTTCATATCCTTTAAAAGTATTTAGAAAGTCTTTGCATCCTTTCATATTTTTTTTAATGTTTATTTATTTTTGAGAGAGAGAGTGAGAGAGGGCATGAGCAAGTGCATGTGTGCGAGCGGGGAGGGGCAGAGAGAGTGGGACAGAGGATCCAAAGTGGGCTCTGTGCTGACAGCAGAGAGCCCTATGTGGGGCTCGAACTTGTGAACTGTGAGTTCATGACCTGAGCCAAAGTTGGTGCTTAGCCAACTGAGCCATCTAGGTGGCCCTCACATTTTTAAGTTGACATTTAATTTTTTTAATCATAAGTGTAACAAATTCAGTTTGTAACAAAGTGAAATCAAAGGATGTGATTTCTGGCATATGGAATATCATGTATATGTTTCACTTACGTTCTGTTAAAACTTTGGAGCAGCCAATATAGCTGATTCACTTTACGGTAAATGTTCATCATATAAGTGGTAAAGTTAGTCCTCATTGGCAAACTAATCAGGCAAATTAGAATTATTTGCTGTGAGAACAAAGTCTAACTTTATTTTTCAATCCCTATAAATGTGTTAACATGTGTTAACATATATTCATTTCGCATGACAACCCTCTTACCCCCGAGTTTTAATTCTAAGATAGTTAGATGGGAAAAGTGTGAAGATGGGTGAAATAAGGCACTGTTCTTTTGTTATTTGTCATCTCTGCCTTCTTTGCTTTGCTGTCAGGTACTCTCTCTTGGTAGTTATACTTTTTTGAATTGTCCCTTTGTCTTTCCCACCTACGAGAATTTTTTATTCCTTGGGGCTGGCTGAGAGGTGTGTCTTCCTTTTGTGAAGTGGGAAGGCGGGGGTGGGAACGAAGACTGCAGACAGCAGGTGCAACTCTCAGGCAGACCAACATTGGGATAATAGTGCATACAGAGTTAAGATCTGCAAAATGATTCCCTTACGTGGCCCATTTCTGCTTATCCCCTAGAATGTCTCCATATGCCTCCAGACACATATGCACCCAGTTTGAAGACCACTAATCTAAGGAAGTCTTGTAAGGGAGGGGACCCTGGGTTCCATGGCCAAATCATCCTTGACAGAGGCTAAAGAACTCATGCCAGATTTTCAGTCCACCTTTCCTCTCCTTCCCTCTAGTCTTACTCTTTCTTCCCCACCCTGCTAAGTCTTCTTTTTATTTAAAGAATGGCCCCAAACTAGGACAGTGTCTCAGTGGCTGTCATTCCACAGAGCTCCTCTTACTTGGGTAGAAGGTTAAGTTTTTTGGACATTTGCTTGCCAGACAGAAATATAGAGAAATAGTATCTTAGCTCTTGTTAAAAGGGTTCATTCTCTTTAATTCTCAGGAAATCAAGGCAAATGTAGAACCAAGATCCAGCATAATGACATCTCATCCCTTCTCACCTTGGTCTACTGTGCATAAGAGAAGCTTTGTGAAAAGTTCCAAATTTTGACAGTACCAGGGCCCATTGTTCTGTTAAGTAGCACAGGAAAGTAATTAGAAACGGAGGCAACATGTCCTGCTGGCTTTGCCAGGCCTGTCACGTTGCGATTCTAGTGACTTGTGTTGGGGTAACTCGAACATTGTGACCCCAATTTTTAATTTTTTTTATGTCAAAAAAATGTTAATACTTTTTAAAAGCAAAATTAAAGATTTTATGTTGAAGAACGAACTATACCTATTTTTTTTTTTTTATCTTGCAACTTTAAGGACATTGTGTGTATCTCACCTGGGATTTTTCAGTTCCATTTCTCCTCTCTTAAGTGTTATTAAAAGTTGTCTTTGTAACTTTATGCTATAGTAGAGCTTTATGGCAATTTCTGTATACTATATTTTGTAGGAATCACAAAAGAGCCAAGTTTTATTTCAAAAAGAAGAGTCCCTTATCATGATCCACAAATTTCAAAATCTCTTGAGTGGAATGGAGCTATCTCAGAGAATGATATTGTATCACCAAAACCTGAAGCCGCAGAAACAGAATTACAAGAAGCAGAAGAAAAAGAAGATGTTAACCAAGAAAGAGTTCTTGCACTAGAAGCCTCCAGGGTTCCCAAAAGAACCAGGTCTCACTCTACAGACTCCAGAGCTGAAGGGGCTTCAGATATTGTGGAAAATAATGAGGATGTAATAGAAGGTCATATACCGGTTAATGAAAATGAGGAACTGGAGCATTCTACCAAGCTGCTTTCAGAAAATGTAGATAATGGGGTAGGTATATTCACAGTATTTCTTTTCAAAAGCGTAGAATTCTTTGTAAATGTCATCATTTCACTAATACTACATTTTATGCTTAAAAATTTTCCATTGTTTTATTTTTTTAATCTGATGTCTTATAGAATAGTTAAGAGGCTGTTGACTTTAGTTATTATGAGTTCTATTCTTTTTTTTTTTTAATTTTCTTTTTAATGTTTATTTTTGAGACAGAGAGAGACAGAGCATGAGCGGAGGAGGGTAGAGAGAGAGAGGGAGACACAGAATCTGAAGCAGGCTCCAGGCTCTGAACTGTCAGCACAGAGCCTGATGTGGGGCTCAAACCCATGAGCTGTGAGATCATGACCTGAGCTGAAGTCGGACACCCAACCGACTGAGCCACCCAGGTGCCTCTTATGAGTTCTATTCTTAATAGTTGTCAGTTTGTACTGGTTATACTAAGATATCTCTTCATTGAATGGGCAGCCTGCCTCTGGATTTTATTCATCAAATATCAGCACCAGAGTCCTAAGGGAGAGATCAAATTGAGACAGAGAAGGGGAGTAGTAAGCCATCACCTCTGGCAGGGGTGGTGAGCTGACTTCTACCTAGGCCCTTTTCAATTTCTTATTGTGGACACAAACAACATCTCAATTGACAGAGTGCAAAAGGAAGGGCAGTTCTGGCAGGATCTCAAAGATCTTGGAGTTCTGCTCTCCTATGTCACACCTGGCCTGTGGAACATCCCTGCAAGCACATAAGCATAGGCTTTGGGGACCTGTGCAGACATCTCGCTGCCTCCCACATTTTTCTCCAGTCCACTACCTCTTCCCCCATTTCGTGTCCACTGTGGACTGGAACCACGGAGAGGCATTCAGAAGTGTTGGTGAAGAATCTGTGGCTCATTGCGAAAACCAGGGGGTACAGTAGAATCAAGGAAGGTGATGTGTAAGTGGTGGGCAAGGGAAGGGGTGTCGCAGAAGCAATGTGTGAATAAGGCAAGGTGCTGCTGTTTCTTAGTCATAGATTTAATTGTGAAAAATTGGTAGGAAGAGACTGAGAGGTGCTGTCTTTTTCTGGGATGCACAATGATTCATTGACAATATTCAGAAAGAAATTTTAAATAGTTTAAAAGAGAGATCATCAATTAAAAAGAGTTTGCTGTACAACGGTGTGCATGTAATTAACAATACTGTATACTTAAAAATTTGTTAAGAGGGTAGATTTCATGTTATACGAAATATGTTATAATGTCTTTTTGGTTTTTGTTTTTACCGCAGTAAAAGAAAAAGTTTGAACAGAAATTTTTAATGACTGTGGGTGGGGTTTTTCTTTCCCTAACAGTTGAATAGAGTTCTTCGGAAGAAAGCAGGACTGACTGTTGTTCCTTCACATGATATCTTGAGAAATTCTGAATATCAAAGGCAGTTTGTTTGGAAGACCCCTAAAGAAGCTGCTCCAGTTTTTACAGCCAATCAGGTAGTTGAATGGATGTAATATATTTTTAAGTATCATCCTCTGATCTAGTAATGCAGATTTACACAGAAATAAGGGCTAAAAGAAATTAGGTACTTCTTCAGTGAGCCTGGAGGTAGGTTCTAGAAAAGTGAAAATAAGAGTTTTTCTAACATCCTTCTGTTACTTCGATCTATAGTAGTAACATGACACTATCCTAGGCCACTGATGGTCACTGTTGCCAGATCCATCACGTACGCTAAATATGAGAGGGTAATGAAGCATGAGGACTGGTAAGTTATTGCATGCTGCGAGATTTTGTTTATTTAATAAAAAAATATTAAATTGCTTTTATTCTAAAATACTGTGTTTTGTTGACTAATATGTTGCATGTTTTCTGTCTGATAAGAAAGGCATAACTACCCTGAATATTTTAAGAAAATATAAAATATGTTAAAAATAATACAAGATACATAATCTTGTTTTTGTATCAAGTGAGCAGTAATAGAAATTGTCATTTTGATGACATTTATAAACTTCAAAAGCTATGATGGTACCTAAATGTGCTCCTAGATTTCTTTGTATCTTGTACCGTTTTTTGGTGCTCGACCACCATTACTAATAAACACTCAATATTTTACTACTGTCATCCTCTAGACAGTTTTTAGGCTCTTCACTCTCATTGATATTCTTAACCATCCTTCTGGGCCTGGGTAAGGAAATACTTGCATTTAGAATATCTTCAGAGGCCCAGGACAGCCTAGACTTTTGTTCTTCTAGATCTTTGCATTTTCTTTATGAACACATACACATCCCTTCATACACCCTTATGGCTCATTTTCTCCTGTATCTCAACATTCGTTTGTAAACTTTATATACCCCTCAGGACTGAGAGGGTAGATTCAACAAGACAATAATATCAGTCCTCTTACACTAATGTAATAATTCTAGTGATCCTAAAAATTGTGGCAGCTTTGGGCTTACTTGTTATTCAGGTTTCTAAAAAAACTGTGAAATTTGTAGAACATTTTAGAAGCATATAAAATAGCTAAGGCAACATATGTCCCCTTCATGAACCCAGTAGAGGATCAGTACTTCTTTTGTTGGCTCACAAGTGTTCTTGGATAGTAAGTGTGTCTATCTACAAAATCACTCCCTGCAAATTGTAGCTGTTCAGTTTTTGTAGAACATTTCATCTTTAAGCTAAAGCTAATTCAAATCAAAGCCCCATTGACAGCTTTTATATATTTCAGTGGAGACATTGTATAGAAAAGCCCTTTTTATAGGACCAAAGTATAATATAAAATAAATCATTAGCAAACCTTCACTAGTAGTTTTATTGCTTTCATTAGTGGGAGTTTCAGAGAATTTGGGGGGAAAGTAAATGCTCTTTGTCAATTCAAAGTATATCATTTTCAGGGTCTGTGGATTAAAGAGTCCTGTGACAGAAATTTTCAATGCTTGTTGATAGGGAACTTCTGAAGGAGCTATTCAGCTCTATTTTATCAAACACCTGTTTTCTAAAAAGATGTCTTATATTAATATGTAAAGGAGTCTGAATAATTTTTGGCAGAAAAGTCCTTGAGGCTATACTCAGGAAAAGATACTCTGGATTTGATCTGTATGAAGATGTGTTATTCAGCATTGCAGAGCTATAATATACCTTATTTGTGGTCCACATCTTTTCCTTTTGCTTTCTTTGTCATCAGTGATAATATACCATAAAACAGAAACCCTATTATAAAATACTAAGGATAACGGGAAACATTTAAAAACAGAAACATCATTATTACCTGATTTTTTCCCCTTGCATTGAGCTAAAAATAAGCAAAGAAAAAAAAAAAAACAGAACAAAAGAACACATCAGATATTCACAGTGTTAAGAATCTTCTGTTTTTTTGGAGGAAGAAAAAAAAATCATGCCAAGGAAGGAAAAAAAACTGGTAGAGCTGACAACAGAATTGCCTTATAAAGTGAATGTCTATGTTCACTTAAATATGCCAGTTGTACTTATCCCATTATCAAACTGATGGGAGGGAGGAGTAGGAAACTGGGGAGAAAAGATATGGCTCATTATTTTTTTGGCTTAAACATTATTTTTATTATAGTAACTATTATTCACAACATAGTAGTGAGTGTAGAAAGTTGATCTTTGGGTTTTTTCCCAGCTTTATTGAGGTATAATTGACAAAAATCATATATTTACAGTATGTAAATAATGTTTTGATGTACCTGTACATTGTGAAATGATTAACAAAATCAAGCTAATTAACACATTAACACCTCACGTAGTTAGCTTTTTGTATGTGTGTTGTAAGCTCTTATCCCCTTAGCAAATTTCAGGTATTAACTCTGTTAGTAGTATTAACTCTAGTCGTCATGTTGCACCTTACATCTCCAGAGCTTATTAATTCTGCAAACTGGAACTTTGTACCCTTTGACCAGTATCTCCCTATTTCTCCCACCCCCTAGTTCTGGCAACCACTATTCTACTCTCTGCTTCTGTGAGTTCTACTTACTTAGATTCCACATATAAGTGAAATCTGCAGTATTTGTCTTTCTGTGCCTGGCTTAGACTTAGCATATGTTCTTCAGGTTCATCCATTTTGTTGCAAGTGACAGAATTTCCTTTTTGAAGGCTAAATGATATTCTTGTGTGTGTGTGTGTGTGTGTGTGTGTGTGTGTGTGTGTGTGTATCATTTTCTTTATCCATTCTACCATTCTTTATCCATTCCTATTGGTGAACCCTTAGGTTGATTCCATATCTTGACTAATGCGAATAATGCTGCATTGAACATGGGAGTGCAGATATTTCTTTGAGATACGGATTTCATTTCCTTTGGAAATCCACCCAGAAGTAGAATTGTTAGATCATATGGTAGTTCTATTTTTAATTTCTTTAGGAATCTCCATATTGTTTTCCATAATGACTGTACTAATTTACATTCCTACCAACAGTGTACAAGGGTTCTCTTTTCTCCACATCCTTGCCAACACTATCTTTTGTATTTTGGATAATAGCTATTCTAACAGGTGTGAAGTGATGTCTTGTGGTTTTGATTTATGTTTGGCTGATGATGAGTGATATTGAACACCTTTTCATGTACTTGCTGGCCCATCTGTATGTCTTTGGAAAAATATGCATTCAATTCCTCTGCCCATTTTTTGTTTGTTTGTTTGTTTGTTTTAATATTTATTTATTTTTGAGAAAGAGAGTGTGAGCAGGAGAGGGCAGAGAGAGAGGGAGCTACAGAATCCAAAGCAGGTTCCAGGCTCTGAGCTGTCAGCACAGAGCCTGACGCAGGGCTCAAACTCATGAACCATGAGATCATGACCTAAGCCGAAGCCGGACACTTAACCGACTGAGCCACCCTGGTGTCCTGGACATGGCTTTGTTTTTATAAGAGGACTTAGAACAGCTTCATTCCCCTGAGGAATGTGGAGTGGAAGCAGATTTAGGCAGGAGTATTCAGACCCAACCCCCGGACTGTGGTAGGTAAGTGGGGTCATCAGTCCCTGAGATGGTTGCTTCTAAAAGCAGGAGGAAGAGACTAGATTTCCCTGGAGGCTGCTTTTTGTTCCCAGGCGGGGAGGACTATTCTCCAAGGAAGACCAGAAAGAGAGGCCGAGAGTGGCTCAGGATGTCGAAGGCCCCCTCTTGTGCCCAGCAGTGTGGGCAGGGCTTTGGCACAGGAGCAGAAGTTCAGAAGCCCCTCCTGGGGGCCGGCCCCCCGACATTCCCGTCTCAGGGCCTGCCTTGGGCCTGGCCATAGGGTGTCCTCAGACGGCAGCATCTGTTGACTGGGTCCCACATGAGTTCTTGTAGGACAGCCATATGCTCGCCAGGCAGAGGAAGGTGGCCACAAAACCAAAGATCGCTCCAGCTACCAGTCCACTCTGGCTGTAACTCTTGGAGGCTGCCACAATGGAGGCGATTAGGAGGAGCAGGGTACCGATTAAATAGTGCAGAAGTTCCAGGGTCCAGTTTCATCCTCTTGCAAGTGACTGTCCAGTTTTCAAACACCATTTATTGAAGTGATTATACTTCCCCAAGTGTATATTCTTGGCTTTTTTGTTGTAAATAATTGTAGATGCATAGGGTTATTTTGGAGCTTTATATTCTGTTCCATTGATGTATGTGTCCCTTTGCCCATTTTCAAAATCAGATTGTTCTCTTGCTAGCAAGGTGCTTCAGTTCCTTATATATTTTGAATATTAACCCCTATCAGATGTACTATTTGCAGGTATTTTCTCCCATTCCAAGATTGCCTCTTCACCCTATTGATTGTTTTCTTTGCTGTATGGAAACTTTTGAGTTTGTATATTTTTGCTTTTGTTGTTTTTTGGATGTTAATTAGATATATGAAATAATATGAAATTATAAACAGTCTTATAATTTCACTTTTTTGACATCCTATAATTCAACTTTATATATGAAATTTTAAAGCAGTTCAGAAACTAAGTTTTGTGTATTTAACCAACAAGAAAACTAAACTACAGTAATTTTTGTTTTAAGGTTTTCCACAATAAAAGCAAATTTGTTCCACAATTCAAAGGTAACTCAATCATCCATGAAACTGAATACAGAAGAAATTTCAAGGGTTTATCTCCAGTGAAAGAACCCAAATTAAGAAATGATTTGAAAGAGAATGGAAATTTTGAAACAGTATCTCCTGAAAAGAAGGTATTCGTCAACTCTTTACTTTAAACAAAATAAAAGGCTTATGATTTTAGACTCTACTCATTATCTTTTACTGAATACCACCTGAGAATTTGGGTTTTAGCTAGTTTATTCATTTGTTTGTCCATTAAGTGCCACATGTTCACTAAGCACTTAGTGGGGGCCAGGCATTGGGTAAGTACTGAAAATACAACGATGACCACACTAAACCCCACACAGGAGACAGAGTTGTAACTAAATAAATGTAATATGTGACAAGTGCTTAGCAACACAGAAGCTAAGTCTGCTATGTCTAATAGCAAATGATTAGCCTTACAGTGATGTGAGCTATAGGAGTAACAGCGATAGAAACACACACTTTAAGTTAAATAATGGGAGTCAGACAGAAACATGCATACTTACATGTATTTTGTTTGTTTTATTTAAAGTTTATTTATTTATTTTGAGAGAGAGAAATAGAGAGTGAGGAGTGAGCGGGGGAGGAGCAGAGAGAACGGGAGAGAGGATCCAAAGTAAGATCCAGGCTCTGAGCTGTCAGCACAGAGCCTAATGTGGGGCTTGAAGTCATGAACTGTGAGCTCATAACCCGAGCTAAAGTCGGACCAGGCACCCCTCGTCCGACCAACTGAGCCACCCAGGCACCCCTAGATACATGTATTTTAAACCAAAGCTTTAGCATGCCAAATTACAGCCAGCCTAAATTGGATACTGTATTACAATTCTATTTGTGGAAGTAAGTTTTAACTGCTAAAGATAACCTAGAAATCACAAGCAATCAATAAACAAGTTTTGAAACTGCTAGATCCGGTTGGGTTTTTCAAGTATAGCTCAGGTTTGGTTCATTTATAACAATAAAATTTATATCCTTGGCACAAAAAATTTTTCTAATTAACAAATAAACATGTAAATGAGTAAACTTGACGTTACCACCTATTAAACAATGTTTTTACATTTGCCTTTGATATTCTAAATCCACATTTTATTGCGTTGCAGTAATTAAATATAAGGTTCCAATGAGTAAGTTACCAACCACATTGTTTTACTGAATAACTTAACCCTTTTTTTTTTTAAATGTTTGTTTATTATTTATTTTGAGAGGGAGAGTGGGCGTGGGAGTAGCAGAGAGAGAGAGAGAGAGAGAGAGAGAGAGAATCACAAGCAAGCTCCACACACGTGCAGAGCCCGATGTGGGACTTGAATGTGATAAACTGCGAGATCATAACCTGTGAGCTAAAATCAAGAGTCAGATACCCAAGTGACTGACCCACCCATGCACCCCATAATCAGCACATACAAACACTTGCCTCTATTTGAACTATAGCTATTTAAGTTACAGATTCAGGTTAAAATGATTGTAAATTATAGGTAAATGGGATAGAAGTCCTATTTTTAAATCTTCTGGAATGCTATAACTAATACCTTGTGGGTTCTAAACATAGAAATTCTATGACTAAAAGTAAATTGGTTTATACATATATTTGTTTCCATACACACACATATATACATATTTTTGGATCTACCATAATGGGGAGATTATGGGGTGCATGGGTGGGTCAGTCACTTGAGTATCTGACTCTTGATTTTAGCTCGCAGGTTATGATCTCACAGTTTATCGCGTTCAAGTCCCACATCGGGCTCTGCACTTGTGTGGAGCTTGCTTGTGATTCTTTCTCTCTCTCTCTCTCTCTCTCTCTCTCTCTCTCTCTCTCTCTGCTCCTCCCACGCCCACTCTCCCTCTCAAAATAAATAAACAAACATTTAAAAAAAAAAGGGTTAAGTTATTCAGTAAAACAATGTGGTTGGTAACTTACTCATTGGAACCTTATATTTACTGCAACTCAATAAAATGTGGATTTAGAATATCAAAGGCAAATGTAAAAACATTGTTTAATAGGTGGTAATGTCAAGTTTATTCATTTACATGTTTATTTGTTAATTAGAAAAATTTTTTGTGCCAAGGATATAAATTTTATTGTTATAAATGAACCAAACCTGAGCTATACTTGAAAAACCCAACCGGATCTAGTAGTTTCAAAACTTGTTTATTGATTGCTTGTGATTTCCAGGTTATCTTTAGCAGTTAAAACTTACTTCCACAAACAGAATTGTAATACAGTACCCAATTATACTTTATAACATTTATGTTTTTGCTCTAATGTATAACATATTTTAAGCATAAAATGTTTACATTATTTCCATTTTAGTGTAATAAAACAGATGATCCTTTAAAATTAGAAGCAGAGATGGAATCAAAAGAGTCAAACCAGCCTAAAAAGAAGCTTACTCCTTGGAGACATCAAAGGCTTGGGTATGTATTTTATAAGAAAAATGTCATGGTATTTAGAAGATCAACATGGTGAAATATTTACTCTCCTTTCATTTCTGTTAGGAAGGTGAATTCTGAATATAGGGCAAAATTTCTGAGCCCAGCCCAGTATTTATACAAAGCCGGGGCTTGGACCTGTGTGAAGGAAAACATACCAGATCAGGTGAGTATACATAAGCTCAGTATGCCCATGTTTTCTTTGAGCCTGTATCCCAGTTTAATGCCACAATGAGTTTCATTTAGTAATAGAGACTACAGTTTAAAGATATTTGATATAATAGTAACATTGGAAGTATCAGGAGCTTAAAGTTGTATGTTAGGATATAATTTATCAGTGTGTTTACTGTTTTTTTTAATATCAAATAGCTCCTTTTTCAACTGGAGATTTTTATTATTAAAGTCTTTAAAATGTTTTTTTTTTTTATAATCCAGTATTTCATTATGTTTGTAGAATTGTAGCGTTGTAGTTTTGAAAATAAGACCCAGACCTCTGCTCTCTCAACTGAAGATAAATTTTCAAGATTAGTTTGACCGTGGCGTCCCATGGCAGTTTGTACTATTAGAGTCCATCAGTATCTGGGAGGGGTGGCCTGTGCTGAGAGAGGTTTGCATTATAGTGTTGGGGTACCCTGACATATGGGAGCAATTCTGAGGACCTAAAGGAAGGTTTGAGGGAAAGGGTAATCCTAGAATTGAAAGTGCCTGTTCAGCACTAGCTTCTTACAGTCAAAGGATGAACTATGGAGCTTTTCTGGTTATTGTACAATTACCAGCTTTTAAACCACATCTTGATGGTTTCCTGTTTTTTTCTGTGTGAATAAGCAAAAGTAAAATAGTGTAGACTTCAGTAAACACACCCTCTCCCATCATTGGGAAGAGAGAGATCATTTGGGTGGGGAATGAATCTTTTATTCAGCCCCGTACTTGAAACCATGGCCAATGGTTATATGTAATGAGCCTCTGGAAGAAGGCGTTGGCACTTTGAGCTGCTGGCTCTTTGCGCTGGCACCTCCCAGACCAGCTTCCTGGTGAGACTCCTGTACCCCGCATGTTGTTTTGGGAGACCACTTGGTTCCTTCCACCGTGGCTGCTCCTCGTGCTGTCTCCTTCCCTACTGGAGAGTGGCTCAGCAATCCAGGCAGAGTAAAAGGCAAATCTTGAAGCTGTTCCAGATATTACTGGGGATATTCATATCCTAGTGAAATAAAGTTAAAAATATAAGAATCGAGAGCAGGCATGATGGAGCAAAGAATTGAGTCTGTGAAACCCTTGAACAGTTTATGGTCATGCCAGACCTTGGCCAGGAGCTCTGATGGGGAATGAGGAAAAGCTGGGGGCAAAAGCAGAGCACAGAGTGTGGCCATAGAGGGCCAGTGTGGCCAATTAATAGGTGTAGGCCATTGACCTATTGTATTTAGGGACTTCACTAGGTTGGGCTCATGAGAGGCTCCTTGTTTTAGAAAGATTATCTCAGTCTCTGATACTTCTTTAAATTAAGATGAGTTGGTATTTAGGCCTCAGATCTAAAAATGTAGTGGACCAAGAGGATTGTTTTGTCTGGAGTCACGATAAGGTGGTAGTCCCTGTCCTGCCCTGATGGAAAACGACATTTTTGTTGACATTAACTTAAGAGCTGTCATTTCAAGGTTTCCATTATAACATCTTGGGAAGGTGACTTTTGGGCTTTTTAAAAAAGCTTATTGTGAATGGTGGTTGTTAATGTTTAAATCAGTGATACCATTTTGCCTAACCTGTGTGGGCAAAATAATTCAAAAAGTGAATTGGAGTTAGAAAAGAATATGACATTTAGCTAAATCTTATCACTGATGTTGATAACCATTTCAGTTGATCAGGTCATAGATATTTAATATGGGCCACGTTTTACTTAAATCTTAGATTTTATTTTTAACCTGAAGACATTTACTTACGTAGCTGCTTATGAGCTATCTAAGCATAAGGTACTCCTTCATTTTCCCACTTCTACTAATGTTTCATGGAGGATTATTAGTCACACTCTTCAAACGTGTTTGGACATCAGTGACTTTATTATCATTAGAATGGTAACTTTTTGAGTCCTGTTATAGTTTTCTAGTTCATATATCGTTTTCATTTCCTCCTGTGTTGTTTGAAATATTAAACTTTTTGAATCTATTTATAGTCTGGTGCCTCAGTATTTTATCTTAAGATCCAAGTACTTATTCATATAACATTAGGGTGTTTGGTTTTATTTGTCCAGTGGTTGTATATTTATTATCTCCATTATATAACCACTGGCACTGTTGCTTTTTGAAATGCTCACTTAAAAGATGGTTTTTAATAATAACCAACAGTTGCAATTGTTAGGTCTCATCCTTACAATAACTACTGAATCCGTGTTACATTTCTTGTTTCTTGTTAGGTGATCTTTTAATCATCCAAGCTTACGTTAGCTGAGATGTTCTTTCTAATGTGTCTTTCACAAATGGGGCTTTATTTCAAGATAAAGTTCCACATTTGAGAGACGTTCTGTAATTTGACAAACATTGTAAGGACAGCTAGGCCTAAGATGACTCATTTTGAGGGGGATGATTTTGGGGAAAAATTTTTTATACTCTCAGTTTTTTGAATTTGAATTTTCGGTATATAAATTTTAAACAACTTAGTTGAATTCTTATTTTGGGAAAAGAAATTCAGAAATGAAAACATTCTACTTACAGCATTTATGTCCTAGATGCTGATGGTGTTTCTTGACCTGGAAAGGGATATGTGTGTTGTTTTAATTGAGTTTAATTAAGTTCATATCCTTTTTGGTGGCTCTGCTTGTTGGTTGTAGGTATTAAGTTCGTACCATTAGTTTTTTTCTCTTTCTTGTAGAACAACTTGCTTTAGGAAAGATCAGCTTTCTATTTTTTCATCTTAGTTTAGGATCATAGAAGTTTAAAGTTATGTATTTGTAAAACACTATAACATTAGCACGAAGATTATTAATAAAGGTTGCTGACAAAGTAAATTTCAATTACTGAGTTTTGAATGTCAGTGAAAAATAGAACTGAATAAAGTTATACAGAATTTCCATAGTATCTGCTTTTTTTTAAAAAAAATCTGGTTGACAAACAAAACTGGGTCACTGTGCACATGGAGGGGCTATTTGTCCATCCTCTCGTTCATCAAGCAGTAGGCCCTCCCGCAGGGATGGAATTCAGCCTTCTCTGCTGCTCCTTCCCAGCCCACCCCGCACTCAGTGCAGGACCGATGGAGCCCCTTTTGAACCACTTCTTCCACTTATATCTCTTTTGTGTATTATAGCATAGACCATACCAATATTATGATGATAACGTATCATACAGGACGAGGAGGTCCGCCTTCTCTATCAAACTGTGAGCACACTGAGTGCTGCAGGGACTTTCTTGTTTATCTTTGGCTACCAGCCATCCAGCTCCAGCCGAGCACTTAGTCCACACTCAGATCAAGTTGTGGAATCAGTGTTTAAATGCTGCACATTCTCTCACATTGTGGAGTTTATAGGTTAATGGGGGAGAATGATAAGAGAAATTAACTCCACTAGAATGAAATAAGTACTAATGGGGATGTGCATGAAGAGCTTTGAAGACAGAGGAGGAAATTGTACTAAAACTTGAAGATTTTATCATGTAGGTGCTGGAGCAGCTGTGAAACATTTGAAGCATGAGAGGGCTTAGTAGAAATAAAATCTGGATTATATCAGGGCACTTTATAACAAGGCCTCTGTGTATTCACAACACCCTGGTGAGGGGGGGCCTGGCTGACTCAGTTGGTAGAGCATGCAACACTTGATCTTGGGGTCTTAAGTTCAAGCCCCACCTTGGGCATGGAGCCTACTTTAAAAACAAAGAAAGAAAACAGCAACACACCCTGGTTAGTAGTTCAACAGACAAAAACTGTATGTCTCAGTTCTACATGTTAAATGCAAAAACTAGTAATTTTCTTTAAAGTTTAGGAATTAACAGAAATGATAAATGAACATGGCTCAGTTTTTCTTGGCAGTGAAGAAAATATATTTTCAGTTATCCTTTAGGAATGTTTCAGGTTTGGTTCATTAGAACAGTGAGACTCTGCTGGGATTATATGGTTTCCTATGCCACCGTGACAGGTGCTGTCCTTTGCTTTGGCTACTTCCCTACAGATGTAACACTTTCATCCCTTTGCATTCAATAGTGTCTCCCTGAGGAACTGAGGATGTGTTTCTTTGGTTACTTTTTTTTTGCAATGCAAAGTTTCATTATTTGCTTTTTTGCCTGTAAGTGAAAGATTATAGCAGATGGTATCTGCATATCCTGCATATGAGTTTTTGAAGAGTAAATAAATAAAGAATTTTAAGCCGCAGCTTAATTTTTTTTCATTGTGGAATTGAATTTAGGGAAGCCAGCAGGTGGCAGTATGACGTATAACATGAAAGGGTTTCAAAGAGTATAGAAGGCTCCTTTCCATTTGAACAGATGTTATTTGCATTGTAGGGAATTCACATTACCTTATAGTCCATCAGAACATTTTTTTGTATTGTCACTTTGATGAATATATTATAATTATTATTTTGTGGGATATTCTTTTATGTAGTACATTTTTTAAAAGTTGAGGTTTTGCTGATGCCAAGGGAATTTTCAGGAATTTGGAGAGGGAAGCTTCATAATTCTCTCACTGCCGGCTTCTATAGTAGGAGCAGCTGTTGTATAAAGCCAGGAAATAAAGACAGGGTAGGGGTTCCTGGCATGTCACTACCCTTCCAGAGGTGGGGAAGTAGGAATAATAATTAGGTTACCTGTTATTGATAGCATTTCAGCCATGCAAGAATGTGGCTGGTTTTCATGGTAATATTAAGATATCTTACTTAGTGAATTAAATATTACCAAAAATAATAAAAATATTGATTGACAAGTTTGTTATATATTTAGAAGGAAGAATAATAAGGTATTTCATTGATTCCCATTAATATTCAACTATGGCATTAACCTGTCATTAAGTATGTTTCTGTATTCCTCTCCTAGGGTTCTCTAAATGCCATGTGGTATGCGGAGGTTGGTTGCTTTTGAGTTTTTAAAACCTGTAATAATGCATAGAGTACTTGTGTAATTTCAGTTGAAATAAGAATTAGGTGTCAATATTTTTCTTAGTTGCTGCAAATTCTTCCTGCCTGCTGGCCTGAAGTAAAATAACTGCATTGTGCTTTAGCTTGACTGTTTTAATTTCTGCTTAAAATGCACACAGTCTGATGAACGTTTGTGGCTTTTTTTTTTTTTTTTTTGCCTTTCTTTCTCCTTGGTCTCTGGCTGTATTTGTGCAGTATCTTTGGTAAGCTACATGGTGGTATTTGCAAAGGAGTATTTAAAGTAATACACAGTGTCTCAACTGTCCTGCATAGGTTAAAGAACTCCGAGAGAAGGCTGAATTTTATAGGAAACGAGTTCAAGGAACACATTTTTCTCGGGACCATCTGAATCAGCTTCTGTCTGATAACAACTGCTGTTGGGATGTCTCCTCAACCACAAGCTCAGAAGGAACCATTAGTAGTAACATTAGAGCTCTAGATCTTGCCGGGTAAGATATGTTCTTTGTGGATGGTGAGAAAGTATATTGTAGCTTAGGTAGATCACGGAATTCTATAGGTAAATGACATGACCCCTCAAAATTTGTCTTCCGGTTAAATGGAGATATGCCAGCCATTTATTACATTTCATTATTACTAGTTTATTCTCTGTGAGAAGTAAAGCTGTGTGTAAATAATACATAATGTAAATCTGGAAGGCTGGATTTTATATTTTTTAACAAGAGTAGAATAGGGATGATTATACAGTAGATGGAAAAGAACTTTAGAAAGTAACAGGAAGGAAAGGTACCAACAATAAAAACCTAGACAACATAAGCTAGTAGTACATCCTATAATCATTCATTAATGGATTTCTGTGGTTAATATGACACTTAGGCCCTGATTCTATGGGCAAAGTCTCTGCTCTTTTGGGTTTTAAAGTGAAAATTATTTAACTACTTATAAAAGAAATAGCATATTGATTTTTGGCAAATAAAATCATTTTTAGTTATTATAGTAATATAATTATATATGCTAAATTGAACTGTAAGTTCTAATTATGTGACATCCTCTTTAAAAATTCATTACAAAATCCATTCTGTAAGAATGTCTTGAAAACACTTATCAGTCTGAAGTATAAAATTGGAATCAGTTTGCTTGATCTACAAATGCACTTGAATTTGTGCATAAACTGTAACTGAGTAACCAAACAAGTTAGACCATGTGCAGTCCTTGCTTGTGTGTGTAAATGCCAGTCAAGGGAACACATGTGACTGTTGTCAGCAGCGGGACAGACACGCCTGTGTGAAGGTGGAAGTAAGAGAAGATACGTAGATTTTATTTTGGAGTATTGTACTTTATTTTTAAAATTTGTCTACTTTTTAAATGTTTTTATTTTTATTTTTGAGGGAGAGCGTGTACAAGCAGGGGAGGGGCAGAGTGAGCGAGACAAAGGATCTGAAGCAGGCTCTGCACGGACAGCAGAGTCCGATGCAGGGCTCGAACTCATGAACTATGAGATCGTGATGACCTGAGCAGAAGTCGGACACTCAGCCGACTGAGCCACCCAGGTGCCCATGGAGTATTTTAATAGAAAGTCCGAATTGTAGCTTTAGTTTATTATACTGTCAAATGAACTCTTAATTAGGTTTCTTTCTTCAGTATCTGGGCAAGGTGGTACCTGTGGGACATAAAGTTGTGAACGCTGGAGGGGAATGACAGACTCACTGAAATGAGTATAAACTTAGAAACCTCAAACTCCAGTTTGACACTTTTGTTCTGCAGAGATCCTACAAGCCATAAGACTTTGCAGAAATGTCCTCCTACAACACTGGAAGAGAAAAAGCCTGCCTTGGAAGAGCAGCCGCAGAAAACTACCACAGAGAAATTGGGCGTGTCAGATGCTCCCACCCTGCCCGTTAGAAGGCGCCTGGCATGGGACGCAGAGAACACAGATCAAGGGGTGCAGAAACAGCCGAGAGAGGAGGAGGAGGAAGAAACAGAAAAGGACAGGCAGGTTCATAACGGAGAGCTGGAGAAGGTCACAGTACCGGAAAAATCTAAGGCAGAAAAGATAAAAGAAGGGTGAGAGTTTTAAATTAATCAGTATATGGAAGCATTATGCACACGGTTAATATTTTTTTGTTTTGTCACCAAGTACAGTGGTTTACACTCTTGGTTTTATGACTAATAAAGAGCAGATGTTACTTTAATGTCACAAAGCAGACATTTCAATTTATAATTTGATTCACTCAGGTATTTGAGTCACCAGTAATTGGTAGTTGAACACTTGAACACTGAGCTACTTGGGGAGGAAGCAGTTAGGGTTGTTTTCATTTATGTCCCACTAATTATGATTTGGCAGATTTGTAAATATGTCTGAGGGAATGGCTTTCTTTGTGATTTAAGAAAATAGCTGATATTCTTTAATGTCAAATGTTTCACCAAAAAAGAAAGATAATGTTTTGTAATGTTAAAATAAGTGATATCTGCAAATAGCTAATTGTTGCTGATTTATGTGTTAATTGCTTTGGGGAGTGGTTCTCTACCACTGATAATGGTGCTTTTTGTCCATCATCCAAATCCCTTATCATTCTGTCATGAGTTTTGCACCTAATGGGAAACTTAGGAGCTGATTTAATGGAAGAATTCTCTGGTCTATTGCTGCTGACTTGCAGTGACCTTCTGTCTTTTCCGATATTCAGTCCCTCTTAACGGCATGTGTTTTTAGAAACAGATGACCCTATAAATTTTGTTTTATTATTGCATAATAATGACAAAATATTTTTAATCCTGTTTGCTGGGGGGAAATGCATCATAGTAGATTGTTTGGATTTGTAGGTCAGATTCTTCTGTATCTTCTGGAAAAGGAGGCAGGCTTCCTACTCCAAAGCTGAGAGAACTTGGTGGAATCCAGAGGACTCATCATGATCTCACCACTCCAGCTGTTGGTAATGGGCAAACGCTGTAGTTCTTATCTTACCTGCTTTTTCTGCATGAGAATTTAGTTTGAGACTTGTCGTCTTCTGCATTTTTCTAGGTGGTGCTGTTCTAGTGTCTCCATCTAAAGTGAGGCCTCCAGTCCCAGAACAAAGGAAAAGAGTGTCCTCTCAGGATGGCTTAGAAACTGCAAAGAATGATTTTAGGAAGGTAAATATTTATATCTTGGGGGGAAAATATCTTTTTAGGAAGCGATTATTTTAGTCACATGTAACGAATGAACGATAGGTTCAGATTTTAGAAAATTCTGTGCAGTGTATGTGGAGGTGATGCTATTAATGTGCTTTTATTAAGGCAAAGGCCTTGAATTATTTTTTTCTGGTAGTGGCATTCTACTTCTGCTGATGTGTTTTTAAATCTTGTCAAATGTGACTCAGCAAGAAGAGAGAAAAGAGAAACAGTACTTTTTATTGAGCATCTACTGGGTGGCAGTTGTATTTCAAGTATGTTCCAGGCACTGTTTTAGCACTGGAGATATAACAGTGAAAGAAGCAGGTGCAAATTCTGACCCTTATTGAACTTCTATTCTAGTGGAGGAGAGAGACAATAAACAGGATAACTAGGTAAAATACAGAGTATTTTAGACAGTGGTAAGTACTAAAGAGGAAAGTAAAGCAGGGGAAGTGAATACAAAGTAGCCAGGGAAGTTCTTGCTGAGAGGGTGACATTTGAGAAGAATCTGAAGGTGGTGAGAGATGGACCCATATGCATATGTAGGCAGGCATTCTAGATAAAAAGAACGCAAGTGCAAAGTCCCTGAGGTGATCAGGTGCCCGATTTCTTGAGGACTGGCCAGAAAGTGAGTGTGGCTAAAGCAGAGAGCCAGAGAGAGTGTGGGGAATAAGTTAGGAGGCATCATGGGGGGACTAAACTGTGTAGGGCCTTGTAGTTCATAGCAAAGACTTTGAATTTTATTCTGAATGAAATCGGAAGTCTTTGGAGGGGCAGAGAAGTGATATGTTTTGACTTAGGTTTTTCCATGTTACTCTGGCTACTGTTTGGGAACAGACAGTAGGAATGCAAGAGCAGGGGCCTGAGCCTACATAGGAGTCAATTACAATATCCAAGCAAGAGGTGATGGTCGTTTGGTTCATATGGGTAGCGGTGGAGGTCATGTGATGAAGTCTGATTCTGGATGTGCATTGAAGGTATAGTTGACAACATTTGCTGATGGTTAAGATATGGCATGGGAGAAAGACAGAAATCAAGGATTCAAGATTTTTGGCCTGTGCAGTAAGGATGAAGTTGCTGTTTACCTGAGATGGGGAGGACAGTGTAAGGAAAAGGTTTGTCAGGGAAGATGAAGAGTTCTGTTTTGGACATGTTACATTTGAGAAGCTTATTACAGGTACAAGTAGACACATTGAATAGGGAGTTGACTTTCTGAGTTTGAGGTGTGGAGGACAGGTTGGGCTGCGGATACAGATTTGAGTGTCTATTGTACAGGTGCACAGGTATGTGAGGGCTCGAGACTGGGGGAGGTCATCAGGGGAGGTGGGTATAGAGAGGGAAGAGTATGTGTAGACAGGTGTCAGCCCTGGTTTTTTGATACTGGGAAGTTGAGGAGTAACCAGCAAAGAGAATGATAAGGAATAGCCAGTGAGGTGGTGAAATAGAAGACTGTGGTATCTGGAAGGTGTCAAGGAGGAGGGAGTGTCAGTGCTACTGATGGATCAATAAGATATGAGAACTGATGATTGGATTTAGCAACATGGATGTTATTGGTGACCTTGACAAAGGGCAGTTTTGATGGTGGGGAGGGATAATTGCCTAAATGCAAGTGAGTTCAAGAGAAAGGAGAGGAGATGAATTGGAGGCAGTCATCACAGACAACTCTTTAAAGAGTCCTTTCCGTGAAGGGGAGCAGAGTAACAAATGGCAGCTGGGAGTGAGGTCAAGATGAAGGAGATAACAGCACATTTATGTGTTGACAAGAATGGTTTTAAAGAGAGAGAAAAATGATGCGGGCCCAGCCAGCAACTTTGCCCCTGTGCACTCAGTGCCGAGCACCACTTGAGATGTTCCATGGGATCTGGGGGAGAAGTGGAAGGGTTGATTGTAGGCACTCTGACAGCTCCTTCATTGTTACAGAGGAGGCAGAATATGTGAGCACTGCTAATAAAATAGGGGGATGTGCTGGGAGCTTTGGGAAAGTCTCTTCGGATTTTTTCTTGGTGGCACATGAAGAAATATCCTCGCCAAGAACGAGGCTGGGGATGAAGAGGTTGGAGGTTTGAGTAAAGAAAAGAAATCATGAAGTAGTCTTTTCAGAGAGTGGGAGAGGGAGTGGGCCAGGGAAATGTGAGATGACGCAGGGTAACATAAAGGGCCCATTTTAGGCCAGTGGTCACAGATTTGACGTAAGAGCAGTCGTGATGGGTTGTGTGTTTTTCTCCAGCCATGTTTGGTTACAGAGGTGCAGGGTAAGTTAGAGAGTTGAATTTAACTGGGGTTCATGTTTTGTAAAGGGAGTAAGACAAAATGAGAAAGGGGGTCAGGGAGTTAAGGTACATGTAGGGGAGTGATTATAATGATTGGCCATGGAAGTTGAGTTGGTTAGAGCAGGAAAAATAGGACTTGGGAAGGTAAGGCACAGTGTAGAGGTGACAGGATCAATGGAAGGTCTTGGCCAACTTAAGGACTTGTTGAAATTGGAGTACCTAGAGGGAGTAGTTTTAAAGTCAGGAGGTGGTAGTCAGAAATTGGAATTGTGGAGAGGTTGCAGTTAGCAGTAATGACAAGGCTTAACATATAATCGTGGGAGTAAGTGGCTGAAGTAGGATAGAGAACATTTAGAGAAGAGGTTGCATTTCTCCAGGGGATTTTGCTGATGGCTGTTCATGAATTTTCAGAGGTGTGGCCCAGGGGAAACTTTTTAGGTGTTGGGGAGAGGTAGGAAAGGGGATCAGAGCCCAGTTGTCCCCAAAGCCCAGTACCGAAGTCACCTCATAGCAGGTACCCGTTAAATAGGTGTTGACTGAGTATTATTAGAATGTCAGAATCTAAACCAATGTGTATACGTTGGTTTATGACAAAAGGAATACAGAGGACTGATCAGAATCAGATATTAAGACTCTCTTGCCCCCATGGGCTGGTCTGCACCCCCAGCACTCCCTCTCATCCCAGGATCCAGGTTGCTACCTGGAAGGTGTGAGCTTCTAGGCAGCTTTGCCCACACAGAGTTGACTACCCTCAGCTAAAAAGAGTAGCCTTAATCCATATTGGCAGCTGGATTTATATGTAACATTTTCATTTATTGTGGAATTAATTATTGAATAGTTAAATTAATGAAATAGAATGATACTGCTCTTTAATGCCAATTTCCACCTCATCATGCACACAATACAGTTTCCAATAAATCCTTTCCAGTATTCAATTTCTCTCAATATCATTGTACATCTTTTTAATTATAAGATTCAAAATATGTTTATAATATCCAGAAATTTTTTTAATATTAACTTTTAGTGACATTTAATTGTGGGAAGGTTATGGGGCAGCAGCAATTTGGGTAACTTAAAAACATGGGGATGATCATAATAGCTAGCATTAACTGAGTGGTTAACTATGTTCTAGGCCCTGTGCTAAGTACTGTACATATATTAACTTAAGTCTTCATAATGACTCCAGGAGGTTGGTATTGTTATTATTCTCATTTAGATGAAACTGGGGAAACGCAGCTGCCAGTTGGTGGGGCAGAATTTAGTCCCAGGCAGTCTGTCCTCAGAGCCCACATTTTTAACTCCTAAATAACACTGTCTCACAAAATTCAGAGGAGAATTCTCATGGTATTGGTTTAATTGTCAAGGACCATTTTAACATCTTATAAATGATATTAAAAAGCTAAGTGTGTGTTAGCTCACTTTATTCATTCATGCAGCAGATGTTACTTATCTGTTTACCCACATGCAATAAAGATAGTGAACAAAAATAGACATGGGGCGCTCAGTTGGTTAAGCAACCAGCTCTTGATTTTGGTTCAGGTCATGATCTCTCGGTCATGAGATTGAGCCCTGCGTCAGGCTCTGCATTGACAGCATGGAGCCTGCTTTGGATTCTCTCTCTCCTTCTCTCTCTGCCACTCCCCACCGACCCCTCCAAAATAAATCAAGTTAAAAAAAAAATAGACATAGTTCATGATCTTACGGAACCTACAGTCTGGCAAAAGAGATACACAGTAATCAAAGAATCATAACCCCCAAAAAAGTAAAATTAAAACTAATAAGAGTTTCAAAGCAGTATATAGTGCTATTTTGAAAGGAATTGGCCTAGTCCTGGAAGTCAGGAAGCTTCTTGGAAATCAAGGATGCTTCTTAAAAGAAGTCATAATTGGGTTGAGATACTGAGGAAGAGGAAGAGTTTACCAGGTAAAAAGGGTGGGGAGGAGAAGTATAGCATATGCCAATATCCTGTGGTGAGAAAGAACATAGGGTTCTAAGAAACAAAGGTAAGTATAGTGTGTGGCAGGGAGTAGGTCAAGATGAATCTGGCAAAAATAGCAATATTGAGAATTTTTATCATTATCTTGAGAGCAATGGGAAGTCATTGAAATATTTTAAAGACCTTTCGGCTCCATGGAAAGCAAGAGTAGACTAGTTACCCTTAGAAGGTCACTGTGGTAGTCTAGATAGGACAAGTTGATAGCTTGGACTGAGGAGGGTGGACATTGACAGAAGTGGATGAAACTGAAGAATTGTGAATAAGGGGAGCAAAGTCAAGGCTTGGTGCTGGGTTGGATAATGGTGGATGAGAAACCATGAATGACTTCTAGGTTTCTGCCTTACCTTGTAGGATTGATGGGGGATGCCCTGCACTGAGTAGGAGAACTCTGGACAGACACCATCTTTGGAGGGAAATATCAGGAATTTCACTTTCACTCACTCAATTTGATATTTAATGTGCTCTATGTGTCACGTACCATTCTGGGATCTGGGGATTCTTTGGTAATCAAGACAAAATCCCTGCCCTCATGGAGCTTACGCCTTCATTCTGAGAGATAGATGATTTTTTAAAAAGATAATTTTAGGTAGTATCAATGCTGTGAGTTAAATAAAACCACAAGTAACCTCCAAGTCATGGGTGAGGTTGCTTTACTATCAGGACAGGCTATCAGGACAGGCACCTCTGCGGAGGTGACAATTTAACTAAGAACTGACTAATGAGGTATGTGCCCAGGCAGAGATGAGCAGAGATTGTTTTCCTGTTTGAAGGAACAGTAAGTACAAGTGTGTAGCAGTGAGAGTTTTGAAGACCAGTGTGACTGGGGCCTAAGAGGGAGGAGGAGAGGTAAGAAATGAGATTGGGAAGGGAGGGTGGGTGAAGCGTGGGGGCATGATTCCTCCCCGGGGAAGCCCTGGGAGGGTGTAAAGCCACCAAGCAAATATCTGGTTTACATGATAAAATCACTCTGGCTATTCAGTGCAGAATGGGCTGTATGGGGTGGAGGGGGAAGGAGGCCAATGAGAAGACTTTAGCCTCAAAAACAGATTGCAAAGTCCGTTAAATTATACCTGGGAACCCCATGTTACAAATATTGTAAGAGAGATTTCATTCAGGCCTTTTAAGCAATAGTGATACCAATTTGACAGAGATCTCAGATTCTGTGTATATATGTAGAAAAAGAAAAAGTAAATCAGAAGAACATTTTTCCTAAGTGATACTTATAGTTAAAAAGGGAAGCAAGAGGAAGATTTGTGGTTTTATTTTAGATCTTGATGTGAAAAATATGTATGTTTGTTGGATAAGACCCCAGGCCTCTCCACTTTGAAGCAGTAAGCTCTCTAATTACAGAAAAAGATACCAAGGGAAAGCATTGTTTTGAATATTGCATCAATAAATCCAAAGTTAGTAAATAAAGGCCACATTTACAAGAAATAATTAGGAAAGTTTGGAACTGTGTTTGATTTTACTGGTTCGCATTCTTCTAATAAGGAAAATTCTACAAGGACTTTTAAGATAGTGATACATTATCATTGTGGAAAATAGAAGATACCAGCTAAAAAAGGAAATCAGTGGTGTTCCATCTACTGTTCAGGGCAGCCATATTGAATTTTTGAGTTCTTTAGGTGTATAGTGTATTTGTTTATTATGCTGTAGGTAAGATTAATCTATTTTTTTCTCACTTGGCAATGAATTAACATTTATGTAATTATGTAATTATGTAATGTTAATTACATAATTAACATGTAATATTTACATATCATTAAATATTATCTAATTTTTAATAGTAACGGGATATGCAACGTATAGTTATGCAGGCTGTTTATTATTGAAAGCAATTTTTAAAAAATTAGATGCCTATAGTTATTAATTTTTCCGTTTTGAAAAAGTGCTGTAAAGAAATCTGTCCAGCTACATTTTTGTTCATTTTATCTCTTTTTGTATAAATACTCTCCAAGTATTATTGTGTGACCAAAGAACACAAAATTTTAAGGCTTTTTCTATGTTTTGCCAGCAACCTGGGAAGATTATACTCCCAGGACTCTAGGAGAGTGCCAGTGTTTCCATAGTCTTGTCAGCATCAGTATTATAGTGTGTTTTTGACAAAAAAAAATTTAATCTTTGTAATTTGGTAAGTGAAAAATTAGTACCTTGGTGCTTTTAGTTTGAAATTATTTGATTACTAGTGAGGTAGGGTATTTTTGCTATTTGTAATTTGTCTATATGAATTGCTTATGTATATCCCTTTTCTACTTTTTAATTGTCTTTTTCTTACTACTTTTAAAGAAATATCTATGTAGCAATGGTCATTCATTGTCAATATATAGGTTGTATATGTTCCTCAAATTTGTGATTAAAATTTTTTTTAATGTTTGCATATTTTTATATAGCTAAATATATTTACCAATATTGTTTGTTAGGCATGTAAAATCTTCCTCACATGGAGGTTACATAGATTTTTTTCATAATTTCTCCTACTGCTTTTGTGGTTATATTTTTTGTGTATTTAAAGATTTTACTTATTATATACAGACACATATATGTATCTTTTTTTTTTTTTTTTAATCACTTAGAAAGAAAGTCGTGCTATAGCCCTCCTGACTTCTCCAGCTGCTGGTATAAAAACAGTTGATCCCTTGCCTTTGAGGGAAGATTCTGAAATCAGTATCCCCAGACGTGCTGAGGTAGCTCTTCCAGTTTCAAAAATTCCAGAATATCCAGCAAACACACCTGGGCAGTCTCCTTCCCCACCCTGTGCTCCGTCCTACTGGCATCCCTCTCGTCGAATTCAGGGCTCTCTCAGAGATCCAGAATTTCAACATAATGGTAATTATTTTGGTTTTTATTTTTTTGTCTTTTAAAAAAAAATGTTATCCTGATGGGTACAAAGGCTTAAGTATGTACTGTATGTTAATAACTTGTGTTTATTATCTAGGGTTTTTTAGTTAATGTAACACATTTCTTTCAATAGGAAAAGTCCCGGGGCGCCTGGGTGGCTCAGTCGGTTAAGCGGCCGACTTCGGCTCAGGTCATGATCTCGCGGTCCGTGAGTTCAAGCCCTGCGTCGGGCTCTGTGCTGACAGCTTAGAGCCTGGAGCCTGCTTCGGATTCTGGGTCTCCCTCTCTCTGACCGTCCTTCATTCATGCTGTGTCTCTCTCTGTCTCAAAAATAAATAAACGTTAAAAAAAATATTTAAATAGGAAAAGTTCCATCTCATCTTTGGAACACTGAGCTGTGCGGCAAGGCAACCCCAGTACTTTTGTAGCAGCGTGAGGTTTCCTCCAAGTTCTGTCCTTTCCACAATAGGCAGCCTACTAGATGCCAGTAGCACCGCTTCCCCTGGTGTGACAACTGAACGTGTCTTCAGACATTGCCAAACATTGCCTAGATGAGAATTCAAGGTCATAAATTGGTTTCCTTTAGTTTTATTAGGCATTGGTCTGCTCTTTTCTAGCTTCCACTTTTACTGTTGAAAAGTCTTAATGCTCTTATTTTATTTTATTAAAAAATGTTTTTAAATGTTTATTTATTTTTGAAAGAGAGAGAGAGAGAGAGTTAGTGAGGAAGGGGCAAAGAGAGAGGGAGACACAGAATCCAAAACAGGCTCCAGGCTCTGTGCTGCACAAGCCCAACGTGGGGCTTGAACCCACAAACCATGAGATCATGACCCGAGCTGAGGTCAGACACTCAACCAACAGTGCCACCCAGGTGCCCCAGTGCTCTTTTTATTTTTGATCATTGTGTATGGATTTTTTGCCCCCTGGCATCTTTGGGGATCTTCCTTTTACCCTTAATGCTCTGAAATTTTAAAGCAGGTGTCTTCGTTTTGCTAGTACTCAGTCAACTTTTTCAGTCGGGGAGCCTGGTTCCTCACTTTCTTGAATTATTTCATCAGTAATTTCTTCCCCTCCGTGTTCTGATTCCTGTTTTTCTGACACTCCTCTTATTCCAATGTTGGCCATGTTGAACATGATCTTATTTTCTTATCTTACCTTTCCTATTTTCCATCTCTGTCTTTTTATTTTAATTTGAGAGGGTTACTATTTATTTTTCACCCCTTCTGCGTTTTAAGAAATTTTTGCTATATTTTTTAATTTCTAAGAATTTTTTAACTGTATATTCCTTTTATGTAGCATTCTGTTCTTATTTTATGGATGTCATGTTTTATCTTTTTGAAAAGATAAATGATATATATAATTGTCCTGTTTTGAATATGGTACCCTCGCCCTCAGTTGAACCTGGTGTTCTTCAGTCAGAGCAGCTCTGATAAACCTTTAGAGAGGAAACCTCCATTCCTCTCTTGTGAGAAAGGTCAGTTACCCAGCTGTGGAAATATAAAGAAGGATTTGGCAGACTAATTGTTTTGTAAAAGACTTCAACCAGTTTCCTGGTTCAGGCTTATCTTCACTCCAACTTTCAGGGGTACTTAGTACTCCTAAACTTGAGCTAGGTTAGGAGAACAAATTGGTTGCTTCTTGGATTCTTTCTTCTGCTGACTTAGGATTCAGCTTAGGTATGATGGTAACAAACACACTGCTTTTCTAAGCTTTTTTTTTTTTTTTTTTTTTTTTGAGAGGTAGAGAGAGCATGGAAGCAGGAGAAAGAGGGAGAGAGAGAATCTTAAACAGGCTTCACACAGCCTGAGAGCCTGACTCAGGGCTCAGTCTCACGATTGTAAGACCATGACCTGAACCAAAATCAAGAGTCATACACTTAACCAACTGAGCCCTGCCGGTGTCTCATGTACTCACTGCTTTTCTGTTTGCTTTCCCGTTTCCAAAATTTTGTTGTTTTCTTATCTTCATTTTTCTTGTCCTGTGGGTTTAATGTCATTCTTGTAAATGTGTGTTGTCCCATCTCCCATCTTTAAACAGAAGCCTACTGCATTTCTTTAAAGTTAGAATAGATCAATATTATTATTGAAAAGAATTCTAGAAGTTTTCCCATTGCTTGTTTACATATTTGCTAAGCACGTTATAAATTAGTGAATGGCCCATTGATAATAATTTCTATCAAAGATATAAAATTAATAAAAGTTTTGACCATCTTTCACTAAGGTTTTCCTATAAACAAAATATACTGTTACATGGCTCTGAAGGATGATTTTTCTGCCTTTTTTTTTTTTAAGTGGGAAAAGCAAGGATGAACAATTTCCAGCTGCCTCAGCATGAAGTCTTTAATGATGAAGGTATTTCAATAGTGAAATAACATCAGATCCAAGTATGAGGTTTTATTATATGGTAGTTTATAGTAGATCATGATTTTAACATTGGGTTAGCACTTTATAGTTTACAAAGTACTTCTGCAGATATTATATCATTAGATCCATGAAACCCTGTGAGGGGGGGATAAAGTTATCCCCATTTACAAATGAGTAAACTGGGACTTAAGTCTTGAAAAAAATTTTTAGGGCAAACAGATGATAAGAGAGTGTGCCTTGCATCACACCTGAGGTCAATACTCTTTCTTTTTTTCCATCCTGGCTGGCTGTGGGCTCAGGAATCCAGTCTAGCATTATATGTATCATTTTTTCCAAATGCTCAATTTTCAATTATCGATTATCAAAAAAAATATGATTAGGGCAAATGGACTTTTTTTCTTGTGTTGTATTCATTCTGAAAAATTCATTTGCTTCTAATAGCGGCAGCAAGAATTTTGAATTCCTGATGTGAGCAATCAAAGTTACTATTTTAACTCATTCTAGGATGTATGAAATTATTGAATTTATAAATTTTGGATTTGAAAATAAATTTGAATGAATACTTTATATAAGTTCACATAGGAACTGACTGAAGATTTTCACATTGAAGATTTTCTCTCCTCTTAACAAACTTGGGACTTTTTTCAGAATTCAGTGAGCCAGAAATCAAGTTATTATGTTTTGAAACATAAATATCCGGACACTTCGAATCCAGTTCTGTTTTCTTCTTAGTGGAAGAATAGCGTTTACAAATAATCTTGTAACATATTTGCTTACTCAGAATGAGGAATTTCTGTCCTAATGAAGGGTAGCATATTAAAGTCAAACATTAAGTGAGATTATTTAGGAAATGTGAACATTAAGTACCGTATTAAGGTATGGCATTTTGTTTTTAAAAAGCTTAAAAAAGCTTTTTGCTCAGAAGAGCTGTGCTTTTTAAAGTAGGGCAAGACAATGTGATGATGAATTGTTTCCAAGTAATACTGAAATCACAGGCCATGTGTTTAGGTAATGTCATTGTGGGATTTCAGGAAGGAAACAATGCTCATTTGACACGAAAGTGTTTGATTTCTCAATATGGTAAACTTGGGAAATTGTGGTGAACTGTCTTGAAAATGTTAATATCTTTTATTTTAATAATTTTTTCTGACAGAGTCAATATTGACATCACAAAGCCTGATGCTTTTAATTTTCTGTTCATGTTATAAAACATTGTGTTTATATTAGAGATACTTTCTGATTATGCTTTTTTCATTGCAGATGAAGACAGATTATCTGAGATTTCTGCTCGCTCCGCAGCTTCTAGTCTCCAGGCTTTTCAAACTCTGGCACGAGCTCAGAAAAGGAAGGAGAATTTCTGGGGCAAAACATAATTACCATATATCTAGTTGAGTTGCCTAACAATCTAGGGAACCATTAGCATAATTTTTCCTTATTGCTTTACTGTGTTAAGACTTTTAAAGTATTTGGATTTTTTTCCCACAGTTCCTACTTAAAAAGAGTTGTTTGAGTTTTCAATAACCAATTCAGTTTCCTTGGAAAATGTTAACACTCGTTCATACAAATTCAACCTAAAGAACTCTTTTGACACCTATCCCAAAGTACAAAGACACAGGTTTCTTCACATGTTCTAACTTTTGTATTAAGGGTAGCTGGTAAAATTGTGAATTTTACCTATCCAGAGGATATTCTAAAAAATAAAGTGAAGTAAAAATTAAGATCTAAATGTGAAGTGTATGTTCCTTGATTATTGGCTCTGTGTATCTTTATAATCTGTAGATGTCATAAGATGAATTTGTTCTTCCCGTAACTTTTGCTGTAGTATTTCTTTTTATTTTAGTACCTTCTGTATGTGGTTGCAGTGTTAAGGCAATTGTACTTTAAATTGAAAATATGAGCTGTATATATTTTTCTTATTTATGTAACAAAGTTTGCTGAGAGAATATGTATATTTTTGATCTGTGTGTATTCTTTTTGTATAAGGACTTTGGCTTACATTTGAATAATGTCTCAATTTTGAAAAATTATTTGTATAATGGAGAGTTAAAACTTTGTAGACATTTTGAAATAAAAATTGATCAAGTATTTTAATTCTTTTTGTTTGAAGTGTTTCAAGTGTTTGGCTTCTCCAGAAAGTTATTACACGTAATAAACAATTAGTAATAAACAATTACCTTTTAGAAACGTTTTACTCATAACAAGTTAACTAAATGTTTTACTTCTTTTCCAGCTGTCAGAATGCAACAAAACTGTTCACAATAATTTTGAATGAATATAGGAAAAATACAAGATTTCCAAGGCAGACTCATTTTCAAAAATTTAACACATACTTTTTGACTATTCCTTCATTCATAGAACATGTTCTGTTTTCCTAGTCTTAATCTTGCAAATCATAATATATCTAACTTCCTAAAAAATATGAATTTCATAAATATGACGTGTGATGTGTACAAGACTACATATATACAAGGTACCGAAGGTAAAATATATGAAATACTCATGCCCGTTGGTTAGAAAACAAATGAGCAGTTTGTTTTAAAGTACTTACTTTGGTCAAAAGTGCTTTTGCAAATCCTTGATTCACAGTAAGTTTATTAAAGATCTTACATTATCAGGTTATAAATAATTGGGCATACACCTGTTTGCCTACATCTCACTGACTTTTGTTTGTTGATAAAGTTTTTAAGGCACTGAAGATGGAAATAAAAGTTAGAAATTAATGTGTAATTGGATTTTAGAACACCATCATTTGGATTCTATACACATGTACTGAGGCCTATTAGCTGTAAAATAAAGTCGGAACATACTGTGTCTCTAGAAGCTTAGGGGTATCATCATCCTCTTCCTCTAAAGTTGGGTAGTTTGGTTGGTTAGAATAGAATTTTCAATGACTGATCACTGATCTACGGTAAAGAAAGGAATGACAGCCAGCTTGCAGGGAATGTGTATCTAACACAGTGCATCTTACCCAAGGTACACATTGTAAAATATGGGTACATCTGTTAGAATAAGTCACACCACATGAACTTGCTCTGTCAGATGTTAGATGGATTAAGGTATGGTTCTGATGAGGCTGAGTTCATTACCCCACTCTGGGTGACAATTTAGCATTGTAGTATACTGCTGATTGCCTCTTAAAAGCCCTACGCAGTGGCCCTGGGGAGAGAATAGTGTTGAGAGATTAGTCCTGTTTCGTCACTTGTACTGAAAACAGCTTAAAGGATAGGCATTTGAGTTGGTGGGTAAGTAGTTTTAGTTACGTGAGAAATATTCCATGAGATGTGCTGACACTTAGGAGTTGGCATTGTTAATTCAATTTTTAAATCAATTTTATTTTGGCATACTTTTATGTACACTAAACAGCGATCATTAAGAATTTGCAGCTCGAGTTTGGAAAGAACACATACCTCTGTGAAACCACCCTACGACCAAGATACGTTATTACGTTTCCATCGTCCTAAAAATTTCATTTCCCTCTGCAGTTCAATCCTTCCTTCCACCTCTGATCCCAAGGTGATCGCTAATCTGCTGTGTCAGGATGGTTTGCAAGAACTGTGTATACATGGAGCCATCTTTTATATTGCTTTCACTCAGAGTGTTTTTGGAAGTCTTCTATGTTTTGATGTTTATGTTCCCTTTTAATCCCTTCACCCCTGGTGGACTTTTGGATTGTTTGCAGTTTGGGACCATAATGAATAAAGTTGCTATTAATAGTTACAGGTCTTTGTGTGGATATATGCTTTCATTTCTCTGGAAAACAGGTAATTCGGTTTTTGTTCATCCTTCATATAACTTCTACTTTGAGTATACATGCAAATCAATATGTTAAACTGGTGGTTTGGCCTTTTTGTCAAAACTGGTACAAGCTAGACTGGGGAGCAAACATCAGAATCGCAATGGAAGGTTTTTCCAAAATGCACACACCTGTGCCTCTGTTCCTTCTCCCAGCTTCACCCCAGATGCTGAGATTCTCATGCGTCCCTGGTTGAGAACCCAGATAAAAATGCACAAATATGCATATATGGTAGGCTTTGGATGTTCATTTCTGGTATCACTTCTGGATCTCTTTGAAAAGAGTCTGCACTCCATATTAAGAACTTTTGAAAGCTGATTTTGAGGGTTAAGGATAAAGAACATGAGAAATATGCTTAGTACATGGTGGGAAATGTTACCATGATATTTAAGCACAAATATCTTCATTTTTCAGATGGGAAAATGCTATTAGGTAAAATGACTGGGCCAAGACCTCATATCTGGTTAATTAAATCTAGGCATTCTTACTTGAAATCTACCCGTACTGCCTACTTTAGAGAGTTTATGTTAAAATTTTGAGTCCTGCTGTGATCACTTCTCTCTCTGATTGATTCACTTAGAAGTTACCTTTTCCATCTTAGAAGATCAATGAAGTGTCTACCTTTCTGGTCAGGAAAAAGGTATGAGGGCATTGAATTATTGTACAAATGGATTCAACCAGAATGAAAGTCAGTCAATATGCAAAGCAAGTTTGCCCTTCTATAGAGCAGGGGTGTGGTTGGCTACCCAGGATGCTCAAGGGTGGAGTATCTACCTTTAGTTGTAGACACCCCAAAAATATTTATCCTGACTTCTGGAAGCTTATAAAAGGGACAAATCATCTAAAATGGAAAGTGATCCTAGAATCGTTTACATTTGTTCTTGGAATATGTTTTTGCTACTTTTACATGAATTGGTGATAGTCATGTTGGTGTGCTCAGAGCTCAGTCTTTGTCCAACTGACACCATGACTCACTTTCCCAAGATGAGTCAGTTGTGCAAAGGCTGCTCCAGGCAAAAGCACAGTCTCTATCATTGGACTAGAGTTGTGCTCCGCCAGGCCTGGTCATGTGAGAAGCCAGCCTGCTCCTCTAGCTTACCTCATGGATGAAAAGCAGGCTGGGGGTATTATCTTCAGCTCTGTTCCAGTAGACTTCATGCTAATGGTGATCCTGCACTCTGATTTGACTGTACGGGTCTTTCTCCTAGGGTAAGTAGACGCATAGAAAGACCCAGCCATTTTTCTTCCTCTCAGGTTGAGAGCCAAGCTTCCTATTACCCTATTTCATGTTTCATTTCCCGCTTGGCCCTACAAAGCTCACTAAGGATGGCAGCCTCTCTCAAGCACAGGGCAGCTCCCCCATAGTACTACCCTTGCTTAATAAGGCAGGTAGGAGGGAAAGAGTAGTCATCCTAAAGGTGGTCTCACCTCTCTTTCACTAAATGCTCCATCCACTAGTCCCATGCATGGTTTCATTATGCTCCAAACCCATATCAGAGTGTGTCCTTGGAAACTGAGTGAGAGATGAGAACTGAGGTGCCTTTGGAAGTCAGAGCATGAGGCCAACAGATAGAGTGATGTTCAGGGAGATTACACCAATTTGAATCGCATAATGGACAATCTAGGTAATATCGGAAAATTGTTCAGTTTTCCCCCCATTATCATACACCCACTAGTACGTTGGAGCTGGCTTTGGGGCCAATTGTTAAATATTCAGAAATATTGTGAGCAGGTTGTTCGTTTGAATTGGCTCTGGGGGAGTATTTATACCATGGAAATTAGCAAATGCTGTAAATTAGGACTTCCTCCCCACTTACCCACTGGAGGCAGTTTCAAGCCCACCACTGCAACCACTATACACCAGTCTCTGATTTTCTTTCCATATCATTTGCCTGATAGAAAGCAGTCTGCTTCAGAAAGGAGAAGAGGCAGCCCAAGAGAAGTGGCTATAAACCATTCACACCTTCCTTAGTTAATAAAGACAAATACCACATGATTTCACTTATATGTAGAATTCAAGAAACAAAACAAATAGAAAAAGAGATAAACAAGAAAACAGTCTTAAATACAGAGAACAAACCGGTGGTTGCTAGAGGGAAGGTAGTGGGGGGGGGGGGCAGGGCGAAAGAGATAAAGCAGATTAAGAATACACTTATCTTGGGGCACCTGGGTGGTTCAGTTAAGCGTCCGACTTTGGCTCAGGTCATGATCTCACGGTTCGTGAGTTTAAGCCCCGCATCGGGCTCTGTGCTGACAGCTCAGAGTCTGGATGGAGCTTGCTTTGGATTCTGTGTCTCCCTCTCTCTCTGCTCCTCCCCCGCTCACGCTCTGTCTCTCAAAAATAAATAAACATTAAAAAAATTAAAAAAAAGAATACACTTATCATGATGAGGACTGAGAAATGTGTAGAATTGTTGAGTCATTATACAGCTGAAACTAATATAACACTATGTTAATTATACTCGAATAAAAAATAAAAATACTTTGGTTTGTTTCCTTTCTTGGCTGAAGTCCACGTAGAAAATAAAAATAAACAACAAATAGCAGATTATAGATTGTAGAGGCAGACTATCCATGTCCCGTCCATGGAACTACCCAGAGAAAGGGCCTGAGAGAATATATAATCTTCCAAATGATTCTGATAGTCGGGTAGTTTAGGAGCCACTGGCTATGGCATTATGGCAACCTATGGTTAAATTCCAACTCTAGCTTGAGCAAGCAAGCCAGTTAAACTTCTTTGACCCTGTGTTCCTCATCTGCAAGATTTAAGATTCCATGGCTTAAGGTCTCTAAAGATGTTTCATATCCCCTATTAAGATGTTCAAAACGTTCTGTTGTGTTGAAGGCAAATTTTCCTTAAAGTAATGGGGGTGAGGGGTGGACAGGCGTGTTTTAGAGAGGTTAAGTTTAAATCTAGAAAGGAGGGGGCAGTGTATCCTGAAATTGTGGTATCTGGCATCAAAGCCCTATCTGTGATGACCTACATTCAGTTCACACAGGCAGTTTAGCGCAGAGATGCTAGAATGATTTGTCTATTTCCGTTATGTGGTAAAGCAAGAAAGACTGACTACAGTCTTGTGACTCAGCAATTCTGGAAGGTGGAATCAATTACCTGAGCTATGCAAACTGTATTAGTGTAACCATGAATTGGAGATGTTATCAGGTATGAGTCAAACAATGCAGAGACAAAGGACCCACGATAATTACTGATGAAAGGAAAGATAGGCAAGGTTGGTCCGTAAATGAATACACCCAGCCAATATCAAAGATTTCCTATGTTTGCTACGAGTTATTTTTTTTATTTAGAGATCGATGATATAAAACTCAGAGTTTTGTAATTTCAAGAAGAAAATATAAACTAACCTAAATGCCACACATTATGGGAAAACGTAGGAGCTTTACACTCATAAATTCAATTACAGTCAGAGCTTGGGCATGTTACTCAGGAAGATTTTGCCCACAATGAGTACCTTAGCATTTGATGTTCTAGTTAAAAAAATTATTCAGGTCAAAACAGTGAACTTTCTGGACAAAGAGAAAAAAGTGGAAAATAGGTTTGTATGACAACACACACTTTTTGGTTCCATAAAGAACAAATAACATCATAAGGTATGACTTGTAATTTTGTGAAGATGAAATATCCAGAGTGCTTTGCAAATTAGCATACTCTGGCATCACAAACGCCCTAGCCTGATCATTTAAAATTAATTACTATGAAGGATAGCTGCTAAGACTTTAAGACATCATGGATCAATGACCTAAGAAGTTGTCACTTTCTTTCCTCATTCAGAATCAAAATGTGGGGGCCAGGAAAAGATATTTTATTCAGATTTATTTTTATAATTGGAAGAAATATAAAAATACAGGGTACCAGAGACTAATATTCAACATGTACAGTTCTTTAGTCATTACTTAAATAATAATATAATAAAAATAAAATGTAGAAGCTGAATACGTGTGATTGGAGAAGCTTCTAGGAAAATATCTGATAACTCTTCCTCTTTTACAAATACAAGTGAATATGTTCATTCATTCATTCATTAAAATGCATGCAAAAGCTACACAGATTAAATTACACACATTAATCTTAGTGTCTTTTTAGGTAATAATCCATTTAAACATGTCATGGTTTACAATTTACAAAATAATCTACTAGACATTTAGCTATTTGTTTTTTGTTAATTCCATATAAGGAGAAAGATAATTTTCCACGTATGCTTTATGGATTTTCAAATTTTCAAATTTATTGGGCAACGAATTTCCACTTGCTTTTCTCTTAAGGGCAGCGTAGCCATCCAGCGAGTCTTCCCGTTTCCTCTGCCAGATGCCCTTTGTTAAACTCTCGTTCCTAGTTGCTAACAGCAAAAAAGTCCATCTCAGTTACTGGAAAATATGGTATGTGTGGTCTGTGTGTGTACACAAGTGTGTGTTTGCATGTGTGTTAATGATAACACCAGCACACTGCCGTGTTATTTATTGCCATTCGTTTTGGTTCATGAAGAGTAAAATAAAAATATAACAAATCTTGTATGGTTTTCTCTCTGCTGAACAAATCTGCTTTAAAGAACATTGGCTCTGGGACGCCTAGGTGGCTCAGTCGGTTGAACGTCTGTCTCTTGATTTTGGCTCGGGTGGTGATCTCACCGTTATGGGATCAAGCCCTGCGTCAGGCTCTGTGCTGAGTGTAGAGCCTGCCTGAGATTCTCTCTCTCTCTCTCTCTCTCTCTCTCTCTCTCCCTCTGCCCCTCCCCGTGCACTCTCTCTCTCAAAAAAAAAAAAAAAGAACATTTGTCCTATCTTTGTCTTCTGGTTTTCCATGGGTCCAGGGCACTGATTCTAGAGAATGCATCTTTTCCTTGGCTTCTGCAAGGCATCTCATCCAGAAATGGCAATGACATATTGTCAAATGTGGTAGAGTATGTTACCACATTTTTCTCTGGGCAAAGGAATCAGTCTCCCCAAGCCTTTCTACAATAGATTTTATTTAGCAAGCTGAAGACCAGAGAAGCTGGAAAAAAGAAACACCCATCAATGTTCATTGTAAACAGAGCTTTCACTCTGGGGTCAGATAATAGGAAGGCTGAATCTTGGTTCTACCTCTTGTTAGCTGTGTTATCCTGGGCCAGTTACCTAATTTCTCTGAGTTCTAGTTGATAGTATGTTAAATAGGGATCATAAACAGGGGTAGTGAGGGATATTATCCTTAATAATAGGGATAATAATAAGGTGTCTTAAATGTTTCTTGTGCAAATGAAATAATTTCATGCATGTGAAGCAACTTAATGCTGGCACAGAGTTAGAGTTCAATAATTGCAACCATCACTTATTTTCTATCTCATTTTCCAAAACTGCTCTATTTTAAGGCAGATGAAGGACATGGGGAGGAATAAAAATACTTTTAATTTAGTATTTTCAGAAATTTTAACTAGCTAGTGAGACAGGAAGTTGGGCAGTGGCCTGAGGCTGGGAGAGCCAACCCTAATAGATGTACCACGGTGCATTGATAACTTTGGACCTCAAGCATGCTCTCTGCAGACAGCATTTTACCACCCACCTGAATGGGACTTGAAAGAGAAGTTCGAAAAAAGAGAAAAGAGAGAGGATGCTTTTCATATTGAAAGCTGCAACTACAGCAATGCGTCTACCCTGGAGATTAATCACAGAAGCATCCAGTAAAGGGCTGTATTATTAAACCAGCTACCATGCTGAGTAACTTGAGCTTAACACAGCTGGGAAAACTCTGGGAGCTTGTATCTCAGCACTGAGGCTTGAGGGAACTCCCATCAGTCACTGGGTGAAGGATGCTGGGATGAGGAGGGAAGTGAACAAACGTCAATGGCCTCAGTTCCCTGGCAACACATGTCGTGGAAGTGACAGGCAAGCCGAGGAGAGCAGGTGCTGCCGTTGGAAATCAGCAGAGGTGCGCTAAAGGCTTGGGTGGTGGGTAGAGGATGCTCACTCATAGTGTCTGTTGCAGCACTGTGTTCTCCTGTCCTCCGTCACTCGGAATCCTTGCAGGCAAGTCCTAAAGGTCTGAGTACTGCTCCACAAATACCTGCCTTGTGAAAATGTGCAAGTATTTTTCTAGGGTATCATATTAACTCGCTAGGGCTGCCATAACACAGCACCAGCGACCGGGCGGCTTAAAGAACAGAAATTTATCTTCTCCCAGACTGAGACTAGAAGTCTGAGATTAAGACACTGGCAGGATTGGTTTCTTCCGAGGCCTCTCTCCTTGGCTTGTAGATGGCTTTCTTCTCCGTGTCTTCACAGGATCTTCCCTATGTGTCCTAATCTCTTCTTATAAGCACACAGTAATATTGGATTAGGGCCCACCCAGATGATCTCATATTACCTTAATTACTTCTTTAAAGACCCTGTATCCAGGGGTGCCTGGTTGGTTCAGTCAGTTGAGCATCCAACTCTTGATTTCAGCTCAGGTCATGATACCAAGGTTGGAGCATGGAGCCTCCTTAAGATTTTTGCTCTCTCTTCCTTTGCCCCTCTCCCCCACTCATGATCTCTCTCCCTCTAGAAAGAAAGGAAGAAAGAAAAAAAGAAAGAAAGATACAAAGAAAGAAAGAAAGAAGATCCTGTCTCCAAATACAGTCACATTTTGAAGTACTGGAGGGTAAGAACTTCAACATATGAATTTGGGGTGGGAGGCAGACACAATTCAGCCTATAACAGGTATATGTCAAAAATATACAATTGTGGGATTACAGAGTATATATATCTTAAATTTTAATAAATTGGCCAAGATGTCATCCTAAAAATATTAATTTTCATTATAGGGAAAAATAAAATTGTGTTTCATGCTCTGAAATATATGCCACGCCTTTGCCACCCAGAAAATAATCCTTGGCAGCCAGTGCTGGTAGGGGTTTGGAGGTGAGAGAGGGAGTGAATTCTTTATAATGTAGTAAGCTATTATGTCTATACAGTCATTATATATCTTTCTTATCCCCATTCCCCAGTCTGGCATTTTCTTTTAAACGGTTTCTCTCTTCCGGTTCAGCACTGGAATACAAGTTGGTATTACCTATAAAAAGGTTGTCACTGAGTAAGTAGTGAAATAGAAAGTCAAGCTTTAGGATTTTTTGAAAGGTAAAAGTTGGATGACTTGGTAGTCAGGCATCGCCAGTGTTTCTAGCCTGCAGGAGACTCAAAGTGGTCAGACTAGGGGTGGAAATGAGAGGGAGACAGGACTGATGTTGGTGGGCTGCTGACAAAAGATCCTTCATTGAGGCTCTTCTGGATGGAGACATGGGCTGATTGAATGAGTAAGGATTACAGGCATTTCAGTTCAGGTGAGGCAATGGTGTACTGAACCACAGTACCTGCTTGTGGAAGTCACTAGTGGCATCTCTTTCCAACTCCCCCTTCAGTGTGCTTTCACTAGGAGCTTGAAATTGGCCATGGTGGGAATCTCTACAGCACAGAAATTGGCAAACAGAGACAAATCAAGACTCCCCCCCCCACCCTTGGAGAACTGATTGGTAAACATTTACCAGCGCATCACTGGTTTGGGAACTATTGAGGATAAAGGTGAACTCTGCTTCACTTCCCAGGTTGAGTCTAGAGAGGTGGCAAGGCTTTGGAAATCTATCACATGCCTACCCTACATCTGGAAAAAGGTACAAATGGCTTTTGCTGCATGACTTGTGGCTTATCTTAGCAGAAAGGATGTAAGACAGTATCCCAGAATTTTCCATGGCCACAGATGGGCATGGAAGACCACTCAAATTTGACCCGTACTTTTGCGAGTGGCTCAGAAGTAATTGAAATGGAGTCATACCTGTGGGTTTGATGATCAACAATCAGGCAGGAAGATGTACATCTCAGCATGGAAGAGGTAGACAGGTGACAGCAGAGGACAAGTTTCCTCCTTGCTCCCATTGGTGGGCAAGAATGTGGAGATGCCCCCAGATATGATAGAGAAATGAGAGGGATTTTTTTTTTTATTCTCAAGTTAGCATACAGTATAGTCTTGGCCTTAGGAGTAGAACCCAGTGATTCATCATTGACATATAACATTCAGTGCTCATCCCAACAAGTGCTTTCCTTAATGCCCATCATCCATTTAGCCCACCCCCACCAACCCTCAGTTTTTTCTCTGTATTTAAGAGTCTCTTGTAGTTTTCCTCCCTCTCTGTTTTTATCTTATTTTTCCTTCCCTTCCCTTATGATCATCTGTTAAGTTTCTCAAATTCCACATATGAGTGAAATCATATGATACCTGTCTTTCTCTTACTGATTTACTTCACTTAGCATAATACCATCTAGTTCCATCCATGTTGTTGCAAATGGCAAGATTTCATTCTTTTTCATTACAGAGTAGTATTACATTGTATATATATATATAGATAGATATACCACATCTTCTTAATTCATTCATCAGTTGATGGATATTTGGGCTCTTTCCATAATTTGGCTATTGTTGATAGTGCTGCTATAAACACTGGGGTGAATGTGCCCCTTCGAATCAGCATTTTTGTGTCCTTTGGATAAATGCCTAGTAGCACAATTCCTGGGTCATACGGTAGTTCTATTTTTAATTTTTTGAGGAACCTCCACACTGTTTTCCAGAGTGGCTGCACCAGTTTGAATTCCTACCAACAGTACAATAGGGTTCCCCTTTCTCCACATTCTCGTCAACATCTGTTGTTTCCTGAGTTGTTAATTTTAGCATTCTGATAGGTGTGAGGTGATAGATAACTCATTGTGGTTTTGATTGATATTTCCCTGATGATGAGCGATGTTGAGCATCTTTTCATGTGTCTGTTAGCCATCTGGATAGCTTTCTTGGAAAAGTGTCTATTCATGTCTTTTGCCCATTTCTTCACTGGATTACTTTTTTTGAGTGGGGGGTTGGGTTTTGTAAGTTCTTTATAGATTTTGATATTAACCCTTTATCTGATGTCATTTGTAAATATCTTCTCCCATTCCATCAGTTGCCTTTTAGTTTTGCTGATTGTTTCCTTTGCTGTGCAGATTTTGTCTTGATGAGGTCCCAGTAGTTCATTTTTGCTTTTTTCCCCCTTGCCTTCAGAGACATGTCAAGTAAGAAGATGCTGTGGCTAAGGTCAAAGAGGCTGCTGCCTGTTTTCTCCTGTAGGATTTTGATGGCTTTCTGTCTCACATTTAGGCTTTCATACATTTTGAACTTATTTTTGTATATGGTTTAAGGAAGTGGTCCAGATTCATTCTGCTGCATGTTGCTGTCCAGTTCTCCCAGCACCATTTGCTAAAGAGACAATCTTTTTTCCATTGGATACTCTTTCCTGCCTTGTCAAAAATTAGTTGGCCATATATTTGTGGGTCCATTTCTGGGTTCTGTATTCTATTCCATTGATCTATGTGTCTGTTTTTGTGCCAAACCATACTGTCTTAATGATTACAGCTTTGTAATACAGGTTAAAGTCTGGGATTGTGCTGTCTTCAGCTTTGGTTTTCTTTTTCAACACTACTTTGGCTATTCAGGGTCTTTATGGTTCCATACGAATTTTAGGATTGTTTGTACTAGCTCTATGAAGAATACTGGTGCTATTTTGATAAGGATTGCATTGAATGTGTAGATTGCTTTGGGTAGTATTGACATTTTAACAATATTTGTTCTTCCAATCCATGAGCATGGAATGTTTTTCCATTTTTGTGTGTCTTCTTCAATTTCTTTCATAAGTTTTCTATAGTTTTCAGCATACAGATCTTTTACCTCTTTGGTTAGGTGTATTCCTAGGTATTTTATGGTTTTTTGATGCAATTGTAAATGGGATTAATTCCCTGATATCTCTTTCTGGTGCTTAATTATTGGTGCATAGAAATGCAACTGATTTCTGTACATTGATTTTGTGTCCTGCGACTTTGCTGAATGTATCAGCTCTAGCAGCTTTTTGGTGGAGTCTTTCAGGTTTTCCACATAGAGTATCATGTCATCTGTGAAGAGTGAAAGTTTGACTTCTTTGCCAATTTGGATGTCTTTTATTTCAATTTTTTGTCTTATTGCTGAGCCTAGAACTTCCAACACTATGTTAGATAGCAGTGGTGAGAGTGGACATCCCTGTCATATTCCTGATCTCAGAAGGAAAGCTCTCAGTTTTTCCCCATTAAGGATAATATTGACTGTGGGTTTTTCATATTGGGCTTTTATGATGTTAAGTTATGTTCCTTCTATCCTGACTTTCTTGAGGGTGTTTATTGAGAAAGACTGCTGTATTTTGTCAAATGCCTTTTCTGCATCTATTGACAGGATCATATGGTTCTTACCCTTTCTTCTAATGTGATATATCATGTTGATTGATTTGCAAATATTGAACCAGTCCTGCAGCCCAGGAATGAATCCCACTTGATCATGGTGAATAGTCCTTTTAATGTACTGTTGAATTTGATTTGCTAGTATCTTGTTGAGAATTTTTGCATCTAGGTTCATCAGGCATAGTGAGAGGGATTCTTGATTACAGTTACCTGGACTCCATTCTACCACCCACCCACTTGATAGAAAGTTAAGTCCCATTATAGACAAAAAATAAATGAAACTATGTTTTTTTGCACACCTGATCTTGTAGTCTGAACTGTATACTTACCACTTGAACTCTTAAGAAAGTTGTAGTACCATCTGGGGTATGTCTGCATGAACTAGTTGAGAACCCCTTCTCCAAGCTGTTTCAATGTAAAAGTTGTAAACTTTTGATAAGTAAAAACAAATGGTATTCACCAACTTGTGATATATTTTGGAAAAAGCATCTCTTTGAGTGGTGCAGTGGTTAGGCATATAAGCTGTGTAGTTAGACCTTCTGGGTTCAGATCTTTGCTTTGGCACATTGATGTCATCTCTTGGACAAGTGGCTGAATTTCTACAAGCCTGTGTTTAGCTCCTCCTACAAGGATAAAATGAGTAGGTCCATTAAGGATTCTTAACTAGTGCGCTGCACACAGCAAACGTTCAGTTAACTCTAGCTATTATTAGAAGGGAAGTAACAGTGATCGATGCATTTTATGTGACTTGTTCTTTGACTACATGATTTAATTCATGTTCCTGAACCATCTTGTGAGTGTTGTCTCCCTTCTCTCAGTAAGAAAATTGAGGCTAAGATAAGTTGAAATCCAAATACCAATTTTCTAACAATCCTTTTCACTGCCATGGAAAAATGGACAAAGGGCACTTACAGACTTCTTTCAACTCAATTTGATAGCCAAATGGCAGACTTAAATGGCCTGTGGGAGATTCTGACTCTAAAATCATGAGAAACTACATACATTCTTTTTGACTTTTGAAATATAAGTCAAAACTAAGAGGTTTTCATTAGAGAAGAAAAACAGTTTATTCTAAATAGGCAAAGATACCAGTTCAACCACTTTTGTCTAAGAAAGGTGTTACAGTGAACCCACGTATTTATTTTTTAACAAATACCTTAATATCTTACTCTAAATTGCATACCACCTTGTTTTTGCTAAGTAGTTAGAGTTGATAATTATACTGGGTATTTAATATAGTTATCTTTTATCCGTGCCCCAGGAAAGCCCAACTGGTTGAGGCTAATTATCACTGTTCATCTGGTGGTGGCTACATAAACGCCAAAATGTTGACCTAAATGGAAACACTGAGTCTAAGGAGGTTGTCTTTAAAAGTACAATCCTCAGAGAAAGACAGATACCATATGTTTTCACTCTTATGTGGATCCTGAGAAACTTGACAGAAGACCATGGAGGAGGGGAAGGGGAAAAAAAAAAGTTAGAGAGGGAGGGAGGGAAGCAAACCATAAGAGACTCTTAATTAAATACTGAGAATAAACTGAGGGTTGAAGGGTGGTGGGAGGGAGGGGAAAGTGGGTGATGGGCATTGAGGAGGGCACCTGTTGGGATGAGCACTGGGTGTTGTATGGAAACGAATTTGACAATAAATTTCATATTAGAAAAAAAAGTACAATCCATAACATCACAGGGGAGATTGAGTTGCAATGGGGAAAGTTCCACTACTTCTTTGAGTTAGCAAGGTTTAAATTTAAAAAGGCTTTAAATTATTAGGTTGAACCTTAGAAATCACCATATCTGCAGGTCCCAAATCATCAAATATTAACAGTTCACATGGTTCAAACTATTGATTAAATTAAATCTTGATTCCTGATGAACATCTCTTCTTTCCCAAAATAGGACTGGACAATAATCATAGCAATAGGAGGAGGCTTTGTTGTCTCAAGCTCTTATACTTGTTGAACTCTTACAATGCCCCTAGTTCTAGTCTAAGTGTTTTGTGTATATATGTATATATTCAAAGAAGCTTTTCATCTTGATAAGGTCCCAATGGTTCCATTTTTGCTTTTGTTTCCCTTGCCTTCAGTGACACGTCAAGTGAGAAATTGCTGCGTCCGAGGTAGTATGTTAATTCATTTAATACAACAATAACCGTGTGGAATAAGAATTATTATTACTTCCATTTGAAAATTTATCAAGTTGTATACAGCAGCTTTAAGCATTGTCTTAAATGTTCTACATGAATGATCTCATTACCTATAAGTTAAATGCTACTTATTACCTATAAGATAAATGTCCTCATTCCTCAGAGGAGGACCCCCAAGGTGCAAGAGGTTCAAACATTTCCTGAGGTTCTCAAAATTAGTAGAGGCAGAGGAGCAGATTGAAATGAGACTGACCCAGTTTGGGGCCTCAGTGCCTAAGTTCGAAGCTAGCTCTCTATTTCATTCTGTTGCCTTTTCTATCCTGCCTGTCCAGATCAAAGAGCATCCCCTCATCTTCTCTGATATTTCAGCCAGTCTCACTAAGGACTTGGTAAACATCTTTGCATGGACATTAATCGCAAATGCTGCTGATTTTTGAAAATGCAGAGTCGCCAAACTGCTTGTGAAACTAGGCATCAAGTGCATTGGTTCCAGCAAAGGTCTTACTAAATTTGATTCCTCTCTGTGATACTGCAAAATGCCCATAGAAATAGCACTGGACTTAAATAGGCTAGATTTCCCTAAATGGATCCCCAGATAAGCACCAGCCTTTTAGAGCTCACAATGTCTCAGAAGATAACAGATAAACGCCCCTGCACTGATGTGGCAGTGAAATGATTTCTCTGGGTAGTAGCTCAGTTCTTAGTCACCAAATACAGTATTTACTGAATCTTCTCATAGGGTATACATATTTCTGTTACCATGAAAATGGTGAACAAGAGCTGAACCCAAACTGCTCATATCTGCCAGAAAGTGATTAGTAAAAGACAAGAGATGACAGGTGATGGGAAGGATGTGGAGAAAAGGCAAACTTTGTGCACTGTTTCTGGGAATGTAAATTGGTGTAGCCACTATGGAAAGCAGTATGGAGTTTCTTCAAAAAATTAAAATACAACCATCATAAGACCCAGCTATTCCACTTCTGAGTAAATATTCCAAGATGAAAACACTATTTCAAAAGGATTTTTTAAATGTTTATTTCTTTATTTTGAGAGAGAGAGAGAGAGAGAGAGAGCAAGCAGGGGCGGGGCAGAGAGAGAGGGAGGCAGAATCCCAAGCAGGCTCTGCACTAATGGTGGGCTCCAACCCATGAAACTTAAGATCATGACTTGAGCCGACATCAAGAGTTGGAAGCTTAACAGACTGAGCCACCCAGGTGCCCTGATGAAAACACTATTCAAAGAGGTACTGCAACTCCATGTTCATTGCAACGTTACTGACAAAAGCCAAGACATGGAAACAACCCAAGTGTCCATCAATAGATGAATGGATAAAGAAAATGTAGTGTGTGTATATATATATATATATATATATATATATATATATATATAGCATATACTATTATATATAGTAAATACTATTTAGCCATAAAAAGAATGAAATCTGGGCATTTGCAACAACATGAATAGACCCTGAGGGCGTTATGGTAAGTGAAGTAAGTCAGTGGAGAAAGACAAATGTTGTGTAATCTCAGTTATGTATGGAATCTAAAAAGGCAGAACTCATGGAAAGTAGAATGGTGGCCAGGGGCCTGGTGGGGGCGGGGGGAAGCAGATGGGGAGATGTAAGGTAAAAGGGTACAAACTTCCAGCTGTAAGATGAATAAGTTCTGGGAATTTAATGTAAAGCATGATGACTATAGTTGTCAATGCCGTATTATATACCTGAAAGTTGTTAAGAGAGTAGATCTTAACTGTTATCACCACACACACACACAATGGTAATTATGTGAGGGGATGAAGGTGTTGACTAACATTATCATGGTAATTATTTCACAATATATATGTATATTAAGTCATCACGTTGTACGCCCTAAACTTACGTATGTTATATGTCAACAATATCACAATAAAGTAGGGGGAAAAAAGGCCAAACTGCTATTTGCACCTGTATTGAAAAGATTTTCTGAAGCCAAATGATTTAACTGCTTTTGAAAGATTTGCTGACTTCAATCAAAGACGTCCAAGTAGAGTTGAGATTTTCTCCCACACATGATTAAATCGCTAGAAGTGGCTTGTTTCCTGCTGTAAGGGGTGGCCCTCTACATCTGGAACATAGGGTGGGTTCATTTGGAAGTCTTGCCACACTCACACTCATATCTTTACACACTTGTCTCCCATAAGAACTGTACAAATGAGGGCCTCTTAATTTAAATGAGCTGAACTGAAACATAAAAGGAGAGAGAGGTAGTGAAAATATTTGCTATCCCTCCTTCAAAACTGTAATGACTCTGCATGACATTTTGCCTGCTGAGATACGGAACAACAGGCCTCTTTTACACTGGCCAAATAATAATATTCATGGTAACCACTTACTAAGCCCTTACCATGTGCCAGGTATTGTGCTAAGTACGAATAGGTGGATAATCTTCCCTGTTATCACCTGCATTTTGCAGATGAGGAAATTGAGGTTTACAGAAATTAAGTAACTTGGCCAAGTTCACATCTGGTATAAATGGTATACTTGGGGCTCAATCCAAACCCAACTGATTTTGGACATCTCAGTCTTTACCACCATGACATATTGACTTTCAGAAAAAGTAACCAATAATGGACTGATTGATTCAGCTGGACTGAATCTACAAGATGCATCCCTTGACTATAGAGAGTCCTGCTTTGTTCAGCTTTCGTGCACAAGATAGCCTCAATTCCCTCTTTTGGAGATATATAGTGGCTGTGTAGTCTTCCTCAGGTTCCATAATTTGCTATAATGGTTCACAGAACCCAAGGAAACACTTTGCTTATTATTATGGTTTATTATAAAGGATATAAATGAACATCCAGATAAAGGGTTACATAAGGCACTATCTGGCAGATTGGGACAGAAGACAGAAGCTGTTCCCGTGGAGTTTGGGATATGCCACTCCGCCCAGCACACGGACACATTCACTAACCTGGAAGTTATCCAAACCCCTTTGTTTAGAGTTTTTATGGAGGCTCTATTACATAGGCATGATTGATTAAGTCTTTGGCCATTGGTGAGTTTCACAATACTCTCTCCTCCCTGAAGGTTTGGGAGATGGGGTTGAACATTTCAATCCTCTAATCATCTCTTGGTCTGGTTTCTGTGTCACCAGCATGCAATCCTGAAGCTACCAAGGGACCCACCTAGAGTCAACTCATTAGCATTCAAAAAAGGACTCATCACTGGAGATTCCAAGGGTCTTAGAAGGTCTTCTGTCAGGAATCAGGGACAAAAACCAAATGATATAAGAAGAGATGGTCCTACCACCCTTATCACTCAGGAAATTACAAGGGTGTTATGAGATCTGTGCCAGGGACCAAATATATATTTCTAATTATATTGCAATATTACACATGGTAATCTTTCTATATTAATACGTGGAAAACATTTACTTTCTACTCTTTTTTTTCATTGCATGTGTTTTTATTTTTCACTGAAATATATTCGACATATGTCATTGTGTAAATGTAAGAGGTACAACATGTTGATTTGATTCATCTCGATATTATAATATGGTTGCCATTGTAGCAATAATTAGCATCTCTATCATGTCACATAATCATCATTTCCTTTTAGTGGTTGAAATAGTTAAGATGTAGTCTCTTAGTAAGTTGATAATTCTAACACAGTATGTTGTCTACAGTCGCTCTATTGTGCATTAGATCTCTAGGACTTACTGAGTACTCCGTGCAAATTTCACTTTTTACTCTTTACATTGTGTAGTAGTCCATTGTGTGGCTGAACTGTGATTTATCTAATTAGTCCCAATTAATGGGCCTTCAGAGCATTAAGATACTCTAAATGGATATTAAAATTTTTGAGATCTTGTAATTATAAACAACATGGCAGTGAATAGACCTGTAAAAATGGCATTTCTTTTTCATGCAGCTGTATCTGCAGGATAACTTCCCAGAAGTGGGATTGGTAGGTTGAAAGCCAAATGCATTTTTGATGGTTATTGTCAAATTGTCCCTTATAGGACTCTCCCACCAGCATTACATAAGCACCTCTTTCTCCACTGCCCGGCCTATAGAGTATGTTATCACACTCTTGGATTTTTACCAATCTGATAGGCAAGAAATGGTTTTCTAATGTAGTTCTGATTTACAGTTGTTGTTTTTCTTTTTATGACCAAAGTTGATATCTTTTCATACGTCTAAGGGCACTGTATTTCCTTTCTATGAAAAAAAAAATGTAGTGGGGAGATTATGTTGCCTATGAGTGACACATATCTAAATCTGTCACTTATCTTTTGATTTTGCCCTTGTCATTATTATTATTGCTATTCTTTTGCCATTCAGAGGGCGTTTGTTGGTTATAGAGTTGAATGCACCATTATTCTCTCTCATAATCTCTGGATTTTGAGTCACCGTTAGCAAGGCCTTTCTTACTCTGATGTTCCGCCTGTGTTTTCTTGTCATATTTCTATAGTTTCTTCTGTTTTCCACCCATGTATAAATTTTTATTTGGTGATATTCTGATGAGTGTTATGTTAGTTATGGATCTAACCTTGTCTTTTTGAAGGTGAGTACCCGATTGCCCCAGCAATTTTATTAACTAGTCCATTTTAGAAGCCACCTTTGTCAAGCACCAAATCCTTGTAAGAATTTGGTTCTAATTCTGACTTTCTGTTGTTTTCCATTGGTCCATTTGTTTACTCATCCAGTATTGGGGCTGGGGCCGAGGGAGGTGTTGATCTCCTGCTCTGCTTGGATGTTTGAAATAGTTCCTGAAAAGGAGCCTCCCTGGAGGAGCGCTGAGAAGCCAACTCTGGGAATATTTAATCACTCCCAAGTGCTATCTAAGTTGAAAGTCTTACGCTTGATGCCTGTCTCTCAGAGCTTTAAATTTTTTGCTCACCGACTTTTAAAAAGATCCTCTTACTTTACAGCCTGGAAAAGAAAAGAGAGTGCTTCCCTGAACTTTGGCCAAAAAAGCCCCCTAAATCCTCTCTTGTCCACCAGGTCCTCAAAAAGTAGAATTGCCTTTTGGGAGACTTTCCAGCATCATCTTCAGTCAGGATACACCCAACATTTCCCACTTCCAGACAATGCTGTACAACGGTGCTTAATTAAGAGAAAGCGTACGTGTTCAGAAAAGCAATCTGTGCATTTCCCCAAGGTGTATGCATTCCGAGGATCGCCTTTTGATTCAGCCCCATGATAACAGCTGTGCTGATGAGTCTGCTGCTGTGCTTTACTTTTTGCATGCATCACTTCATTGGCTCCTCAAGCAGCCTTGATGATGAAGTTAGCTCTGCGGGTTTGGTAACTTATAAACGGTGCAGACAGCGGGAGTGTGCCCGAGCTGTTTGTGCGTGCATGTGTGAATGTGAGCGGAGCAAGATGTGGGAGCGGGCAGGAAACCCTCTGTGCTTGATACTGCAAACCTCTGAGTCATTTTCTTTCTCAGTAGGTGCCCATGTTATTAATTCCTAGATTATCTGTGGTTTGTTTTTAGCATACCTCGGCCCCCTTGCCATAGTGGGAATGCCTCCCTATCTCTTTTCCCCCACCTCTCTTTCTCCTCCTTTGCATAGAAATTCTATCTTCTCCCATTCTCCTTCTAGATCCCTCTGGTGTTTGAAGAAAACTCCAGCAGTGGTTCCAGGCAGGCGTCCTCACAAAACTTGTTCTCTTCGTTGGCCAGAGATCCACTAATCTTCTACGTAGCCAACGTTGTACTGTTCTAACAGCAGCGGATTTTTCTCGTAGGTGTTAAAAGTATTTCTTTCATTTTTCTCTTAACAAAGATAATGTATACCTTGGATAAAACCCAAACACTGCAGAAATACATACTGCTAGAAGTGACGGTCCCTTGTAATCCCACCCTGCAGAGAAAACCATTTTAACAGTCTAGTACTCCCTATTTTGTCAAAAAGGGTGTGCTGGCTAGATTGTTCATATTTTGCAAAAGTGGAATCACGCTATACACATTGTTTTGCAGTTGGCTTTCTTCACTGAAGAAAACTTCCCAGCCTCTCCATGTGCTGAAATCCCTGTTGTAATAATGAGGCCAAATACTTTTGCTCCCTCTCATTTCCATTCTCCTATTTTTGGCTCCATAGTATAGCCAAAAAAAAGTACACTGAAATAAGGCTAAAGAGTCTCGGATTTCTAGCTATAATTCTGTCACTGGCTAGCCATGGGACTGTAGGCAAATTGTTCAGTCTCTTTGGCCTCAGTTTTCTTCTTTGTAAAGTCAGCAGGTGGGGCACATGATCTCAATGGTCCCTCCCAGCTCTATCGGACCAAGCCTATCGGGAACAGAACTATATTGAGCGCCAGTGTCTCAGGTGCTGTCCTAAATGCTGAGGAAGCGACAATGAACGGCAGAGAAGAAAACTCCTACCCTCACAGAACATACATTGCAATGGTGAATATTCTCCAGTCTGATGTGCACGACCAAGTTTCCTAAAACAGTTGCATCTTCCTTGTCTCCATTTCTCCACCCCCTAATTATTTCCCAAGTCATAGCAACCAAATCCTTGTCTCAACTACTCTGGTGAAAGTGCTCTAAGAAATACCAGCCACTTTGTATTCACAACATCCAGTGGACTCTTGAGACTTCAGTCTTCATTTTACTTGAATGCTATGTGGAATGTGCCACAATTATTTGCTTTCCCCTTTTACTGATAGTCTTCCACAGCACTGATTTCTTTTGAGAATGACTATTCCTTCTCCTGAATATATGTACAGCCCATCCTCATTATTTGCAGATTCTATATTTGTGAATTCTCCTACTCTAAAATTTTTTGTAACGTCGAACAATAACATGATTATATTGTAAAAGTCTTAGACTTTTAGAAGTCAGTCAATAATAATTTGCCAGAAATTATTTGTCAATTACTTATAACACGTAATTTCCATATCGTGAGACTAAAGTTTGTCAATTACTTATAACGCGCAATTTCCATATTGTGAGACTAAAGTTTGTCTATTACTTATAACGCGCAATTTCCATATCATGAGACTAAAGTTTGTCAATTACTTATAACACGTAATTTCCATATCGTGAGACTACTTCAACAGTAGGTGGATCTCTGCGGGTGGGCCCATCTCCAGCAGTGAAGCTGAGGAGAGCTGTGTCATGGCAATTTGGGCCACACTCTGAGTCAGAAAGGACCTGAGAGGAATGGAGTTCAAACACCACAACCGATGCAAGAATCACTCTGTAACATCCAGGACATGACATGACCTGTTTAAAACTCTTTGATAGTTTCCCACGTTTCTAGGGCAAAGTCCAAACTCCTCAACATGGTCTAAGGGGTCTTCCACAGTCTAGCCTCTGCTGAGGCTCAGTTTTGTTTCATTGATTTATTCCTTTATCAGCCTATTCATCAAATATTTATTGAGCACTTACTGTGTTCCAGGCACTGTTTTGAGATCTCAACGGTAAATAAAACAGAGAAAAGTCCCTTGGAGATTATATGCCAGTGCTATAAGGCAGACGATAAACAAATAAATAAAATGTGTTATGTCAGATGGTAATGAATGCCATGGAGGAAAATATATCATGGAAGATGTAATGATTTTAAATATGTCTACAAATCCTTTGATATTCCTCCCTCCAGGAGATTGAGCTTAATTTCCTTTTCCTCGTGTGTAGGCTGGACTTAGCAGCTCATTTCAAATGAATAGGGTAAGTCATAAGTGATGGTATGTGACTTTGGAGACTAGGTCGTGAGAGGCACTGTGACTCCCCACCTCTCTGTCTTAGATCTCACATTCTGGGAGATGTTAGAGACCATATCACGAACAGCCTTCTGGAGAACCTCATATAGTAATGAGACAAGGCCTCCAACAGCAGCCACATGAATGAGCCTTCTTAGAAGTGGATCCTCTGGGCCCTGCCAACCTTTCCTCTGACTGCAGCACTGGCCATCTGGACTATAACATCACGAGTGACCCAGAGCCAGACGCCTAGAAATTATATTAGATAACAAATGTTTTTGTTTTAAGCTGCTACATTTTGAGAGCAATTTGTTATACAGCAATTGGTGACTAAGACAAAAAGAAAATAGTGAATATATGTATTAGGAAGTATTGGCAGTTGCCATGGTGGCTGGTGGAGGCCTCACCAGGAGGGAGCCTTGTCACAGACACCTGAAGGACACAGCTGTAAGTGATAGGCACACACACCCTCTGAGGCTCATTTGTAACGTGCTTCCCCTTGGAGCATTATGGTAGGATCATAAATGGGCTATGTAAATCACCCAGCAGGGGAAGTTCTACATAAGCAATGCCAAATTCTAGTGATAGATAGGAAGTTTGTTCTCTTATAAGATAGTCCATTCCATCCGTTACTGAGCAGTTCTACTTAGGAGAAAACTCTTGTTTTAAAACTGGCAAAATTGGGGATTAATACCTTCTCTGGGTAAGGCCCATCTTAATTTTTCAATCACAATTAGATGGATATTTTAGGACACAAGAAACAAATACTAGCCAAACTCTTCACTTCTTTTTCTCTTTCTTTCTTTCTTTCTTTCTTTCTTTCTTTCTTTCTTCCTTCCTTCCTTCCTTTCTTCCTTTCTTCCTTTCTTCTCATTAGGTTTATTGAGGTATAATTTACACATAATAAAATTCATCCTTTTTAGGAGTACAGTTCTTTGAATTTTGACAAATGTAGGTGGTCTTGCTACTAAGGGCTTTTAACTTTCTATTAATTCTGTGTTGATAACAACTCAAAGAAGTATACAATTCTTACACTGCTTCCACTCTCTGCCAATTTCAAATGATTCTGGATTATTCTCTCAGTGTTCAGGACCTGGTCAATCAAGGGAGAGCCTGTGTTTTTGGCTGACTTTCTGCTGGCCTAGAAGGCTGTTACTCCAAAGTAATGTTATATTGTATTCTGAAACCTTTTATTTGTGTTTCTCAGAGCAGAATTGTGAACAGACACTGATAATATTTAGCTTCATTTGGGACCCTGAAAGACAAATTTCTTTATTTTCTAATAGAAACAGAAAAAGGAAGATGGCAGTGTTCTAAACATAGAGGGACCTTAAACAAGAAATCTGTATATGTACCTGTTTCTCACTCTGACCCGAATCTCTATTATACTTAAGGTCAATACCTTTTGTTACTTCAATGCTCCCTAATTGCTTTTTCGTTGCATTTGTCTCACTAGTTCAATTATAAAATGATGAACTTTCCCTATGTTTCTTCTCTCCTGCATAATAAAGACTAGCAGAGGGCTGGGCACATAGAATTCACGCAACAAATGCTCTTGTGAGAGACTGACTTGTGGGGAATTTGGTAAATTCATGGAAAGGCACTTTGTGGATTGATTAGGACTTTAGGATAGAACTTCTACCATAATGCCAGAACTTTTAATTTATTTTGATGAACAAAGCTCTTGCCAGCATGACTGGAGTTTCACCAATTCATGAAATAAATGACCTAGCAACACAATGTGACAAAGGTAGACATCTAGGAAAGTGGATTACTTCAAAAGATCAAGGTAGAGTTTTGGTTCTATCTGTGGGTACAAAAAATGAAAGAAGGAAGCATTTGTGGCTCTTGAGGTAAAATGATGCTAGCTTCCACTTCTTTCCCTCAATCCTTTTCATTTTGTAAGTCATTGTCGAGAATACTAAACCACCAGAGTGATACAGGGGAATCCCACTGGCAAACATGATATGAGAACATGTCCTCAGAGGGGTCTCTGGGAGAGGTTTTCCGGACATCCCTGGGGAGTTAATTAATGGCTACCTGGTAGTAATTATGTTGTTGGTCCCCGAAGTCAACCTGGTACCAAATAACATATATTCTGGGATTCTATGCAAAAACTATAAAACCACTCTCTACTTTTTCTCAATTACAGTGAGTGTAACCAACCACAAATATTTCCAAAGAGGTCACAGAAGTTTTAATGTTAGGAGAAAGTCACAGGGTCAGGGCTAGGTAAGACCTAGCCCAACATATGTGAAAGAGGCAAAGAGTTGCCAAGAGATATTTATCCAATTTTTCCTCTATAAGCCTGTCATTTTCCCCAAATTTCTCATTAGTCATTCCTTTGAGCTAAGATGTGAAAAAAATCCTGCAAAAATGCCTATCTGCATTTAGAATTTCTTAGTTATTTATACCTAGGTATGGATTAGTTGGTTATGATAGTCTCATTTACTTGGTGCCACTTTAGGTACTTTAGGTAGTAGCAACTTAGGCTAGGTAGATTTTTTTATACATATATATAAGGTTGGGGCAGGATGGAGGGTCCAGAGCATGGGGTGCTTCTAGTGAGGTTGTGCTTCTATAGAGGAGGCATTGGAGAGCCTGAACAGCATGGAGGTCAACATAAGTGTGACCAGGGCTGGCAGAGCAAGAGGAGAACAGAGCTAGTAAAGAGGTGTGTGGTTGCCATAGAGGTTTTTCATCTAGAGTGCCCTCAGGGTGGCTCCACCACTGATGTGGAAAGAGCAGATCAGTGGTGACTTTGGGTAGTCATTGTCATTGGGTCACTTCTTCTTCCTTGCCATCCTCTCTTTGTTTCTAAAGTAAGGAGGAGTTTTCCTATTAAAAACCTTCCTGTTGAGTTTGAATAGTCATATAATTTATTGGAAGTTATGTAGAGTACTTATATTCTTATATTCCTCTTTTTTTCATTTTACTCCAGGCTGTATACCCAAGGAAGTACACAACTGAGCAGAGGAAGCCCTGGAAATTATTGCCCAAATTAGGGAAAATGTGAACAAGGCCACAAGTGAAAAGGTTAGCTGATTTTGAGGAATAATGGCATGAAGAACATTTTTATTAGACTATAAAATATATATAGAAAATGAATAAATAATAAATACATAGCTCAATACATTTGCACCAGATAAACGCACCCAAATAATCAGCCAGATAAAGAAACAAATCATTACTAGCACCCCCAGACATGCCCTTTCATCCTAGTTCAGTGTCTAACCACCCCCAGAGGTGGTGACTCTTCTGACTTCTAACTTGATAGACCAATTTTGTCTGCTTTTGAACTTTATATGAAAGGAGTTACATAGTTTATATTTTTCTGTATTTGGCTTTTTTTTGCTCAGTTATTTGTGAGATTCATGCCTGTAGTTATGTGTATATTGTCATTGCTGTGTAGTATTCCAATATATAACTATACTTTATTCTAATGATTTTGGCTCAGGCTGTTGTAAAGAATGCTACAATGCATATTTCTGTGAATGTCTTTTGTTAACAAATTCACTTCTGTTGGGTATGTAGCTAGAAACTAAATAATTTGTCATAGACATCTATCTGTCCAGCTTTGGTAGTTATTGCAAAAACAATTTTCTAAAGTGGTTTTACCCACAATGAGATATCACTTCATACATGTCAAAATGGCTAGTATAAAAAAAGTCAATAACAAATGAACAAACATCGGCGAGGATGCAAAGAAAAAGGAACACTTGGGCACTGTTGGTGGGGATGCAAACTGGTTTAACCACTGTGGAAAACAGTGTGGAGTTTCCTCAAAAAGTTAAAAATGGAAATACCATATAATCCACTAATTCCACCACTGGGTATTTACCCAAAGAAAATGAAAACATTAATTCAAAAAGATACATACTTTTATATGTTATATTATATTATATTATATTATATTATATTATATTATATTACATATAAGGTACAGGCTTCCAGTTATGGAATGAACAAATCATGGAGATAAAAGGTACAGCGTAGGGAATATAGTCAATGGTATTGTAACAGCATTGTATGGTGACAGATGGTAGCCACACTTGTGGTGAGCATAGCATAACATGTAGATTTGTCGAATTGCTGTTGTACATCTGAGGCTAATGTAACATTGCATGTCAACTATACTTCAGTAAAAAAATAAAGTGATTGTAGCAACTTATACTCCTTCATGTGGCTTATGAGAGTTCCATTTGCTCTAAATGCTTGCCAACAATTGGTAGTCATTCTGGTGGGTGTGTGGTTTTAATTTTGCCTTTCCCTATGCCTCATGAAGTCTTACCCCTTTTATATGCATATTCTCTTTTGAAAAACATCTGTTCAAGATTTTGTCTTTTTCGTTGTCCCCCCCCTCTAGGGTTGTTCTTATTTATTTGCAAGAACTCTTTACATATTCTGGAATTCAGATATGTTACAAATATTTTTTCTGGAATTGTTTTTAACAACTCACACTTGTGGTGGTTCTACTACAAGTGTCAGTAGATGTTTATGAAAAGACCCTAAATTAAGAGATATTTCAAAGAAAAAAACAAAAGGACTTAGGACAGCTTGACCATAGTGGATGAAGGAGAAGGGATACTCATGCTAAAATCTGAATTCAAGAACAATGGTGCATTAATTCATTCAACAGACTTGGCCTGTGCAAGGTAAACATCTAGTGAAGTTACTGAACCTCTGTTTCCCAACTCTTGGCTACCTTATGACTATCTCCATTCCTTTCTCTTGGTTGTTTCATATTTTGGATAATAATAATTATCAATAACAAATGTTTTCTGAACAAAGTCCAAGCACTTCATACAGATTGTCAAAACTATATGTAGTAGGTGCTATTATTACTCTCTTTTTACAGAACATTTAGGTAATTTAGCTAAGGCTATCCAGTTAGTAAGAGGTAGAGCCAGATTCAGATCTAAGCAGACCGACTAGAGAGACTATACTCTCAATGGTTGCCTTCCTGCTATACGAAGCTGACCTTATGTCAACCATGGGACTTTTGTTGGTTAATTCATATCAAATGTCAGTCTTATTAAATGTATAGCCCAAAGCCATCTTCAGCAATGAACTTGAGGAAACCAGACTGCAGAGAATGGAAAGAGAAAGAGATAGATAGTAAAAACAGCGGCCATTGAATCAGAAAACCTGACCTCAAGTTCTGGCTTTCCCATGATGACTCTGTGGCTTTGGGTAGGTCGCAAACAAATCTTACTCTCCCAGTTGTAAAGGGGGTAAAACTGCTTGTCTTTCCTACATTAGGGTGTCTAGCAGGTGGCTGCAAAGATGAGAAAACAGAAAAGTACTGAGAGTTATTTTCCCAATAAATGTTCATTTGTCCCCTCAACTAAGAGAACAATTATTAAGTGCCCTGCTGGATGCCAGGCACTATTCTAGAAGCTTAATGCATTGAAAAGTCAAAATATAATTATTGCAACAATAATCAGGTCACCTTTGCTTGTAATTCACTCGATCATCTGATTACAATTCATTGAGGGCTCAGTATGTTCTAAGGGTTGTGCTAGAGGGAGTCTGTGCTCTTATGGAGCTGATCTTATGGTGAAGGAATGAATGACTAAATGAGTGAATAAAGCATATTGCCCCTTTCTCTCTCATCCAGCACCAACCTGGCACCCTGTGAATAGCTCTTTGTTGCAGTTTTATTTCCTGGCAAGCATCACCCAGGCATTTCCTCTTATTCTCCTGCGTTTAAGCCGTGTATTCTAACAAATGATCCCACTTATCTATGGCTTTATCATTTATTGTAACTCCTCCCTTTGTCAGCCGATTATGTGTACCAAGCACTATTTCTATCCAGTTCTTATATTTAATTCCCTCCCTACTCATTCAAGTACCTGTCGATCTTTAATTTTTCTACAATCAGGTTAATTAACTAACATGAGTACAACTTAAATTGCAATTCTCTAATCAGTATTTAGGTACATTCAATGTTTTCTCTCAAAAGTAAGCCCACTTCAGATTAATCCTAAGGCTGCTACAACACAATTACTATGTCACCTATTACTGTATTTCTTTGAAGTATTAAACATGAGTCTAAGAACCTCTGTGTGGTAAAATATTGAAACAACCACAAAATAGATATTTATTAAATAGAATGAAATAGTATTAGCCTAGTTGATTTGTTTGTATGAATTTGGAAGTGATAACAAAAGTATACCTCTTTTTTGTTAGGCTTTTTTTTTTTTAATGTTTTTTATTTATTTATTTTCGAGAGAGCACAAGCAGAGGAGGGGCAGAGAGAGACAGAAAGACAGAATCCAAAGCAGGCTCCAGGCTCTGAGCTGTCAGCACAGGGCCCGATGCGGGACTTGAACCCACAAACCGTGAGATCATGACCTGAGCCAAAGTTGGATGCTTAACCAACTGAGCTACCCAGGTGCCCCCAAAATATACCTCTTTAAAAACACATTGTATTTTAGACTTACCGTCGATTCAGGGTGACATCTTTTCCAACTAAACTAAATTAGTGATACTTCACTCCATTAATAGCATGTATGAAGCTTTTGAATTAGGATAATGACAAAGAAAAAGGAAAAAGAATATTTTCTCACGATGATGTTTATGAGATTTTAAAACCAAATCCCCTCAGAATTGGAACTGTCTTACTCTCCCCAGCTATGGTTATATGTATTTTAAAACTTTCAACAGGGTGGTGAGAATGTAGGAAATATCTAGTTTATTTGGCCCACAATTTTCCTTCAGAGACTAAGAGAGTCTAGTAAATCTGTACCAAGATACAGTGGTGACTAAGAATTTTAGTTTTTAATTTTTAAATTTTTTATTATTTTTTTGAGAGAGAGTGAGAGCGTGTGTGGGGAAATGGCAGAGAAAGAGGGAGACAGAGGATCCGAAGGGGACTCTGTCTGATGGAAGTGGGCTCAACACTGGGCTCGAACTCATGAACTGTGAGATTACGAACTGAGCCAAAGTCAGACACTTAACCAAGTGAGACACCGAGGTGCTCCCTGAATAAAAATTTTTAAAAGTTGTGTTTAAAAATAGTACTCAACCTGTGGAAATGATTGTAAGAAGCATTAATAATTCTAAAATTGATTAGAGAATTGGAATAAGAGATTCACTGATAACAGTTAACTATGAATATCAACATTGGTGTTACAAGTTAGTGTGAGTTACGATTTTCTAAACTTATTTACTAGTCAAAATAATAAGTGAGCAACTGGGAGAGACCTATAGATTTTAAAAATATTTGACAGTAGAGGTGTCTGGGTGGCTAGTCAGTTGGGCGTCCGACTCTTGATTTCGGCTCAGGTCGTGATCTCACAGTTCACGTATTCGAGCCCTGCATTGGGCTCTGCACTGACAGTGCGGAGCCTGCTTGGGATTGTGTCTCCCTCTCTCTCCGTCTCTCCCCCGCTTGCTCCCTATCTCTCTCTCAAAATAAATAAAAATAAACCTTAAGAAAATGAATTAAAAAAACAACATCAATCACAGTAGAGGACAGACATTAGGGAGCTGATGCCGAATTGTTTATATGGGCTGGAGTAGTGAGGCGTTTGAATAAATGTTGCTTCCTTCTATCATTTAAATTGATTTCAGTCCTTGGTCTTACTAGAGAGGAAAATATACTCATTTATATTATGACACATTCCTGGGGGTATAGTCTTCCCCTTTAAGATGAATTCACAAGATTTCGTCCTTAGGAAGAAGAGGAAGGTGGCTACGGTTGAAAAGTGCCCTTGGGCCGGGTGTTCACAGGGTGCGGTAGGCAGGGAAGAAAGCTGGCCTAAGAACTGGCAGGGTCAGCTCTGAGCATAATGGGGAAGTAAAATATCTCTAGCTTTGCTGCTGGCTACCTCTAACTCTCCTCTCTGCTGACCGTGAAAAAAAGCATACGTTCTTCATTTTCCCAGGAGATGAATATCCCAATAATCCAACTTGGTACTCATTCACACCAAGGGGAAAATGATTAATAACGCTTTAATGTCTTACTTCACCTATAAAGTGACTAGGAGTTAAAAATAATACACAAGGCCTCAATGAAAAAAATGTTGACACACTGTCAAAGGATATGAAGGAAGATCTTAAGTAGTAGAGAACAGGTAAACGCTCTTGGATGGAATGAGTTCATCTTATAAAGTTGCCAATTCTCCTCAAATTAAGTGATAGCCCAATCAAAGTTTCTTCTGAGTCTCCACCCCTCCAGAACTGGACAAATTTATTATAAGATTTATGTAAAAAATATATGAAAGCCCATGAATAACAACGTCAGTCTTGAAAAAGAGCAAAGAGAGCAGAATTTCCTTTCCAGATATAAAGATATTCCTCAGTAATAAAAATATTATGGAACTGGCTCAAGAATAAATAAATAAATAAGTAAACCAACCAACCAACCAACCAACCAATGGAACAAAACAGGGAGCTCAGAGCTAGCTATTTGTATATGGGAAATACGCACATAATAAAGGACTCGCCATTTAGTGAACTGTGTTGGGATAACTGACTCTCTATGTGGAGGAAAGTAAACTGGATTCCCTACTTTCCATCATCTACAAAAAGCCATTAAAGACCTGATTGTAAAAGGTAAAACCATAAATAGAAGAAAAGACAGAAGAATATCTCTGTGACCTAGAGGTGGAGAGACTTTTCAAACAAAGCCTTGAAAAGTGCAAACCGTGTAATAAGAAATAATGTCTTAGATGTCATCCAAATCAAATTTCTATTCAACAAAAACCAAACTAATGAAGTTAGTAGAATGCAAGTTGAGAGGAGAGTTTGTTATGCCTACAAGCAAAGGAGATAATGTATGAAATATACAGGGAACGCCCAGAAATCAACAACAAAACCCCAAAGCCCACTAGAACAATGGGCAACAGATGTAAACAATCAATTCGGGGGGGGGGGGGAAACTCAAGAGGCTCCAGGTGTGTGAAAAAAGAATTACAACAATAATGAGATAACGTTTTAAACTTCCAAAAGTTGGCAAAATCAAAGCTGGATTCAAAATCGAAGAAAACCAAAGAAAACAAACCTTAGTGCGTCTTTCTGGAGAGCAGTTTGGCAGTATCTAGAAAAAGGCAATGAACTTATCTTTAAGACCAGGTAGACCTACTCCTGGGTAAGTATCCCGAAGATGTTCTCAAAAATATACCATTATGTGACTTGGATGAGGTTGCTTAGTGCTGCAGTGTCTGTAGAGTGCAATTGGAGACGGTTTAGGTGCCCACTGAGGCGGGGAGAAATAAGTAACGCGTGGATATACACTGCTGAGTGGCATGTTAGAAAAAGGGTCTGCACATAGCAACATGGATAGATTGCAAGACCACAGTGCTGAGTGAAAGATTAAGAAAGAGAACCATTCCTATAAAATAAAAATACCTACGCATGCTCAACAACACGTGACGTTTTACAAGGATTCAGAAATGTGTATAAATACGTTAGCCCAATGGCCTATGGCGGGTGTGGAGGTGGTGCTGTTGTGTGGTGCAGAAGGAAGGAGGATTAGGAGGGTGAGATCTCTCTCTCTCTGTCTCCGTGTCTCTCTGTCTCACACACACACAGTGGGACAGAGAGAGAGAGAGAGAGAGAAACTTGCAGGGAACAATGATCATGTGTGTTATACTGAGGAGTATGATGAATACACAACTTTTTACCAGACACTTGAAGTTCTATTTCTCCTGGAGAGATGTATACTTTATTTTTTGTTAACGTTTTTATTTATTTTTGAGACAGAGAGAGAGCATGAACGGGGGAGGGGCAGAGAGAGAGGGAGACACAGAATCCGAAGCAGGCTCCAGCCTCTGAGCCATCAGCCCAGAGCCCAATGCGGGGCTCGAACTCACAGACCGTGAGATCATGACCTGAGCTGAAGTCGGACGCTTAACCGACTGAGCCACCCAGGCGCCCCAGAGAGATGTATACTTTAAAAGAATGCATTGTGTTGGGGTGCCTGGTTGGCTCAGTTGGTCAAGCGTCTGGCTCTTGGTTTTGGCTCAGGTCATGATCTCACAGTTCGTGAGTTCTAGCCCTGCACCGGGTTCTGCATTGACAGTGTGGAGCTTGCTTGCGATTCTCTCTCTCTTCCTCTGTCTCCCCCCCACCTTGCTAGTGCTATGTCTCTCTCAAAATAAATAAATAAACATAAAAAGAAAAAGGATGCATTGTGGATTTCTGAGCATCAGTCAATGAATTAAGAAATAGTTTCATCATGCAGTGAATATTTATGTGCCAGGCACTATTCCGGGTGCTAGGGAGAGTAGACTGAGTGAGACAGAGAAGGCTACCTTCTGGTTAGGGATTCTGGTTAGCCCTTCCTGGCATTAGAGCGGGAAAACTGTTGCATAAATCAAAGATGAACAATGGGTAGGTCTGTCTGGGTCTGGGAAGCCAGGGTTGCTGTTTATCTAGGGTGACTGCTGGAAGACACTTGAAAATTCACAAGGGAACAGCCGAAGAGAAGGCCTTTCATGATCTGAAATTATTTAGCACCCATTTGTCTCCAGTTGTTTTTTCACAGGAGCAGTTTTATACTGTATCCACAACCTCTCCTAATAACAAGGGTTTTTGAGACTTCTTGTTCAGCAATCCTAGAGCAGATTTTCACGTTAGCGGGTTTTGGTCAAGTTCACTGAAGCCTAAGATCTTGGCTCCATTAGCACTTTAATATTTATTTATTTATTTATTTGGAGAGCGAAAGTGGGGGAGGGGCAGAGAGAGGGGGACAGAGGATCTGAAGTGGGTTCTGTGGACTTTGGGCTGACAGCAGGGAACCTGATGTGGGACTTGAGCTCACAAACCATGAGATCATGACCTGAGCTGAAGCCGGAAGCTCAACCCACTGAGCCACCCAGGTGCCCCAACGCTATCTTTTTGATGTTTGTCCCTCAGGACTAGATAGTGAACAATATGCATGTTGCTGCTGTTAAAGACTGGTTTGCAATTTTCTGGCACTCTGTTTTTGTTTCACAGCTATTTATTCCCTATTCAGGAATAACAATGAAGCTGGCAAGTAGTACTGCACCAACCCCAACTTTAGAAGTACTGTAAAGGCAGTTCCAAATTACCTCCATGAGTGTTCCCAAAGATATTTAGTGAATTATTTAAATTCACAGATCAATGTCTTTTTTGTTGCTTTCTTTTTACGTGTCTGGAGCTGTTTTAAGTATTGGAGATACGAAGATAAAAAAGACTGAGACTCTTCCCTGGGAAGCATATAATTCGATAATGTCAACATTTATTTTCCCAGAGATCCTGGGTGGCTCAGCCACTTAAATGTCTGACTCTTGGGTTTGGCTCAGGTCATGATCTCATGGTTCGTGGGTTCAAACCCCACATTGGGCTCTGCGCTGACAGCATGGAGCCTGCTTGGGATTCTCTCTCTTTCTCCCTCTCTCTCTCTCTGCTCATCCCAAGCTCTCTCTCTTTCTCTCAAAATAAATAAACTAAAAAAAACCTTATTTCCCATGGGAACAAAATTATGTATGCTGGTCAGATTCCCAGGCAAGCTAACAAAAGACTATTTAATCCATAATATAGAATAAATCAGTGCTAACATAATTATACAGAATTTTGGGAAAAAAATGGCCATATCTCATACAATAGGAAATTGGATGAAAAAGAGTTTCCTCATCTTGGACTCATAAACAACCTCAAGCAAACATTTGGAATGGGTCTAGTTTCATGCACTCTCCTGAATCTTCCCTTTTGCATCTTTCTCCTAAGGCACCCTCCCAAATGCTCAGTGTCCTTATGCTGTTTTAATCCTTCCTGTGGCTCCTCATCTGGGTCTGTGCCATTCTACCAATGCTCAAGATTCAATTACTCGCTTTCCTTCTTCCAGTTCTTCAACATTCCTGATCTTAACTAGTTGGGAGGAGAAAAATCTGAACAAACTAATTTGCACGTTCTTTCCCCTAGCACATGCTCCCCATTCCCACCCTTTGGGAGGGGTTCCAGTTGAGTTTTTAGGTGTTATTTAGAATTCGTTGTATTTTTAGGGGTGCCTGGGTGGCTCAGTTGGTTAAGCTTCCTACTCTTGATTTTGGCTTAGGTGATGATCTCACTGTGAGTTTGAGCCCCAAGTTGGGCTCCGCACTGCAGGTGCGGAGCCTCTTTGGGATTCTGTCTCTCTTCTCTTTGCTCCACCTCTGCTTGTGCTCTCTCTCTCAAAATAATTAAATACACTTAAAAAACTTAAATAAAGTTAAAAAAAGAATTCAATGTATTTTTAATAATTCAAAGTCAACATATAACCACTATATTGCCAGGTTCTCTTCCTTAGACATCCATACACATAATAAAAACTGTTATAAGATTTTTGGAGGGGCGCCTGGGTGGCTCAATGGGTGAGCATCCTACTTCGGCTCAAGTCATGATCTCATGGTTTGTGGGTTCGAGCCCCACTTCAGGCTCTGTGCTGGTGGCTCAGAGCCTGAAGCCTGCTTCAGATTCTGTGTCTCCCTCTCTGTCTGCCCTCCCCCTCTAATGCTTTCACTCTCAAAAATAAATACATTAAAAAATAAATATTTTTGGAAATATTATTTTGAGACTTAACTTGTGTGTTGTTTAGAATGAGAACAGGTAAAATTTTAAGATAAACTACTATAGCCACTGTATTCTTAAAATATTTGCATGTTAAGAAAAATGGCAATTAGATTGTTTAGCATTAAGGTCTCCAAATTTAAACTGATACTGATTATAATTCAATAAAAAATTGTTTTAAGTAATCTCTACATCCACCATGGGGCTTGAACTCATGACCTCAAGATCAAGAGTCACATGCTCCACTGACTGAGCCAGCCAGGCGCCCACCCCTCAATAAAAAATTTTACGATATATTTGCAGCCACCATAATTGTTAATATTTAAAAGTCACAGAATGGGAGGAAAACAGTGCTTAGATTAGCCAACACTATTATTTTAAAATTTTAAGTCTTCCTCAGGATTCAGCATATTGAAAAAAAGAGATAAAATTAATTTTAAAAATGGGATTATCTCCAAGTTATCATTATTCTGTATTTTAAAGCAGAGGATATAGGACATGGGTCCTTTATTTCTTATCACCTGTAATGAGATAAGAATCTATGAAGCTGGTAGGAAAATGAGTCCACAACCAAAATGTTTACTCAGCTACTACGGAAGATCAAAAACTACTATGCTGAATCCGGAATCTGCGAAGACAAAGCAATTGTTTTCTTTGAAAAATAAGTGGGGTTTAGAAAATTTCTGGGATTTATCTGTAAAAACACCTTCTGGGCCCTAATAGTGACGTTTTAGGGAAACACTCACATTTCGGGGTGGGAAAAATAGGAGGTAGCGTTTTGTGGGCTCTTCTGGTGGTTAGGTAGTTCTCAGAAGACAGTACTGGAAATTAGATAATTGCTGATGTCATCTTTTTCACAAAAAAACGTGTTCTGGGGGCTATAAAAGCAGCAGCTTTTCCCTTTCCATCACAAGCAGAATCGTTGAAACAGGTAAGTGTTTCAGCAAGCTTGGTTTGAAATGATAACTTCTTGATGCCTCATTGTTTTCCCTTGTAATCTTGCTTCTTGTTCTCTCCACACCAGGTTCTCCTTTTCTAGTCGCCATTTGTTTAAGTTAGAGGTGTCTGCGATGGCCGCCCTGCAGAAACCTGGGAGCTCTTCCCTTATGGGAACTCTGGCCGCTAGCTGCCTCCTTCTCATTGCCCTGTGGACGCAGGGAGGATTGGCTGTGCCCATCAGTTCACACTGCAGGCTTGACGGGTCCAACTTCCAGCAGCCCTATATCACCAACCGCACCTTCATGTTGGCTAAGGAGGTACTCATCTCAAACTCTCTCTCTCTCTTTCACATCTATCTACTTGGAGCCTGAGAGTTCCAAAAATTTACTCCAGGACACTACTAAAATCTTTAGGAACCCATCATCTATCCTCACTGGTAGACCAGAGGTTATTTCCTATGTCTCTTTAGAGAATTTTTGGAGATTGGGCTTTACCAGAAGACCTTCCACTTTGGCCTTGAGGATATGTAGGTTGAGCTTTACTCCAAAAAATCCATTCATTAGCCCACCTGACTTCTGTTTTTCCCTTTACTCCTCTGTGCATTATTTTAAACTCATGCACACATCTGAATTCTTTCTTTAGTCTTCCTGGGGCTGCTCTGGGGAACGTGGATAGAATGCATCTCTACTCACAGACTTTTCTCCTATCTCCCTGACGTCCAGGCACTTTGTCTTTTCTTGTCTTCCAGGCTAGTTTGGCAGATAACAATACAGATGTTCGTCTCATTGGGGAGAAACTGTTCTACGAAGTCAATGTAAGTCATAGTCAGGATGAGCAAGGCAATGTGTCATCCATGGTTACTTGGGTGGTGGTGATGATGGTTTGGATCTTCTGGATGCCCCCTACCATGACCCCTGCTGTTCCACTTTTGCCTGCAGATGGGAGAGCGCTGCTATCTGATGAAGCAGGTGCTGAACTTTACCCTTGAAGAAGTGCTGCTCCCCCAATCTGATAGGTTCCAGCCCTACATGCAGGAGGTGGTGCCCTTCCTGGCCAGGCTCAGCAACAAACTAAGCCAATGTGTGAGTTCCTCTCCTACCCTAACTCCACCCACTCCTAGCCCGCCTTCCCCCCCTTCTTCCCTTTAGGGCCCTTCCACGCCAACCCTCACTGCCCCTACCCAGGCTGGCAGCAAGAGGTGCCTCAGCAACACCATTACAGGAGTGATTTGGAGTCAGAGTGATTTGTTTTTGCTTTAATTGAGTCACATTTTGAATTCATGGTGATGAAGGGTATCTGAAAGACAAGAGCACAGAAGGCTCCTCTGTTCCTGGGAAAAAGCAACTTAAGTTATGTGAGAAGAGAAAGGTGTTGGGGGCTGTAGGAAAAAATGCCTAGATGTGGAAATGGTTCCTCTGAGTAGAGATGGAAGGGATGGGAAAGAGAAAGGGTAATGGAAAGATTTAACATTCGGTGCTGGGTGGGCAAACATGGTTGCCCTTTGGATGCTGCAAGAAGTGACCGAGTCAGAGGTGTATGACCTTGATGGCTCTGAATATTTGCAATTTTGAAAAAAGATTGGGGTGGACAGGGTGGAGCGACGGGACTCAGTGTTTATTAAGGAGGGCCTACTGTTCACCCAAGACATACTTTATGTCCGTTTCTTGTTCTGAGCGTGCATTTTTCGTGAGGGAGAGTTAGGGTTTTATTCTTCACAGAATTTGCATAAACCACTCCACTCTTTCCACACACTTAAACCTCAGTAGGATTTCCCAAAGGTGGAGAGAGGTCCCATGTAAGGGAAATGACTGGATTTGGGTGTCCAAGGGAATTCAAGAGCTGTGCAAATCTAGGTCACTGGTGAAATCTGGGTCATTGTGGGCAAAATTGCTAAGAACTTTAATTCCAGGTGCATTGTAACGCACCTCGGTTAGGGACACTCAAGTTCATAAAGCTAAAATAAGTGTTTTGGTTTTCATTTTGTAGCATGCTGACAGTGATGACCAGCATATCCAGAGAAATGTGCAAAACCTGAAGGACACAGTGAAAAAGGTACTACTAATAACTATTAATGCTAAATTATTAAAGAGGAGAGACACGTGTCACTTTCTTTTTCTTCCCTTTCTTTCTTTTTTCCCCCTATGGATAATTTTTTACTTGATTCGCCTACCATTGGGTTGATCATTTAGGTGCATATACATAGATGTGTCTGTATATTTATAAATAAGCTTCCCAATTTTGCAAATCCTAGAATCCTAGAACCGGCTGGGAAATTAAGTCTTCTAATCTCATCACCCCATGTTCTGGGCATGGCCAGTAGCAAAGCCAGGGCTACTAGGCAGATCTCCTGAATACTCTATGCAACACTATTTCTAGCAGCAATTTGTGTTGGTTTTAGTTTTATTAATTCTTCAGGAAATTTGAGATTCCTACTAGCGTGTAATCTGAATAGGCACCTGTTCAAAAAACAGAAAAGCACCTGGGGGAAAATTTATTTGAGGTGATTTTTGAAGTCATTGATTTGATGGTTTAAAACTTGGAGAGAGAAGCCCAGAACAATCATAATAAAAGAGCTGGGGTTATGTAGGGGATGAATCTCTGGAATGATTCATGCTTATATTTAATCATCATTGTACAATACCCAACAGCTGTAGATTTTAATTTATTTTTTTTTCAACGTTTTTTATTTATTTTTGGGACAGAGAGAGACAGAGCATGAACGGGGGAGGGGCAGAGAGAGAGGGAGACACAGAATCGGAAACAGGCTCCAGGCTCCGAGCCATCAGCCCAGAGCCTGACGCGGGGCTCGAACTCACGGACCACGAGATCGTGACCTGGCTGAAGTCGGACGCTTAACCGACTGCGCCACCCAGGCGCCGCAGTAGATTTTAATTTAAAAGCAAGAGTGAGCCACCCCTAATTTCTTTTATACAGTTTCAAATAGAATGAAATGTTAGTAATGGTTTTCATATAGTGAATGAAAGTCTGAACTGGGAATAATCTTTTCTTCCTCTCTCTTTTCACCTTCCTTTCTGGTCTCCTCCTTCCCTCAACAAATTCCCAGTGAGCATTTATCTTATGTAGGCTACTGTATATTCGAACAGTGAATGATACTGTCACGTGGCCTATTTGGGGAAAAGAACAATAGTAGAAAGCTGAGACTAGCAGTTGTGACTCATCCAAAAACCAGTGGAATGATTACTAGCAGCGAAAGTGATGCTTTTGCAGACAGGCACAGTTATACCTCAGAAGCACGAAAGCTCTAGCCGATGGAATTTTCACTAACAGGTGCAACCTAAATTTTCTTTTCCTTCCCACCTTGATGTTTCTTGAAAAAAGGATTTCTTCCTGATCATGATTTCACGAATGTGTCTGTTTCTTCCTTGGATAGTGGAAGGCTTTGTAGCCTTTCATTGTGAAGACCAATTCTCTTGTCATATATCGATTACCTCGACGTGGAGGGCTGGATATTAGCATGCCATTGCAAAGAAGTGCTTTGCACTTCTGGTCTGAAAAATTCCTAATGTCAGTTTACTTTGTTGGCTTTAGAAAAATGCAGGGTGGGAGAGAAACATCTGACGGTGATCCATGTGGGGAAACAAATTTTAAAGCATTTTTTTAAATGCATTTTTTAAAACAAATTTTAATCCATTTTGGGAGAATCAACTCTTGCAATGGGGTGCCACCTAGAAGAGCAGTTATGGTATTTTTGTTTTAACCCTGTAGCTCCAGAGAGCATAGGCAAGAGAGGAACATTACCCAGAGGAAGCTCAACGCCAGAGATAACTGTTCAACACTGGCTGAAATGGGAGGGCGGTCTTGGAGGTGTTATGTCCCTGCCACTGCAGGTACAAGCAGAGAGCAGGCTGTGGTAGAACGGATGATAGACAGTAGGGCAAGCTAACTTCAAACATTCTTTATAGTCTTGGCAGTCTTTGAGATATAAGAAATATCACTTGGCATTATGTCAAAGGAAGTATGGAAAGGTGGAATGATGGAAGACAAGAGGAAGAGAAGAGAACAAAGCAGAGAGGACAATGATGGCTTACGGGTTTCCTTGAAATACTCTAGAGCAAATTTAATAGATTAGATGAATTTCAGAGGAGAATGCTTTGAACTTGAATCTGAGTTCTCTCTCTTATGGAGATTGAAAGCCTCATTTACAGCCTACCCGGAAGGAGGAGGAGAGAAGTGGTGTTATAATGTGTATCTGACTTTCTACTAATTAAAGCAACTGGATGGGACTTATTTGGTATTTTCCCTACAAAAGTGAAAACCTGTTGTTGTTTTCCCCCTTTGTTAAGGAGGTGAGAACAGAAGAAGCTCACGTGTATTGGTAAATGTATAGTTTTGGTACAAAAGTGTGTGAGCTGAGCTGTTATAATTAGGTGGTCATAGACTGTAGTGAGGCTATGAGGGAGGGCAGAACATAGTGGGGGCATTCAGTCCTGCAGATGTCTGCACAGCTCCCATCCGCTTGCTCTGGTTAGGAAGTGGCTTTAAACAGCTTCATTAGTGTAGATACAACTGAGATTTGATGCCTGTTGGTGCCTTTAAAGTTCAGTTAACCATAATTTTAAGCTCTATGGCAAATCATGTTATATTCTGCTAAAAAGGGTATTGTTATTAGTCTTTTACAAAAGGCAAAAACTTGGTTTTTGTCTCCAGCAACCCAACCATCTTTTTCTAATTTGTTCCTCTTTAAAAAGTATGGTATGAATGCTCAAATACTCATGTGTTCTTATTTTTACAGCTTGGAGAGAATGGAGAGATCAAAGTAATTGGAGAACTGGATTTGCTGTTTATGGCCCTGAGAAATGCCTGTAACTGAACAGAGCAAAGCTGGAAAATGGATGACTAACCCTTCTTGCCCCTTAGAAATAACAAGATCCCTTAAAGGTTTCTTTTACCAAAAGGAAAATGGGAAGCCAAACTTTTTAATCATGGGTGGATTCTAAGTAAACCGCTGCTTAGCTTAAAAAAGAGAACAATGTCACCTGTGTCCACAGGATCAGAAGGTAGACCTTCCATGCTTAATGAGAATTATTGATAAAATTTTATTGTGGTTGGTGTTTTATACCCAGAAACTTATTTTTTTTAAAACAATTGTCTACTCCCATAAAAAATATTACTTCCCATTCCTTTAGGGAAAAAAAAGCCCTAAATAACTTCATTTCCAGAATCAATATTTATATTTATGAATTTATTTATTGTTGTAAGTACACATTTTATTTATGCCATTTTAATAATATAGATTTATTTATAGAAGTATTACGTGATATTGCTACTTAAGTACAAAGCTAATATTTATGACAATAATTATGGAGCTATGTTTATTTGATCTCAATAAACACTTTGATATCCTAAATCTTGTGGCTTTGTGATTTGTTTCCCTTTAATATCATCATCATCATCATCATCATCATCATCATGTAAACATTCTCATTTGCTAAATGGGCCAAGAACCTCATATACTTTTTCTTGAATCTAAGCCAGTTCGGTAGCTGTTAGTATTATCTCTATTTTAAGGATGAGAAAATTGAATCAGAGACATGTTAAAAAAAACATTGGGTAACTTTAGTTGACCTGTATTGAGCTAGGTCTATGGGATTTCTGGGCTTTCTTTTATATTGCCTATGTAGATTTATTATGTTGATTCAGCATGTAATTCTGAAAGGAAAACAGTAAGACACAGAAAAGGATCCATTGGCATCATTACCAGTTTGTGGATAAAAGAATGGGGTGATGTTGCTCGCAGAGAAATACATATAGCCCCTGGTGCTATGGAGGAACTAGATTGAATCTATTAAGGAAGGCATTCTCCAGTTTTCCTGTAAGTCAGGAAACAAAGTAAAGGGGAAATGGACTAAGTTCGGGGACTCTCCCAAATTTGTGCAATGGTTCAAAAAAGAGAAAAGAAGTAGAGCTAGTTGGATGAGCTCTATCTAGAAGAATGGACAAATGACACCAGCGTTGGGGAATATACAGTTCTTTCCACAGAAGGTGAAAGCCAGTGGTCAGGAGAGGTCAGTGTGTCAGTGGTTGACTGTTTACAGTATTTCCTCCTCTGAAAAGTCAAGAATCCCAGGTTTATTGTATAGGTCACTCACCAATCATTTATTTGCCAAATTCTTGCAGGGTTAGGTCAAACCTGGTGGTGACTGGTGAGCACATATGTAAATTGTAAGTTCACTCACAGGTTAATTGAAGTTAATATTTTTGGGTGTGGGCTGCAAATACTAAGAGGTACCCCAGCTAAGCTTTTTAATACAATTATAGTTACTTCTGGGATAAGCTGGAGTTTTGGGCTTTTTCCTCTCTCCTTCCAAATGAATCTCAGGGTAATAATTTGAGCAAAATTTGGGATTTTACGTATTTTTTTTGAGAGAGAGACAGAGAGAGAGAGAGAGACAGAGAGAGAGAGAGAGAATGAATGGGGGAAGAGCAGAGAGAGGGGGACAGAGGATCTGAAGTAGGCTTTGTGATGACGCAGAGAGCCCGATGTGGAGCTCAAACTCACGAGCCATGAGATCATGACCTGAGCCAAAGTTGGACACTTAACCGACTCAGCCACCCAGGAGCCCGTGATTTTACTTATTTTTGACCAATCTTCTAGGAATTAAACCATAAATGGAAGAATACCCTTAGAATTGGATTCATGAATGCTTCCATCTAGGGCAAGGAGTCTAAAATAAAGAGATTTAAAAAATTCTGAATGCTGAGGAACATAAAGCAGAAGGTACCAGGATCTTCTTCAGTTCTCAAGGGCGGTTCTGGCAAACTTTGCAGCTGCATGAGATAGTCCAAATTTCCCACAGGGAGTCTTGACATAATCCTTGGTACTTGCTGTAACAATTCTTTTGCATTTGGCTGGCACTATGAGCACTGCTCTTACTCTTGGCGTTGGCAGAGGCCATGGGTGTTTCCTCCCCCAGTAGCAGATGGCAACACCTGGGTGTTGGGGAGATTCATCTGTGAGGTTGTATGAGACGCAAGCCCCCAGAGACACTAACCAGCATTCAGGACTGATGAGAAGCCACTAGAGAGTTTCAAGCGTGGGAAAAACTTGATATGACTCATAAAGATCGCTCTGGTATTGGATGGAGACTAAGTTTAACAGGGGTAAGACTAGAAACAATGCCAGCACAATAGTTTAGGGAAGAGGTAATGATTGCACTGGAGTGGATGAGAGTAGAGCCAGGGAAACTGGTGTGTGACCCTCTCTGTGACACTTAGTTTGGATTGCTTAGGAAATAAGGGCTCTGTGTAGGTCATATACATTAAGAGGAAAAGTGATCTGTTAGTTCTTTTTTCTGGCTTTTTATTTATACTATATTATTCGCTAGTATGTAGTTCTCCAGATAGGAATGAAAGTAAAGACAGACAGGTGATTTTGTTCTGAAAAGAGGTCAGGATTTTAAGATTTGAGCGAAGACACATATCAGATGAGAAGCAGTGATACCAAGGGTTGAAAGCCGAGTTCCTCTTGTCTCTGAGGCAACCACAGCTACAGTGACTTTATCTTTAAAATGTACTTTCAGTGAAAGCTTATTGTTGATTCCAATTTTCCACTTTCTCTCCAGCTGCTTTTGGGGAGGGGTGATTTTCCCATATTCTCTCCTCTCCTCCCCCCCCCCCCCCCCCCCCGCTCCCCGCCACCATCTCCATCCTCTCTTTGCCCGCAAAAGCACCTCCCTGACTGCCTGGCTTCTCGCTCCCTAAGTTCACCCCTCCACGCTGCGTACCTGCTGAATTCTGTGGTTCAGGTTGTGCAGATTGTTGTGTTAATCCTCCAATCAGTTTTCTAGGTGTGCAGGATGGTTTAGTGTTGGTCTGGCTGTATTTCATGGATGCAAGACACAAAAAACTTCCATGCTGTTCCACCATCTTGGCTCCTCCCCAGTGAATGCTTATTGTTGAAATAATAGGTGGAGAAAACTGAGATGATGGATCCTTGTCAGTAAGAGAAAATCATACTGCCATTACACCACGACTGCTGGGTAGACTGTAACTGGACCAAAGGTATGGACTAGATTGTCTTGTCTCAATAGTCTTGTCAATGGAAAACTACATCAACTGGAAAAGACAGGATCCTCAAGAACTTCATTTCCATAGCAATGAGGTTTTAAGTCACTTTACCAAGTGAAGGACCCCATCCAAGGGAAGTGCAGGCAGTGGGTAAAGGAAAAATGGAATGAGTGGTAGAAGAAGGAATTCACAATTATTAACGTAGGTCCTGTGAACAGCTATAAAAATAAGAACTATAGCAGATATGTTTTCCATTTGTCCTTTTTTCCCCTTTTCCCTTTCCCCCACCTCTTATATGAAGAATACGGTAGAAGTTATTCTAGTTTGCAAGTGGGAATATAACCACATTGATATTGTCCTGTAACTACACAGTGGTTGATGAGATTCTAAGGGTTTCCTGTGCTGGAGACCTACATTTTTCACCTCAGCAAATCCAAGAGTGGATGCTGAAGACAAAAGAGATGGGTTGTGCCAATCTGGCCATCCATATCCATCTTCTGTTCTCTTGCACTCTCTGCTCTGTGCTCACAGAGGCTGACGTATACGACATGCTTCATATATGTGTTTGTTCTCTGGCTTTCGATTGCATGTGGCAAGTGGGAGAAGTTAGCTGGAGATTGAAGAAGGGCAGAATACTTATTCCTCTGGGACTTCCTGCCAGATTTCTACGCAGGTTGGTTGTATACTTCTACCAAATGCCGTAGTTCCTTGCAGATAGCTCTCTTCCATGTTGCTTTCTTTCCTGGTTTTGGAAATTGCTCTCAACCCTGTTTCCCAATAGGCTTCCAGGTATTTTTAGCTTTAGGGCATTGCACTGCTTCTTACGGAGTTCCTTAAACTCTTTCTACACCTTAGAAAAATTAATCCCTTATGAAACTCTTCTCTATTACCCAGTTTGAATGCAACATGTTTTCTGCTGGGATTCTGATCTATATATTCCTTTTCTCTCTTCCATTCTCTCCCGAGTCACATAGCAGCAAGATGAAGTCTGTTAATTTAGGTATCATCCATGGACAATAAAGAAAGCCAGTTTTTGGCATATCTGAGTGGTCTGTAAATTTTGACCCTGCAACAAAGCAAAATCAGAAACAATAGTATTTTGAATTCTAAAATCAAAACACTTTCTTTAATTAAAAAAAAATCCTATTTATCCAACAGATTTCTCCATGGGGGAAGAGAGGCACTTGCGTCAACATGCAGGAACTAAAGAGCTCTCTCCTTCCCTCTGGGCCAGGAGTGCTCTTGTTCCTTTGGAGTCTTTCTCCTCTCCCCTGCTTTCATGCCAGACAAACAGGGGTATCTTTAAATCAGGCTACTACGCCAGCTAGGGGAAGGGAGAATTATTACACTTGAGTAATTTCCACAGCTCTCAACCTTGTGTTTTTTTGTTGTCTGTCCTGTGTGCGGCCCCTTCTCTCTCCTCTTTTGATCCAAGATATTCAGGGTGACCCTACATGCCTATTTTAGTCACAGTCTCTCCTTATTTCTACGGGGTTTAACTGTCTGGCTCATTCTCTGCATCCCATATCTTACTTTAGCGATGCGTGTGCAGGATAAGCTCAATACCATCAAGAAATCGATCTGTTGTGCCCTTACTAGCCTGTGCTGTTTCTCTTTGAAACCTGCATGCTGTGAGATGCTCTGCTGAGCTCTTGTTTCATCTATGGCATTTTCCACTTGCCATTGCAGCAGATGCTATTTTTAGGCACAGTGACTGCCCAGGAACTTTATGATTCTTACATCGCTGTTTGACTCAATAACACCCTTAGACGTTTCAATTCAATTTAGTTCCGTAAGCAACTGTTGAGATCATAGGGTAGCAAGATCCTGGACTAGGGACTATGAAAATAGAAGGTTAGATATAATTTGGATGCTGTCCTCAGGGTGCTGACAGCCTCGTGAGGAAGACGAACAAATAACTGCTCAGGCACAAGTAAAGGCAAAATAGTAAATGTTTTACGCTTTGGAGGCTACATATTATCTCTGTTGCATGTTTTTTCTTCACTTCCATCTTCCTCCTCCTCCTCTATTCTTTGAAAGTATAAAACCATTTCTTAGCTCCTGGGGTTTATAAAAACAGTCTGTGAGTCAGATTTGGGCTGTAATTTGACAACCCTTGGCTTAGATCATTCATAGTTCATTTTCCAGCATTAGGCACAAAAAAATTCTGCCAGCAAGATTAAAAGGGAATGGTTTCATGGGTAACTAATAAGATCTGCTCTGAGTGACAGGATGGCAAATGAATTCAGCATTGAGTATAAACCAGAGTCAACAAAAATTACACTTAAAATTAAATTTCCCTATCAACTTACAAGTTGTTATAGCAAAACCATGAACTGTAATCATTACTATAATAATGTTTTATCTTGCTACCCATTGAAAAAAAATAGACTTTATTTTGTTAGAGTTTAGGTTCAGAGCAAAATTGAGAGGAAGGCATAGAGATTTCAAATATAAGCATATATATCCCCCCCCCCGCCCGACATGCATCAACTTCCCCAATATTGACATCCCCAACAGAGTGATACATTTATCACAATGGATGATCTACATTGTTGTTAGCTATTTTTGATAACAATGAATTTTTTTTTTTTTTTTTACAATGGAAAGTAAATCTCTGTAAACACATCTTATGGGTCATCTCAGATTCTCTTGTTTTCAACTGCTACTGCAATGATCATTTCTGGCTCCTTCTGTCACTTTGAACTCAGAAAAAGTGCTGTGGGGCAGATTGTGGTGTCTGCTTCCCCTGAAGTGCTGAGGGGCCAGAGGCATGAGAAGTTAACTCTCTATTAGGCAAATCTTCAAGGGAGGATGCTGGCATATAATTTTCATCCTCTTCTTCCCTTCCTTTGGTCTGATCCCAGGCATAGTGTTTCTATACAGCCTGTTGGAGACACCCAACAGACTGGCCCTCTTCATAAAACACTGGCCAGCTTACTAGTGACCACCATGAAGATGCTGGCCATCCTTGTTGGCCTCATTTTTCTCCCTTCATTTCACTGCTCCTAATAAAGGATCAGCACTCAAGCTTTGCTTCAGGCTCTATTTTCTGGGAAACCTGGGTTAACAAGGTTCTTTATGAGAATCTAGGCATCATGATGTTATGGATTTTGGCTTATTCTGTTCACTGCCGACATGTTACCTGGTACATAACATGTGCTCAATATATATAAGGTACTTCTCTCTCTCTCTCTCTCTCTCTCTCTCTCTCTCTCTCTCTTGTATGTAAGATCTGCTATGAGCAGCAGAATGGCATATACATGTATACATATACGTCATACATGCATATATGTGCCATATATAGTACGTGTGTGTGTGTGTGTGTGTGTGTGTGTGTGTGTATATATATAATTCTTTCAAGACATGTTTTGAAAGAATGAATGCATTGATTCAGGGTGGAACCTCTGGAAGACACTAGCACAAAAACAAGTTTGTGGGAAGGATAGAGACCTCTTATTAGCTGATTCCTGCCTTCAGAGAGACCCAGGCCTGCAATACAAAAAGCACAGATGTGTTTAACTGCAGGCAAGTGAACAGCTGGTGTGTAGGGAGCAACAAGAAAAGATACAGAACAACAAGGAGTAGCTGGCATCACTCATCACAGAGCTGCATGAGAGGTTCCTGTCCAGCCCAGACGGGCAGCTGGTCTGATATCTTCTGTAGACTTCTGGTTTGGCCTGAAATGCAGAGGAGAGACAGGAAACAATACAGAAGGCAGGGGAGGGGATACCCACTGTGGGCTCTGCAGAGATCTTCTAGACAGCATTAGAAGATAAAGAGCTGCTTGTGGCTGCCCAACATAGCTCAGAAGTGGGTCAGGAAGAAACATTTAGAAAGGCCCTCCCAAAGCAGAGTTATTGTGCCAGCACCCAAATCTCTTCCTCCCTCTTCCTTCGAACCCTGACTGCCCTTTGGTCTTTTCTCACCTCCCAGGGCACTCAGTGGTGATCACGTTGGGGCGTAGTATTTATTGAACACATACTCTGTGACAGTCACTGTTTAGAACAGGTGTAACAGCAGTGAGCAAGAAGACAAAAATCCCTGCTCTGATAAAAGCATAGATTTTTAGTGAAGGAGGTGGTAAACAAAATGCATTAATAAAATATGTCATATCTTAGAGAATGATAAGGGCTTTGAAAAAAATAAAACAAAAATGAAATAGAGGAGGGGAGGCATGTGGTTAATTACTCTGATTTCCTGGGGCTGTGGTAACAAAGCACCACAGGCTGACTGGCTTAAATTACAGAAATTTAGGGGCGCCTGGTGGCTTGGTCGGTTGAGCGTCCAACTCTTGATTTCGGCTCAGGTCATGATCTCACAGTTCATGAGTTTGAGCCCCACATCGGGTTCTGTGCTTGACAGTGTGGAGCCTGCTTCAGATTCTCTGTCTCCTTTTCTCTCTGCCCTTACCCCACTCATGTTCTCTCTCTTTCTCAAAATAAATAAACATTAAAAACAAAACAAAATAAAGCAAACCAAAAAACCCCAGAAATTTATTTTCTCACAGTTCTAGAGACTGGAAGCCTGACATCAAGGTGTCAGAAAGGCTAGTTTTTCTTGAGGCCTCCTCCTTGGCCTGCAGATGGCCACCTTTCCTCTGTGTATGTCTGTGTCCTAATCTCCCTCTTCTTATGGAGACACCAGTCATATTGGATTAGGGCCTACCCAGAGGACTTCGTTTTAACTAATTACCTCTTTGAAAACCCTATCTCCAAATATGGTCACCCTCTAGGGGAGTGGGGATTAAGATTTCAACGTACGAATTTGGGGGGAACAACATTCAGCCCATAGTAGATATCCTGGGAAAGCCTTGCTGAGAAGGTGGTATTTGAACAAAGTCCTCAAAGATGTGAGAGAGCTGGCCATGCAGGTTTGTAGGCGGAAAGCATTGGCCCTGAGACGAATGTGTGCTTCGTGAGTTCCAAGAGCATCAGGGAAGTGTTGTGGCTAGAGCAGGGGAGCAAAGGGACAGCGGGAGGAGCTGAAGCCAGAAGTGGAAGGGGAACAGGCAAAATCAGGCAGGCCCTCAGGCCATGGAAAGGACTTTGGCTTTTACTCTGAATGTGAGAGCAAGTCCTGAAGGGGGAAATCATGTTGCTAGTGGCCTGTAAGTTCAGGTTCAAATGCATTGCTCAGTCTGAGTAACTGTCTACTAGGTGTTTATGCTGATTGCCATAGGTCCCCAGGGCTGAAGAGAAGGACAGATGATTGATCCATTTTGATAGAAAAGACACATCTATTTCTGTGACTCTCACAATCATGATTTCTAAACTTTGTCCCCAGTCTTGCTGTTATTACTGCAAACCTTATTTCTAATGCACTTAGAAAATGAGGTACAAAGGCTGTCTTGTGGTCATATGTGCTCTGACAAAACTTTGGAGGATGCTTGGATTTGTGCATCGTGTATCCTTTCTCTCTCTTCTGCTGGTCTGAGCGAAGGGGACAGCTGTGGAGATCAGTTTTCTGTTCTCCTTTGTGGTGGGTTAGTATAATCGGCTTCTGATTTTTTTAATTTTTGAAATCGTGGTTAGGGTGTCATATTTTCGGCAGGACTTATGGATGATGTGCCTTTCATTGCCAGAGAATGAATGGCCAATATGTCTGATACCAATGTGTCAAAGCCTACAGAGCTATGAAAAAATGGCTATACAAAAAGAGCTCTTGGGATGTATGATAATTTTTTAATAGTAGGTTTATTTTTACATTTCCCACCAGAAGATCTTGGAGTCATACATAAATCATGTTTACTTATAAACCCAGGCAAAATGGTCCAGCAGAAATGCCATTGGGTTTGTTTTCCAAAGACCCGGGTCAAACCTAGGTTGGCCACTTCCTGGCTCCGTGCTTTCAAGGAAGTCATTTAACCTCTTTCCATCTCTGCTCTCCCACCTGCAAACTGCAAAAAAAACAAAAAACAAAAAAACACAAGTCCTCCTTTCCCTCTTACAGAACGTTGGGGAGACGGAGTAAAGGAATACTTTGTGAAGTATAATGTTAGATACTTTTATAATGTATATGTAAGGGCTGTAAAATACCATAAATAATTGTTTTACTGTTCTTGAAGTGTTTTTCTTCTTTTTCCTTTTTCCTTAGGTCACCGTGCCATCTCTTATTTTCTGTAGTGTCCCTCACAACCTCAGATAGTCCCTATGTCCTGCTCTCCAGTGCGGTGGGAAGCACATGGGCTTTGGGGTCTTGTGAGCACGGATGGAATCCTCCGCCTTGTTGATCTAAGAGTCACCTGGGCATATGATTAAGCTTCCTTGGATTCTGTAAAATGGAGCGGTGCCAGACGCTCTGAAACTACCTAGCCTCCAGCGTAATGAGAAGCTCTCTCTATATTTTCGGGTATGAAAGGGTTTTTCTCCCAACCAGCCCGTGGACTATTAAGTGCTCACATATGACAGTCAAGGCCTGTCTGAATTCCACCGATTCTCGGTGCAGCAGAAAAACAAGTAGCCAGGTCATGATTTCACCTCTTAAAAAAGCATTCAAACAGATCTAAATATGTTTGAAAAGGTGGATGAGGTAGGAGTTTCTTCTTAAAAATGTTTTTCAAGAGCTACTAAAATGTTCACATAGGCAACGTAGTTAAAAAAAACAATTGTCTTGGGGTGCCTGGGTGGCTCAGTCAGTTGAGCGTCCGACTTCGGCTCAGGTCATGATCTCACAGCTTGTGAGTTCAAGCCCCGTGTTGGGCTCTGTGCTGACAGCTCAGAGCCTGGAGCCTGCTTCTGTTTCTGTGTCTCCCTCTCTCTCTGCCCCAACCCACTCGCATTCTGTCTCTGTCTCTCTCAAAAATAAATAAGCATAAAAAAATAAAAAATAAAAAATAAACCAAAAAATAAAAAACAATTGTCTTCTGGATTAAACAAGAAGGGAAGGGCCAGGCCCTCCCATAAAGCTCAGCAGAGCTATGCCACAGCGGTAGCTTCTTTTCTGCTGCACCAGTGGCCGGGCTCTCCTTATTTCTATCTCTCTCTCTCTCCCTTTTACCCCCTTTCCTTCTTTCTTTCCTCTCCTTCCCTCCCCTTCCTTTCCTTTCTTTTCCTTTCCTTCCTTCCTTTTTTTTACCCAGGTGAGATTCACATAATATAAAATTAACTACTTAAACATGAACAATCCATCGGCATTTAGTACATTCGTAGTGTACTAAACCCCACTTCCATCCAGTTCTGAAACATTTTCATCACTTGCAAAGGGAGGCCTGTACCCATTAAGCAGCTACTCCCCCGTTTCCCCTTCTCAGCCCTGGCGACCATGAAGCTGACCTCTGTCTCTATATTTTCCCATCTGGATGTGTCACAGAAGTGAAATCATAAATATGCGACCTTTTGCACTGAAAACAGCATACTGTTTTCAAAGTTCTTCCGTGTTGTAGCATATGTGCATCAGCTCTACATTCCTTTTTATCACTAACATTCCACCGTATGGATGTATCACACTTGGTTTATCTGTTCATTTATTTCTGGGTATTTGGTTCCTGTTTCCTTTTTAAAGAACCTAAGTCAGACAATATAGCTCCTTTGTTCAAATATCCCACATGACCAAGGGTGGAAGCTGAGGTCCCACTAATAGCTTTAAAGGCTGTGACTTGGGGACTCCTGGGTGTCTCAGTTGGTTAAGCATGGAGCCTGCTTGGGGTTCTCTCTTTCCTTCTCTCTCTGCCCCTCCCTTGCTTGCATGCTCTCTCTCAAAGTAGATAAATAAACTTAAAAAAGAAATAAAGGCTGTGACTATGTCCACATTTCCTCTTCTATCTCACATTTTTCTACCCTCCTCCCTTGCTCTAGGTTTGATCACACAGGCTTCCTAGGTGTATGGAACACACTGAGCGTGCACCTTCCCTAAGGACTTTGCATTGACTGTGCCTTTGGACTGAAGAGGTACCTCTGTGACTTGCTCATCACGTTATTCTACTGTTGCTTAAATGTTCCATCGAACCTTCTGTGATCATCCTGTTTACAACCTATCCCCATCCAAGCACCAGCACCCCCCTTATTCTATTCCATTTTCTCCAAAGCTTCATTTTCCAACTGTACATAACTGGGTTGTAGCTTACATAAGTTATATCTATTATATTTACTTATTTTCTGTCCTCCCCATCCTCTACTATCACGAGGATGTTTTATGAAATCAATCATTTTCCGTTCTGTTTATTAGTGCATACTGAGCCCCAGTAAGCCTGGGAGATAACAAACGCCCAAAATACATTTGGTGAATGAATGAATGAATGATGCACGGGGAAGACATACAGAGTATAAGTCACCCAGCATAGAACCGGGAACATAGGCTAAGACGCTCAGAGGGTTTTCATGCACTTTTCCTCTTCATGCTGTTCCATGAATCCAGGTTCCAGATCCACTTTCTTCCCCCTTCAGACCGTTTAGAGCCCTCTTCATTCCTTCTCTAGCCTGTTCTCATCCATCCCTCTGATGACATAAACATAAGATAAACATGTTTCCTGGGTGGAATTGTCTGATAGAGAGGGACCTACCTTTTCTGAAAGGACAAAACCCAGATATCATTGTATTAAGTATATTTATCAATCTATGACTATTTCTTATCTCTATCTTCTGGCTCTATCCTGGAAAAAAAATATTGGGTTTCAGGGTTTTTTACAAATAGAATGACTAGTTTAAAGTAGATCCACCTACTTCTTATTTATAGCTATGTAGAGTTTAGGATTTCTGATCCTTAGGAATTATGCCAATCACTGAGGTCGTTAAACATCATATTTCAACAAATTTAAGATACCATATGATCAAAGCTGCACCATTATTTTATCACTAAGAAAGGAAATAAGTGCTTCTGATTAAGCTATGATGCAGTGCTTGCTTAACATTTAGCATTTGGTTGTTGCCTTGCAAGAAAATATGTAATTTTGGTCATTCTTCCAAAGACAAATACTTGCTTCTCTAATAGCAGATTTGCATCCCACTGCTGTTCTGTGCCTTTCTGTGAACACATTAGCTTTCATTTCATTGCTGAATCATAGTGCAATCTTTCTAAAGATATTTGAACAGCAATTCAACTCAACACACGTACTAACAGCCATGCACACAGTCTGAAGTGGGGACATGACTGGCGACTGCACAGGGAAGGACAACTGTGTATGGGCTGACTTGGTGATGTAATTATAAGACGATGGATTATAAAACGGGTTGTGATTTCAGAGATATTAAGATGGGGAAAGAAAAAAGCCAAACTGCAAATGTGTCTTAGAGTCAACTACATCGTTTAGCAATTAAGGGACCCAAATGGGTGTTGTTTTTTTCCTCCTACAGAGGAGAGGTCTCAAAGTGAGCTGTGATTCTCTGCATGAAACCCATTTTGCTCATTAGATATGCTTGACCATCAGAGGGCGCTGCTAGCATTCTTTTGGGTGTGTGAGGGTGGAGCTGAATTTTAAGGAAAATGGCTGCCATACAGGCATTTGGGAATTGGGGTAGCCAGCTGTGCTTTGGGGCAGATCAGTTGTTTAAATGTTCTCCTGTACATTATGTAGGAGTAGCAGCCTTAAAATATCCACTTAATGGCCCCGGTCTGCTTTCTGGATGTGTGTGGGGGTGAATTGAATTCCTCATGCCTGCATACTGTTTGAAATATGGTCAGATCATTGTTCATCCTTTGCTTTCCTCACTTTCTTCAACCATTTCTCAACACTTTTGAAAGTTTGTGAGAGACTTAAACATTATTCAGAGTATTGCACATGCATTTTGCTGTGGTCTGAATGTTTGTGTCTTAGATTCATATGTTGAACTCTAGACCCCAAGTTGGTGGTATTAGGTGGGACCTTTGAGAGGTGGTTAGGTCATGAGGGCAGAGTTCTCATGAATGGGATTTGCGCCTTTATAAAAGAGGCTCCAGAGAGATCCCTTGCCCCTTCTACCATGTGAGGACACAGTGAGAGGCTGGCTGTTTGCAACCCAGAAGAGAGGCTTCACCAGACTGTGACCACGCGGACATGTTGATCTGGGACTTCCCGGCCTTCACGTCGGTGAGAAATTAATTTCTGTTGCTTATAAGCTATCTAGTCTGTAGTATTTTGGTATAGTACCTGGACAGATTAAGATACATTTATTATTTGAAAAATAATAATGTAATAGTTACCACTTGCAGGGTGCATCTGTAGCTGCCCTTGTGCTCAGCATTCTATTGATATTATCATATTTTTTGCTCATGACAGCCGTCTGAAGTAGGTACAATTATTGTCCCATTTTAATGACGACAAAAACTAAAGCTCAGAGAGGATTAACAACTTCCGCATGGCTATACAACTAGTAGGGTAGTTGCATCTGAGTTTCAAAACCAAATCTCCTTGTAACCAATAGCCATTTTTATGTAGTTCTGTATAAGGAACTTATAAAAGTGACATAATAAAAATACACCCAAAATGAGAGAGACTTGTGTTTCAGCTGGTACCCCAAGGACATCACGTACTTATTCTAATGGCTCTTTTTTTACTTGGGGGCACTTTTGGAACCCCCTGTAGGAATTGTCTTTAGGACCTGTGTTTTGAGTCTCCTTTATCACTTGTCATCCTTTGGGGGCCAGATTGGACTGTTTGAAGGACCCTAATGAGGCTGATGTGCCAACTAAGATGTAGGATGACTATGGTCCACAGGGAGATACGGTTTTCAGACATAAGGAAATGGCCAGTTTTCTGGAGTTGGTTGTGAATCAAAGCGGAGGCATCCCTGGGATGTTATGATCTTCCTTGGGTCCTGATAGTTTGAGGGACATGAGACATTTATGTAAATGCAGCCAGCAGGAGTTAAAAATTCATCAGAACACATATTCATTTACCAATATTAGCGATTCGCGTTGCACTTACGTTTTGTTGCCGCACACCAGGGACCCCCAAATTAGCTGCTCAAGGCAGTGTACAGCTCCTGGAAGTATTTTGTGTGGTCCTTTTAGTGCACCCACACGGTGTGTTTACAGGCTGTATAATTAGGCAGATTTTAGGTTTGGTGGCAATGTAAGCAATTTAGTTCCGACTGTCCCATATGCATTTACCCAGGGTGTTTATGTTAATCCTACACCCTCTGAAAGCATTTGGGCTTTTGATCCCTGGTAGTTCATACTCTTTTCTATAAAGGAATTTTGAATAGTAGGTGTCACTCTTCTCAAAAACAAAACAAAACAAAAACACCACCTTGGGATATTCCATGTCCCAGTTCAAACACCTTTAAGCTACTCCTAGCTAAAAAAGAATTCTTCCTTTTCCTGAATTTTTGTAAAATTTCTGTGAACTCCCTTTGTGCTCCCAATCAGCTGTCTTCTGCTGTAGCTCTTTGTGAACATTCCCATCTCACCTCAGAGAGTGTGTCTTTCTCGGCAGAGCTGGTCCTGTGGGCATAAACTTCCGGTGTTGCAAAATCTACCTACTTTTTGAAGCAGCAGGAAATATTCCCCAGTGTTTGGACCTCTCACTCCTACTTTCTCTTCGCTCCTTTGCCAGCCTGGTGGTCTTTGATTTAGACATTTGTCTTGAATTCTGAAGTCTGTCACTGACTAGTTTTGAGGAATCTCTTGCTCACAACCAGCTTCCAGTTTTGTTTTGCTCAAGTACTACGTTAACTGCGCATGCTAGGCTTTGGTGCCTTGTCTTTGCTTCTCCTTATATGATTCTAGGCCACATCCACTTCTTAGCTTGGGGCTACTCCCTCACATGGACCATACCTGTCACCACTATCAGAAGAACTGGGGCAGAATTGAGGATGGGATTCCATGGACCATCTGCCTTTATAGTCCCCCTGGTACCTAGCACAGGTCTCTGTATAGGCAGATCCTCGACAGAAATTTGTTGATGGAATAAAAAGCAACACAGTTACAGTAGCATTTTGTGACGTAGAAAGGAAAGCATTTATTCAACGAACATCGGCTGTGCTTCCTTAGATGAGGCGTCATCTGGGTAGGGGCTAAGGATTCAGAGATAGAAAGGTTGGGTCTCTTTCCTTAAGAAATGTGCATGCTACTCGAAGTCTAGCGCTAGAAGCTGGGCAGTCAACTTGGACAGAGATGATAGAGAATTTACTAAACCGTGGGCCTTAACCCCAGGTCCCTATGCCAAACAAATCTAGAGTATGTTAGGGGAGTTACAGTTTCTGAGCTGGAAAAAATCTTGAGAAAAATTGGAAAACTCTCTTGGGTCTTAATGCTGGCTGGCTAAAGAAAGGTGGCTCCTGAGAGAAGAGAGGGAGCCTGGCGAAGGACTCTGCAAGGGATATGTGTAAAACCCACAGGAGATCATGAGCAAGTTTCCCAGGGCTCTCCACTCTACCTGTGGTTAATTTTGGGGGAGGGTGGGGATATTGGCTAAAAAGGAGATTTTATTTTTCATATGGACATTAAAAAAAAAAAAAAAAAATCACACGGCCTCCCGGAGATGAGTCTCCCTTACTGGCATGTCATGAACCTGTTTAAAACAATGCATCTGTTGTGATAGGCAACTGAGGTTCTGACTTGACTTTTTTTTTTTTTTGAAAAGGGGGCCCTAACCTTCCCAGTAAACTTGTGCTTTTTCTTAGTGCCACAGATAGTGCGGTCAAAGCTTTTTCGGTTATGAAGCAAGCTCTAAAAAAAATAGAACAGCCGGAGTGATCTTCCTCTCTGTAAACTGTAAGTTATCTACCACAGGATCTCATTGAAGAGGTGGCCTTGAGGGCTTAAGTAAGTAGGTTATCCGATCATCGAACCAGCGCAAGAAACTGTCTGGCGAGCGACAGGAGCCCAGAGTGGGGTGGAGGGAGATGCTGGCGAATTGCATTTTGAGGTCTGGGTTGCTGTTTGCCACTCTGTCTCTTGTCATCGCCAAGCACAAGCAATCTTCCTCTGCGAAAGGTTGTTACCCAAGGGGCACACTGTCCCAAGCTGTTGACAGACTCTATGTCAAGGCGGCATGGCTCAAAGCAACAATTCCAGTAAGTATCAGGCTCTGCTTAAAATGATGACCTAACGGACATTTGTAATTCTGGATAACACTTGTCTCCCTTTGTTTTATTGTAGGAAGACCGCATAAAAAATATACGATTATTAAAAAAGAAAACAAAAAAGCTATTTATGGTGAGCCAGAGGGTTTTTTAAATGTTTTTCATCTTTCTACTTGTTTGATGCTTTCCCTCCTGCATTTTAATTTTTCCAGGTGGTCATTACGTCATAATCAGGTGGGGATTGCAGTGACATTTTACAAAAACTATATTCCACGGTTTACTTTATGCGATTTCTCATATCTTATTTATAGAAAAACTGCAGATTCCAAGAACAGCTTCTGTCCTTCTTCATGGACGATGTTTTTGGTCAACTCCAATTACAAGTCTGCAAGGAAAGACACTTTGTGGAAGAATTTCATAGCCTTAGGCAGCAATTGAGCCGCTGTGTAAGTATGCACAACAAACACAGTGAGTTTGATCCTAGAAACCTACCTAGAAAACAGCATGTAGGGAGCTGTCTCCACAAGCAAGGGTGAGTAAAAGGGGCTTTCTAATTGGTGGCTTGTGGTCCAAATGGAGAGTTTATCGTCAGTGAACCAGCACTGAATAACCACGAGTAACTCATAATGCCAATACTTATTGTTTCTTTTTTTAATATTTATTATTCTTAAGGAGTGGCACATACGACATCTTGGAGATCTAAAATACCACGGAATGATCCTCAATATTTGTTTATTTATTTGTTTGTTTACTTATTGTTTGCTCTGTATATGAGTCCCAAGTGATTCATTCACTTATTTAATAAATATTTCTTAAGCACCAAGAGGTGCCACACACTATTCTAGGCTGTTATTTCCTTCTTTTCTTTCTTTCTTTCTCTTTCTTTCTTTCTTTCTTTCTTTCTTTCTCTTTCTCTTTCTTTCTTTCTTTCTTTCTTTCTCTTTCTTTCTTTTTCTTTCTTTCTTTCTTTCTCTCTTTCCTTGCCGTATTGATGAGAGCTTTTAGATTGCTTTTTTCTTATTTACCTAATTTTTTTTATAGCTATACCCTTTTTAAGGCACGGTCTCAGTCCAAACTTTATAAAAACAGGGGTATGTTTTCTTTGGCCCTTAAGTTATTTGATGCTGCAGTATGGCCACTGTCACCACAAGCAATGGGGAATTAATTAAGAAGGTTAAAGTGACCACATTTCTCTACAAACATTCACAGTAAGAAAGACCGGTGCAGAACAATGAAACAAAATAAAGCAAAACAATTAAGCTGGGATCAGTGCAATATTAGTCGACTTGCCTCTGTGGGGGATGGTAAATCTTTTCTATGATCCTGTTTGGGTTCCAAGCATGCTTTCTCAGCCTCTTATGATTGTACCTTGCAGGCGGTGTGAAGGGGGGGTAGTGATGATTATTGCAGTCCTTGGATTGCTAGATGGAAACGAGTTCTCCACTCTTGGGCATTATGGTCACTGAGACTTCAATTCCAGGCAGTTGCAGGTGGAGTTTCACTTAAGAGTTAAGATGTGCTTTCCTTGGGGTCTGTCAAAGTGTTCAGGATCTCAAATTGCAGACCACAGCACAGAGGCATTATATGTGGGTGAGGTCGGTAGGTAAAAAATTTCACTGAATTTATCTTCTCTTTTTCTTTGGTTAGTTTGTGTTTAAGTTATGTCCTTGTTTGAAGCTAGGGTTGCATGGTGTCTTATAAACTCTCCGATCCCATTCATGTATCTGCAACATAAAAATTACAACCTGGTGCCTCTTTGTGGAAGAGAGAGAATGCCCTGGGCCAATTCCCTTGCCTAAACTAATGGAAAGATCCTCACTTCTCTTTGGCTTTTTTTGTACTTTACCTTTGAGGTCATCTTGTTAAGATAGTGAATAATATAAATAGCCTCTTAAATTTAAGTTGAATTATTATGTAGTTTTATATTTCATTCCCCCTCCCGCCAGCCTATTAGGTTATAAGTAAGAGCGTTTTCGCCGCTAAAAGATTTGAGGAGGAGGAGACTACCTCTTGAAGGACTTGATATAGGGGAAATAATGAGACCTAAGGCAGCCACTGTAGCCTGGGGTGGAGTTCAAACGAACAATCGAGCTGCTTCCATTTCGGTGTCTGGAGACCAGGATCCTCTTCAGCCTGGTTTTTTTGTTTTTGTTTTTTTTTTTTTCTTTTTCTTTTTGTTTTAAATGCATCCTGTTTCTCTTCACTTTTTGTTTTAACCCCGATTCCTCTGTGTAGGTGCTATTCATTGCATTAGTCAGTCGATTTCGTATCATGTTATTTCAAATAAAGTTGTTAATGGTGGTGAGGCACTAGAATAAATCCTTGCCTGATACTGTAGAGTGTATCTAGACGCCTGGAGCCCCTAAAGGTGTGTCTATTTTCCCATCAGTTGGGTTTCCTCGGCTCAAATAGCTAGAGAACTCAATGATGGCTATAACGAAGACCATGAAACGTTCTAGATGAAAAATACAATTATCTAGGAACTCTGGTTTGCCTGGATTTATTTCTGGAGAAGTTTTTTTCCCTAACGAGATCTGTCAAAAAAGATACTTCTGCCAATAGAGATGTTTCTTTCAGGGACTTGGGTCACACGGCCTGTGGGAGCAGTGGGGTACCTCCGGCGCGAGCTGTGACTGCGTACCAAAGTGGCTGGCTCCCCCTTGTGGCCAAATAGGAGCACACACGTCCACTCAACCTCCCTGAGCGCCATCTAATTCTGGGCTTTCCTTCTTACTTTCTCCCACCTGAAGTCAAGCGTTGCTAGCCCCAGTTAATTTGTCTCACAGACTTTGGAGTTTATGCTGAGAGGTATACCAACCACCTCTGCGAAACTGAAAAAGAAAATCAGAGGATTAGCCTGAGTTTGGAAAGCCTTCGCAGACATTGTGTCGGGGAAATAGGTGCTTGCGTCTGGCTTAATCTTTTGGCCAATGATAATTTTGTATTTTTGGTAAGAGAAGCTGGTATCTGTTTAATATAAATTTACTGAGCATCTGCTCTAGTCAGTGAATGATTTCTTCTTATGAATATAGAACTTTCCTGCAAATGGTGTTGTAAAGACAAATGAAAACCCAATCAACTGGAACTAAATGGTTAAAAGAAACAAGTCAGTTTTGTAAACTGAATTTTTGCAAATTGGCTTACAGCAGGTGGCCTACTTCTGTATTTTCCAGGTTCTGTCCTGGGTGAGAAAGACCAGTCTGATCAAGTCCCCGGTCTCTGGTGCTTGTATTCTTCTTACCGGCAGAGAGATGTAAACAAAGAAGGCCAGTGAATCATGAAATGTGACATGTGTGATGCTGAGTTTTCTGTGTGACCCGGTCACTGTGGAAGCACAAAGGGGGAGGTAGTTAATTCTGTCCACCTTGAGGTTTGGAGAGCATGTATTATTGAAGGAGGTGATGACTGCATTCGGTTTCCTGGGGAATGAGGGGGCAGGAATGGCGGGGGGAGAAGCTTGAATAAAGCTTGATGGTGTGAAATGACATATCATATTCAGGAAACAGCAAGTAACTGAGTATGAATGTAGAATGGCTTGGGGAATGTCTAGAGGAGGCTGGTTGTTTAGATTTTAGCCAGGAGATGCTAATAAAGGGCTGGCTAAGAGAGGCATGATAACACCGGCTAAGGATAAGGATTGTCCTGAAGAAAAATGTAAAGCCATCGAAGGGCAGGGCAAGATCACATACTCTTATGTTTCAGAGAAAGCTCTTTGGTGAAGGTAGAGGGATGTAGGTGGGGGGGTGAGGCTCTAGGGAGAAAAAAGTATATAAAAAGCATTGCAATAATGTGGCTGGAGTGAACACACTCGGGTCATAGGGAAGGGCGAGGAGAGTCTGAGGAAGAGAGGAGAGTCTGGGATGAGCCTAAGGTTCTTACTTGGGGGGCTGAGTGGGAGGGGGTGTCATTCATTAAACAGAGAAGGAGAAAGCTTGGAGTAAGGTAAATGAGTTGCTGTCAGACCTGCTAGAAGTTTCAGGAGTCCCACGCATCAGAGTAATCATAAGAGTAGTATGTAAGCTTTCCATATATATTTTGGGTATGTTTAATATTTATGATGTATTTATTAACAGATTTATTGAGATATAATCAACACACGATTAACTGGACATAGTTCAAGTGTGTAATTTGGTAGTCTTGACATGCGTATACCCTTGTGAAGCCATCGCCACAATTAAGATAATGGACATATCCATCACCCCCAAAAGTTTCTTGGTGCCCCTTTGTGATCTGTCTCTGTCCCCAGGGAATCACTGATCTGCCTTTTGTCACTGTAGATTTTTTTGCATTTCCTAGAATTTAATGTAAATGGCCTATATGTTACACTCTTTTATGTCTGACTTTTTCCACCCAGCATAATTATTTTGAGATTCACTCGTGTTACTGAGTGTATTGGTCATTTATTCCTTTTTTATTGCCATGTAGTATTCTATGATAATGATGTAGTACAATTTGTTTGTTTGCCTACTGATGGGTTTTTTTTCCCCCAGCTTTCAAGCTATCACAAGTAAAGCTGCTATGAATATTTGTATGCAAGTCTTTGGACAGGTATTTTCATTTCTCTTGGGTAAATACCTAGGAGTGGCATAGTTGGATCATAAGTTAGGTGTATGTTTTGTAAGAGATGGCCAAACTGTTTTCCAAAGTGACTATCCCATTTTGTGTTCTCACCAGTAGTGTGTGAGAGTTCACTACTCAGGATCCTTGCTATCGCTTAGTATGGTCAATGTTTACACATGCCAGCCAGTGTAGTTGTGGTATCACATTGTGTTTTCAATTTGCATTTCCCCAGTCATTAATGATGTTGAGTATCTCTTGATTTGCCTATTTATCATCAATATATCCTTGGTGAAGTGTCTGTTTGGATATTTTGCCCATTAAAAAAAGAGGTTGGTCATTTTCTCACTGGGTTTTGCGTATGTTTGTTTTCAAGTATATTCTGCATGCAAATCTTTTATCAGATATATAATTTGCAAATATTTTTCTCTTGGTCTGTGACATCTTTTCATTATCTTAACAGTGTCTTTTGAAGAGAAGACATTTTACATTTTGATGGTGTCTAACTTATCAATTTTTTTCTTCAATGAATCATGCCTTTTGTGCCACATTTAAGAAATCTTTATTTAACACAAGGTCACAAAGAACTTTTACTATGTTTTCATTTACAATTTTTTCTACTTTTAGGTTTCACATCTAGGTCAATGCCTTTTCACCTGTTGAGATGACCATGTGATTTTTATTTTTTAGACGATTGATACCAGTTACATTGGTTTTCAAAGTTATGCCAACTTTGCATTTCCGGGATGTACTCTATTTGGTAATAATGCGTTGTCCCTATCATGTATTGTTAGGTTCAACTTGCTAAAATTTTATTAATAAGTTTTGTATCTATGTTTATGAGGGACATTTGTATCCTTTCCTTTAATATCTTTGTCTCATTTTTGGAATTAGTATAATGCTGATCTCATTCAGTAAGTTGGAAAGTATTCTCCCCTCTTTCATTTTCTGGAAGGGCTTGCATAGAATTGATCCTTTGAAGCCATTTTTTGAAGCCAATGATCCAGTGAAGCCATTTTTGCCTGGAGTTTTGTGTATGGGAAGATTTTAAACTAAGTATTTTAGTTTTTAATAGCTGCATAGCTATTGATGTTCTTAATTTCTCCTTGAGTGAGCTTTGATAATTTGTGTTTTTCAATTTTATTATTCATTTCATCAAATCTACCAAATTTTAGCCACAAAATTGTTCATGTTATTTCTTTAGTATCCTTTAAAAAATTTTTTTTAAATTTAATGTTTATTTATTTTGAAAGAGAGACAGACAGACAGAGTGTGAGCAGGGGAGGGGCAGAGAGAGAAGGAGACACAGAATCTGAAGCAGGCTCCAGGCTCTGAGCTGTCAGCACAGGGCCTGAGGCGAGGCTCAAACTCAAGAGCCGTGAGATCATGACGTGAGCAGAAGTCAGACGCTTAATCGACTGAGCCACCCAGGCAACCCACTTTAATATCCTGTTAATGTTTGTAATAGTATGGGATGATGTCATTTCTCTCATTGTGGATATTGGTATTTTTTGTCTTCACCCTTTTTTCCCCTGAAATTTTATTGAAATTCATCAATTTTATTGACTTCTCAAAGAATCAGTTTTTAGTTTGATTTCCTCTATTGATTTTCAGTTTTGATTTCACTGATTTTCATTCTGAGTTTTATTATTCCTTTCTTCTGTTACATTTGAATTTACTCTTTTTTTTCTGGTTTCTTAAGTTGAAAGATTGGGTCACTAATTTGAGATCTTTCAGTGTTTTCTTAAGGTGAAAGCTGAAGTTATTAGTTTGAGGTTTTTTTGTCTTTTCAGTATAGGTATTCAGTGTTTTGAATTTCCCTTTTGGTACAAAGTACTTTAGCTACATCCCACAATCTTTGATATGTTGTGCTATTTTCATTTACCTTGAAGTACTTTCTAGTTTCCTTTTTGATTTCTTCTTAGATCCATTTGGTACTTGGAAGGGAATCCTTTAGTTTCTGTATATTTGGGGATTTTTCCAGATGCCTTTTTGATTTTGATTCCTAATTTGATTTCATTTTCGTCAAAGAGCATCCTTTATGTGACTCAAAGCCTTTGATATTTGTTGAGCCATGTTTTATGGCCCAGAATTTGGTTACTTTTGATAAACGTTCTATGTGTATTTGAAAAGAATTGATATCTTGCTGTTGGGTGGGGTGTTCTATAAATATCACTTAGATCTAATTGTTACTATTTTCCAATTTTTCTATATCTTTACTGATTTTTTTTTTTTACTTATTTTATCATTTATGGACATCTCTGGCATTAATTGTGAATTTGTCTATTTCTCTATCAGTATTCATGGTATAGTAGCTCATGTATTTTGAAGTTCTGCTATCAGGTGCGTAAGTATTTATGACTACAATATCGTCTTGATGAATTGACCCCTTTATTTTATAAAAGTACCCGATGGTCCTTCATAATATTCTTTGTTCTGAAATCCACTTTTTCTGATAAAAATAGAACCACTTCAGCTTTCCTTTGATTAGTGTTAGCATGATATATCTTTCTCTGCCCTTTCACTGTTAACTTGTTTGTGCCTTTTATTTAAAGTGGATTTCTTTTAGGCAGCATATATTTAGGGTCTGTGTGTTTTTATCCATGCCACCAATCTTTTTATTGGTAGGTTTAGATCATTTACCTTAAATGTGATGGGGGTTTAATATGGTTGGGGTTAAATCTACCACCCTGTTGTTTCTCTTCTATTTATCCAGTTATCCTTTGTTCCATTTTCTTCTTTTTCTGACTTCTTTTCGATTGATTTTTTAAATGATTCCATTTTATCCCTTTTATTAACTTATTAATTAAACTCCATGTTTTGCCGTTTTTGAGACTCTTCATTCTTTTGCGTAGACCCAGGTTCCTATCTGGTAATATCTTCTTTCTCTCTGAAGGATTTCCTTTAACATATCTTGTGGTACAGTTCTATTAGGGATGAAGTCTTTCAGATTTTTTCTTTTCTCCTCTTCTTGTTCTTCTTCCAATTTATTTGTTAAAGATATAGCGTTGTTTGCCTTACAAAGTTTCTCATAGTCTGCAGTTTGAGGATTGAATCTTCATTGTCATTTAATTTGTTTTTCTTTATTTTCCGTACATTGGTAATTACACATAGATACTTGATCAGATTCAGCTTGATGTTTTGGCTGAATCACTTTATATGTAGGGTTGTGTACTTTTCATCAGAGACACATAGTATATGGCTTTTATGTTTATGATATTAGCAATCGTTAATTATTGTCTAGATATATTTATTCATAAGGCATTGCAAAATGATACTTTAAAAATTCTATTATACCTTCTTTATTTATAAATGGGGGTAATTCCATAAACAGAACCTACCCTTACTACTTGGCTCTCCTGAGAAATTTATCATATAAGAAAGGCAGAACAAATACTTAATTCTTTTTCTTTCTTTACTAGTTTTCAATATAAGGAATTGATTTTCTAACATTCTTCCCAGGTGATCAGTGAGTTGTTAATTTTCTCCTAGAGTTATTATTAACTCATGGACTTAAATTATTTTTCATTTCTGAGGACTCTTTCTGGCTTCTACAAGCTTCCTGCCTTCCATTTTTTAAGTCCACCAAGACTGGCGTGTTATTAAACCGCTCCTAAGAGACAGAGCCATGACAATTATCATGATAAGCTATTTGGTCTGGAATTCTGGTACCACTGTATTTGAATGTCATCTCCTTGTTTTTTGTAACATTCTAGGTATTTTGCAGCACCTAATAAAATATTGTATTTTAAAATTAGTCTGATTTGGGCAATTCAGATCATATAATTATTCAAAGGAAATAAGTTATGGGGAATGTAAACATTTTTATTTTTATAATCTTTGCTAGCCATAGTATTTGGCTAAATGGTATTTGGAAAGCTGACCTATGCATATGTGAAAAAACACATGAAAGATTTTTTTTTAGAAAAAAATTGTTAATGTTTATTTATTTTTTTGAGAGACAGAGAGAGAGAGAGAGAGAGAGAGAGTGGGGAAGAGGCAGAGAGAGACAGAGACACAGAATCCAAAGCCGGCTCCAGGCTCTGAGCTGTCAGCACAAGAGTCCGACGCAGGGCTCGAACTCATGAACTGTGAAATCATGACGTGAGCCAAAGTCAGACACTTAACTGACTGAACCACCCAGGTGCCCCTAAAGATTCTCATGATGCTCAAATACTCTCAGACTTAAAAAGGAACTTACGAGTTGCTCAGTTGAATTCATGAAAAATTTGCCTAATCGCTAGTGATCAAAGTTGAAACTGAAACTGAAAAAAAACTCCACTAGTTTTTAAGATTTCATTATCTCCTTTAATTGGCATTCAATTAAATACATTTCTTTATATTTATTATATGTACTTAATTTTAAAATCTGGTAAGTCTTGGCTAAGAGAATATTTGTGTCTCCACATCTTGTAGTGTATTCAACAGGTAATTTGTGTCATTAATTGCAACTAGCTTATCAACTTACAAAACATGCCTGTTACTTATCCTGACAGTTTCAATTTGTTTTCATTGCAACCGATTGAACTGATAAAACCAGAAGTAGAAAGTGAGACCAGCCCTGTGTTATTCTCTCATTAAGTGCAAAGTCCAGTCCAAAACCTGTCTTCAGCAATACCAATAATCTCATCTTGCGGTTGTTGGAAGACTTAAATGCACATGCTAGTGTCTATTAGCATATAACGGTGCTGTCAAATTCTTAGTGTCTTTCCTTATTGCTTTCCTTACACACAACACTAATTTTCGTCCAATTACATTTTGGTGACAATTTCCAAAGGAATGGGTCACCTAAACAACAAATTCCTTTTCAGTGCCCATGTTAGTGTTAACTTGCATAATGTGTACAATTTATAGTAGTTCTTTAAACATAAAGAGATCATTTTTGAGTAACCGGTTTAAATCTTGGTGTATATATATTTTCTAATGATATTACAGAATCTCTTTGTTGCCAAATTCGCTCCTTAGTTAGCGGTATATAAGTTCTCTGTCAGAATTATGGGGCACAGCTCTATCTTTCCATGGACTACGTTACGTGGAATTATTCTTTTTTTTTTCTTGATATATAATTGGCATACAACATTATATTAGTTTTCAGGTGTGCAACATAATGATCCAATATTTGTATCAATTATGAAACGATCACCATAATAAGTCTAGTTAACAGGCATGCATGGACTCATTCTGATAAAGTTACATTGAGAGCGTTTAAGAGTTTGTAGTGAAGGTATTTGGAAACTCTTTCTAGTTTTTTCTATGAAACATGGAGAAATGTTGTGTGAAAAAAAAAAAGATGGTGCAATCCAGTCTGAAGTCGTATGATGAGGTAAACATAGGGGCTTATGTACGATTTTACATTCCTCCAGTGGTTGTGAAAATGCTGCATTTGTTGATGATAGGATATAAGCTAATCAAACTCTTCATAGAAAGAATTTGAGGTCGTTCTTTGGAGAATACACTATGTACAGTTAGTTCTCTGCAGGAATACAGCATGTGTAGCTGTCTAGTCCTTGACCCACGTATTTCATTTCCACAGCATTATCAGTGGAGAGGGATTTTCCATTTGTGTTTTAGCGGTCATACATAATCTAAATTTGTATAACTATTCAAAATGTGAGGAGATTGGGGACACAAAATTGCGGATTGTATTTGTTCATCCCGTTGTTTTTAAGAAACCAAAATGCTCACTGATGCCCGGGACATGCTTCATTCTGTTGTTAAACCAGAGGCCCTGTGAACCTCAAAGCTGTAAGCTGGTGCTTGCGTTGTGTTCATTGGCCCCTTCACTCAACAAACATTTATTGAGCATCTAATACTTGTTGAACACTATTCCAGATGCGGGAACAACCAAAATTGACATAGAATATCTCCGTCCTTTTAGAACTCCTTGAAAATGCTGCCAGCCAGTTTCAGTGGGTCTCAGCTAGGGCTGGGTGCTGTGCAGGAAGCTGGCGGCAGGAGGCGCTGCGGCGGGGCTGGAAGCTGGGGGCCAGACAGCAGCTCATTGAATCTGGGCATTTTAGCTGAGACCTGAAGGGTGTCCAGATCATCTCTGCGCTCTTCAGTCTGGAGCACTGAGTTTCTTCTGCCCACTTGGCCCTTCTCCCTGCCTCTGCACTCCACCACACTCACCCTTCAAGGTGCAGCTAACTGGAGTTTTTCTTCTGGAAGTCTTATGGAATCCCACAGTCAGGCTGCCTCTACTTCTTAGAGCAATTGTATTTTTTTTTAAATCACAATATTTATCACACAGTGTTGTAATTTTGCGTCACCCTTTGTCTGAGCAGACTGTGAGCCATCGCTTGTGCGCCAAGGCCATTTTTCATCTTGCAGGCTACTTTTCTTTTATTTTGTTTTATTTTATTTTACTGTATTTTATTTTTAAAAGTGTATTTATTTATTTGAGAGAAAGAGAGAGAGCGTGCATGCATGCAAGCAGGGGGAGGGGCAGAGAGAGAGGAGAGAGAACGTTCCTTTAAAAAAAAAAACTTTTTAAGTCAAAAAATTGTTTTATTCTCAAGTTAGTTAACATACAGTGTAGTCTTGGCTTCACGAACAGAACCCAGTGATTCATCTCTTACATATGGCACCCAGTGCTTTTCCGGAAAAGTGCCCTCCTTAATGCCCGTCACCCATTTAATACCCCCCTGCAATGCCCATGAACTCTCAGTTTGTTCTCTGTATTTAACAGTGTCTTGTGGTTTGTCTCTCTCTCTCTGTTTTTATCTTCTTTTTCCTTACCTTCCCCTATGTTCATCTGTGAGTTTCTCAAATTCCACGTATGAGTGAAATCATATGAAATCTGTCTCTCTCTGACTGACTTATTTCAAGAGAGAACATCCTAAGCAGACTCTGTTGTCAGCACAGAGCCCGAGGAGGGGCTCAGTCTCACGAACCAAACCGTGAGATCATGACCTGGGCTGAAATCAAGAGTTGGACACTTAACCATCTGAGTCACTCAGGTGCCCCTATCTTGCAGGCTACTTTTTTAAAAAACTTTTTTGTTTGTTTATTTATTTATTTTGAGAGAGAGCAAGCAGGGGAGGGGCAGAGAGAGAGAGAGAGAGAGAGAGAATTCCAGGCAGGCTCCATGCTGTCAGCACAGAGCCCGAGGTGAGACTCGAACCCACAAACCATGAGATCATGCCTGAGCTGAAACCAAGAGTCAGACACTCAACCTACTGAGCCACCCAGGTGCCCCTGGCAAGCTACTTTTAAAAATTAAATTAATCAATGTGATATGGGTGGAGGCACTATTGTATGCTTAGTGTATAATAACTATGCAATAAAAATGTATTAACTTAATGATGCATGACTAGGCTGTTGCCTTCTGACATCTCATACTTTTCTTTGAGCCCTAGTTATTCTAGCTCTACTAACAAATGGCCTCCAGTCTGATCACATCTGCTTTGGTTGAGTTTGTCAAATCATGCATCCGTTCCTACAGTAATGTCGCTGACCCTTTGTTGTGCATTGTTTTCAGCAAATGCAACTATACACGGAAATATAAGGTAGAGGAAATCACTGCATTAGAAATTTCTCTAATTGCATATTAGATGGCAAAGCCATCTGACTTGTGACCGTAAAACCTGGCTGCTCTGCTGGGTCTGTAGACATGTTGACAGCAGTGAGGAAAACGAGAACCTTCTGCATCAGATCTTTACTAGGAGGCCACATATAGTGAATGGATCTCAAGGCACCAGAAAGCATCCCATAAACCAGCACGCTCCCGTGGTAACATTGGCACTATTAAGTGTTTCTTGCTATTGCTGTTGGTGGTGGAGGTGGTTCTTGTTGTTGTTTTTTGCCAAACCTTATTTTTCTCCTTTTTTACTCTCCTCGCCCTTCTTAGGTGGAGTGAAGGCAGAAGTCCTTCTTGTCCTTCCCACCCTGCTCTGGGATGTGCTGCAGGCTGGAGTTTTCTGGGCAGAGACACAGTCAGAAAGAATGCCTTAATGATATTTAACTTCCGTAAGGTCCAGAATTTGGTTGTTTTTTTTGGCTTCCCACTTTTGGTGTTAAATCTTTACATCCTAGCACAGGCATACTGGATATTGTGCCGTGTCACTTGGTTCTGTACTTTGTGGTCGATCCTTGCACCTAAGAACTTTGCTACAGTGCCTTGGATTTAGGCAAATGTTGATTCTCTTATGAAGTTCTCTTTCATCCCATTGCAAGATTTGGACCAACTACTTTTCTATTAGATAATTTCAGGTCAGAAGGAATCAGCATCTAATCAAACTGTCTATTTATACGATAATGGGCAGACCCGTCTAAATTTCTTTCCGTAGCTACTCTTTTGGCTGGACCTAGACTTGGTTATTTCTCGAATTTACTCTTGTAGTTCCAGTCTGAAAAACAAAATGAACAAAGAAACACACACACGCACGCACGCACACACACACACACCCCACAGTATTTCTTCTTCTGCTTATTATCACATCGCCCATTTTCACGTAGAAATCTTCTCTGTCTCTGTCTCTGCCGATCAGCTTCATCCTCTAAAGCCATTTCCAGCATTTCCCTTCTATAATGCAGAACAAAGATCTTTGAACTAATCTCTCTTTGGAACTGGATTTTGAAGGTTTTCAACAAGAGTTTGGCTGAATTGGAATATCTTTTCCAAGTTATGCTGATTGGTTTTTTTTTTTTTTTGGTATAATAGAGTGGTTTCAAATACAGACTCTGGAGTCAGAATATTTGGGTTTGGATCTCAGTTCTTCCACTTACTGTGTGTACACAAGCATACTATTGGCTTCTGTGCTTCCGCTTATGAATCTGTAAAATGAGGATAACAATAGCACCTACCTCACAGGGTTATTGTGAGGACTGAATGCGGTAGTATAATCAAAGCCTTCGGATTAGTGCCTGATACATAATACTAACATAATACCTGTTGACTGTTATTATTTTTACGTAGCAATCTTCTCAGTGTTTCTGTCTTCAGTTGCAGGGGGATTGAGATAAAGTAGAGAGCTCCTGGAGCTGCTGAATTTTTACCTAATAATATTGATCTGGTGTTTTTTGTTTTTTATTTTTTTTTTTAATTTCCTGTCCGCAGCTCTTTATTTACTCTTTTGGTTCATCATTATGTCTTCAGGGTCCAGCACTGAAGTCTGACACATAGTGAGCACTTCATCATTTGCACAATGAATGAATGGATTCTTTCTGACTGTACTCTCTGAGATGGCCTACCACTGTCCAGGATCTGTCATGCATTGTTTTAGCCTCACTGGATCTGGTCTGGGTTGAAATGTCCTCTTCTAAATATTTATTTATTTAGAGAGAGAGAGAGAGAGAGAGAGAGAGCAAGCCAGAGAGGGGGAGAGAGAGAGAGGGAGAGAGAAATCCCAAGCAGGCTCTAACTGTCAAGGAGCCTGACGCAGGGCTCGAACTCACAAACCGTGAGATCACAACCTGAGCCGAAACCAAGAATCAGATGTTCAACTGACTGGGCCACCCAGATGCCCCTGAAATGTCCTCTTCTTAATTCAGGGTTCTTACCACAGGAAAATCCAATGTCGTGGCGTGAGTCCTGTAAACTATACCTTAACCCGAACATTCTGTGTCTGCAAGCTCTTCTGTGCCTAATCGGGGAGGCCCCTTGCACAAGAGGGGTCTCTTCCTTCTACACAGCGTATACTTGAAAGTAGAGTCCCCACTTGGGCAGTCATGACACCATCACCACCATTAGGCCCGGTAACAGCATTCAGGATATAACTGTCAAATCATTTCAGCTATTTTTGCTTGGCAAGAAAAGGAGCCTGAATGCTGCCCATTGTCCCCACTTTTCTCTTTGTGTTCTGGCCTAAAGGGACCTGCTGATTGACATTGGCCATGTCTTATTGGTTTCAAAAGTGCTGTCTTTTAGCCGTTTCCATTCATGAGTTTTCTTTTTTTTTTTTTTTTTGAGTTTTTATTTATTTTTGACAGAGAGAGCGAGCGAGCGCAAGCTGGGGAGGGGCAGAAGGAGAGGAAGACACAGAATCTGAAGGAGGCTCCCGGCTGTCAGCACACAGCCCGATGCGGGGCTCAAACTCACAAACCATGAGATCATGACCTGAGCCAAAGTCGGATGCTTAACCAACTGAGCCACCCAGGAGCCCCTCCATTTCATGAGTTTTAACTGTTACCTTTACTGATGTGCCCAGCACGATTTTATCACTAGGACAGGACCTTTGGCAAGCAACTTAACCATTTGGGACTTGGCTTTCTTTTCTGTAAATCGAGAAGAATTGGCCTATACCACCTCCTTGGTCTGTTCTTGCACTGAGTTTCCACAAGTAAAAACTAAAGTCATGGGCAAGCAAAAGACAATGTTAATGACCTCCTACTTGACTACTAAGTGATTTCTGTGCTCAGAAAGGGTTTGAAAATTCACCTCCTCAAAGGAGATTGGCAGTTTCTCCTAGCCTGGTTACAAGCCATCTTCTCAAAACATTGAACGCTCCTTCTCCTGCTTTAGAAACTAATATTTCTTGATGTTTTCTCCTGGCAATTAGTGCCTGAATACCGTACCGTGCGATGTACATAGTGGACAGGATGGTTTTCCAAAAAGGGAATTTGTTCTTGTAAGTTCCCACATCTCCCATGCTTCCTTTGTCTCTCTGATTGGATTACTCTAGTCTTGTTGTCTTCCTGCCTCTGGGCCTTTACACACCCTCCCCTGTGCCTGAATTATTCTCTCCTGTGCATCTTCCCCAAATGCCCTTTATCCTTTCTTCATGCTCCCATACTACTGGTTCCTTCTCATTTTTCAGATTTTAATTTAAACGTCATTCTTCAAAAGAGCCTTCCCTGACCATCCAGTTGAAAGTAGGCCATTCCTGTAAATTCTTATCGTAGAGTCCCCGGCATTACAAACACAGATTTACTTGTACCTTGTAATTTGTAACTTAATGTTAGTTTCTTTATTTATCATCTGCGTCTCCTATGGAACTGTAAGCTCTGTGATGACAGAGACCAACTATTATTTATTTGCCAGTGCACATCTATGCCCAGAACATTATACCTGCTCAATAAATGTTTATTGAATGGGTAGAAAAGTATTATTACAGCCTCTTCAATAATATAAGCTGTATTTTCTGTTGATTTATTAGATTTCATGTGCTTCATCAGCTAGAGAGATGAAAACGATTACCAGGATGAAAAGAACATTTTATGGGGTAAGTATTTCAAATCATTGTTTTTGATTACTGTACTTTGTTTTTTAAAATGTGAAAATTTCTGCTTTTATATCTCTATTTTATCTGCAGATTGGAAACAAAGGAATCTACAAAGCTGTCAGTGAACTGGATATTCTTCTTTCCTGGATTAAACAATTCCTGGAAAGCATCAAGTAATGCAAGAAGCCAAGTGCATGGATTTGATTGTTATTTTGGAATATAATGAGAACGACTGGAAATAAATTTATAAGACTGTATTGCTTTTAAAAAACTTTTGTACATGGTACTGATACCAAGTTAGATGACTAGGTAAATTTAACATGATAAAGTTTTGGAGATCCATAAATTATCTCTAATATGTACATTTTCTATATATTCAAAGAATACTTTCATCCTGAACATGTTTTATTATCCTCAAGTACACTTAATTTAAAGCTGCATAATCAGAATTAACTCATGTAATATTTGTAGAGGAAAAATGACAGCTTTCTGGAATACAATATAATGTTATCGAGACTTCCATAGATGCTATTGTGATTATTATCTACTTAAGGGTTTTTATGACTTTTAATTATGTCTGGTGTGAACTTAGCTCCCAACAGATCTTTATGTTAATAAGTAAACTGTGCTTCTTTCTCCTGAATGTCCTTTCTATGACAGCGTGCTGGAATTTTATTGAGTACAGTGGGTAACAACCAGATCAGAACAAATGGGACAGACATGTAAACTAACTGCTCAGAATGGTTTAACGGGAAGGCCTTTGACAGATAAGCCTCAAAGACCACAAGCTACCAACCTGAGATGCTGTCGGAGATTGATCATGCTCCTTCCAGGTGCTGTACAGTTAGGAAAGTCGATGGAGGTCAAATAAAAGCCTCAATGCAACTGAAATTCCTCTACAGGAAACTTTTCAGGGCTTAAAAGCCTCACTTGCCCAGCTAGCCCTTCAGTTAAATGAATAATATGGCTGGGCCTTTGTTTTTGCATTACATGGACTTGGCTTCTCACCTAGAGGCCTGCAAGACCCGGGCCATTTCAGCGAGCAGTTTGTGCGATGGCCGGTTCACTTCTGCAAAGTGTTCCTCGTGCCACCAAGGCACACAGACGACACTGTGACTTGGTGTTTTGTGATATGAATAGGCAGGGCCTCCTCCAGGTCCATATGGATTTGGTCCTTGGCCCCTCTTCTCTTTATTGCTTTCCCACCATCCAGTTCTTCTTTTCAATCATATGCTGATTCTTCTATTCGCTAGGGACTAGCCTCTCTTGATCTAGCTCATTTTCCAAAATCACTTCTTTGTCCCTTGCCACTCCTCCTCTCTGCTTTCCCCATCCACACCCTGTGGTCCCATGTTTTATCTCTATTAAGACCCCCTAGAGAGGGCAAGTTGTGGAGAGAAGAAGGAAATGGAAAGGGGGAGCCTGGAGGACTCTCTTCATCTTGCGCTGTTGACCTAGGGCTTCCCGTTACCTGTCACCACACAACACTATTACAATACCGTTGGCTATAGGCCCTATGCTGTACCTTTCATTCCTCTGACTTATTTGTTCCACACCTGGAAGCCTGTACCTCCCCACTCCCCTTCCTCCTTTTTGCCCCACCCCACAACCTTGGCAACCATCAGTTTGTACTCCGTATTTAGTTGTGGGTCTGTTTTGGGCACCCTACTTTCTTTGAGGAACGTTTGGAAGAGATGGGATCCTGGCGATGAGGAATATGCCCCCTGGCTTTGCCATGGACTTGAGAGGAGGTGGTGTACCCATGGCCTGTCATTACCCCACTTTTAGAAGCTGCCCCTCGTGCCTCAGTTTGACCACGCTGTCCTTCCACAGAGCCCAGGGTCTCCAGTCTTGGTTGCAAACCATGCCTAACCTGCCGCATTGCTTATGGACTCCAGACATCAGCGGGGCTATGAAATACTCATTTGCTGGTCAGCAAACCCGAGGTCCTGAAGGAAACAATTTCACTCGTGCTCCCCAATATTTTTGGTGATTGAATTCAATGTGTTTGTTTATTTCCCAAAATCATTCATTTGCCCAGAATAGTCAAAAGGCTGCTAAACTCAGTCAGAAGCACTATAGGACTCTAAAGGTCATCACCCAGTAAGAAACCAATATCCATGTCTCAATGCCTATTCACAAGCAAACTTTCTCAAATGCTAAGGAAAAAGCATGGTTTTAGTGTGTTTGAGTAGAGACTGGACTATTGAAAAGGCAAGAAGAGAGAAGCTGGTGTCCCGAGGCACAGTGAGAAAAAGTGTTTGGTGGGGCCACTGGGCTTTGGATGAAGCCTTCCCTTTGGTTTATAGGTCCTACTCTGGACTTTATCAGAACCAGAGATGGTTACATTTTGGGAAATGGACACATACCCCCAAACACCCACAAAGTGCTCTATGAACCCTAAAGCCATTTAGCATTTATAGATGGAGATTCCTTCTGAGAGATCCCTCCTATATTATACCCAGGAAACTAAATTTCCTATGAAAACGTTGTGTAGGTCAGCATATCATTAGAGCTGAAGGAGCTGAGCCTGCTCTTAGCACAGGTAGAACAGAAGGAGCCCGAAGACCGGTGAACAGCATGGAGTGGTAGGAAGAGGCCACAGTGGGGTTAAGAGACCTGACTAGTCTTGGGGCACCTGGGTGGCTCAGTCGGTTAAGCGTCCGACTTCAGCTCAGGTCACGATCTCTGTTTGTGAGTTCGAGCTCTGCGTTGGTCTGTATGCTGACAGATCAGAGCCTAGAGCCTGCTTTGGATTCTGTCTCCTTCTCTTTCTGCCCCTCCCCACTTGTGCTCTCTCTGTCTCCCTTCAGGCCTCTGCCCACATCATCAGAGGGTCACTCATACAAAGTATCAATGCCTTCCAGAGCCACCCTTTCACCCCTCATCACCCCACTGACAGACACACTTACATTGACTTGTTTATTGGCTGTCTCCACCATATCAGAATAGAAGCTGTGTGGGGCAAGGTTTTGTCTGTTTTGTTCCCTGTAGAATCCCCAGCACCCAGTACAGGGCCCGAATATAGGACGCTACCTAAGCATGTGGTAAATGTATGGACCCAGGAGGGAATAGATTGAGGCTTTGGTCCTGCTGCTCTTAGGATGTGTGGCCAATGTCAGGTCACTTCACTGTTGGGCCTCCATTTCTGGATTGGTCCTGACTGAAATTAACTGCCACAGGTGATCTATACAGATATTTGCATACTGAGGGGCTGGATTGTCCCTTAGTCCAGGTACACTGCTCTGTCTGGGTCTCACACACCCTCCTCTCTTCCCACCGCCTGCCTTCAGTACCACCTGCAAGCTCGGGTTGCCTGGTTAACTCCTTCTGATCCTTTAAGATTTTATTCAAACATTATTCTACTGTTAATGGTTTCATATATGCTTTACTTCTTCACAGAACCTATCATAATTATAATTCCTCTGTATATTTCATATCTGTTTCACTCATTAGACTATCTCTGGTTCACTGTAGTTCCTCTGCCCAAACCCTAATAAACAGTAAGTGCCCAATAAATATTTGTTGAATGAATAAGTGAATAAAGTATTGAATTGAATTAGATAGTCTCCAAGGTTTCTTCTGGCTCTGGCACATCTCCTGCCGTAATTTTTACTGGTTGGTATGAATCTTGAGGAATGTAATGTAACAGTGGTTCTCCTCTAAGAATACCTGTGCTATTATTTGCATAACAATGGATTTAAATCAACATATACGTTTACTTGCCCCCAGTAAAAGGTAACTGTCAATACATATATGGCTCTTAAAATAGGTTGCTAAACTTAAACAGATAAATTCTTTAAAAAAAAAATTTTTTTTTTAATGTTTATTTATATTTGAGACAGAGAGAGACAGAGCATGAACGGGGGAGGGTCAGAGAGAGAGGGAGACACAGAATCTGAAACAGGCTCCAGGCTCTGAGCTGTCAGCACAGAGCCCGACGCGGGGCTCGAACCCACGGACCGTGAGATCATGACCTGAGCCGAAGTTGGACACTTAACCGACCGAGCCACCCAGGTGCCCCTTCAACAGATAAATTCTTAACTAAAACACGTTCATTTGCGTACCACATAGAATCATCTTGCAAACCCTGGGTGGAATGTGTCTTACACATTGGGAAACACTGCATTATAATGAATTTCCACTACCTCATTCTGGTCCAGCTTAGAAAATAGAACTTGATCATTTTAACCTGCCCACAGATAACATGCAAAAAAAAAGTCAAGCCACGATGTTCAGGTTTCAAACTGGTTTCAGAGCTCTTGTCATTGTTTCCAGAGATGAAGGTACGGAAGCCTATGCACCCAGTCAGTCATTCCACGGTACTTATGACTGACGCTCTTGACAGAGGATCCTGGGATGGCAGTGTGGCCCTCGTCCTTCCTTCGGCAGCCCTCTGGGAGAGCACTGTCTTCCCAGGTAGGCCATGGTTGATGCAGCTTCCCAGGGAAGAAGGCTGTGAGAGTCACTGTCCTTCCTGTTAGGGAGTCTTCTGGAACGGTCAGATGTATACACGATGGTAGTAACAAAAAGTGAAAGTTCAGTCAGGCTGAGCAGAAAGTCTCAAAGGTTGATGTGGAACTGTGCTGTGAATTACTACACATGAGAAGGATTCATAAAAATGGAGTCCTTCACCAGGGCTGTGAGTTATTAGCTAAAATGAAAACCAATCAATTCTATGGATATTGATTGAATGTGTACTATGTGCTTGTCATACAGTCATGGCTAAGCTAATAATGATAAATAAAACTCACAGTTTCTCTAGCAAGTTAGGACCTAGGAAGGGAGATAGGAAGATAAATATACGGTGAAATGTAAGCAAAATGGAGAAATATACAGAGTGCATGGGGTGGAGGGCAAGACTCACTCCACCGAGGAGGCAATATTTGGGGAGATTTTCTTCGAGACTCAGCTCAGCTGTGTCACCTCTTCCAGAAAGCCTTCCTTGCTTGATTCCCTCTTCCCAGGCTGTACCCCTTGCACAGCATATTTTCAGAATAGCATTTAGCACATCAGATTGTAATTTTTTGTTTACTTGCTTATCTCTTTCTTAAAGGCACAGTGTCTTGTTCAGCATTGTGTCCTCAGTGCTTAACATGGTGCTTGTCGTGCAACAGATATTCAGGAAATGTTTTTGGAGTGAAACAATGGGGAAGCAAAATAGTGACAGTGAAGCTGGAAGAGAGGAAATGGATTTGGGAGATATTTAGGAGGTGAAACGGAAAGAACTTGGAGACCAACTGGTTGAGGGGGGATCAGTATTGAGGAAGCAGTCTAGGATGACTCTGGAGTTTTACATTTTCCACTGATGTGTAGTAAATGTGGCCTCAGAAAAATGCACTGCAATGAACTTCCGTCATCTTTTTTTAGCCTAACACAGAAATGCTTTGAAATTTGGACTTCACAGGAACATAGAACCTCCTAACTTGAAAGGACCAATCCAACTGTATTGTCCAATTTTGCATCTTATACCAGAATCTTCTTTATAACACTGCTCTCATACAGCACTTGCACTTAAAAGAGACAAAATACTTCCCGGAAAAGCCCTTTCTATCTCTAATTCTGCCTATTAGAAATTTGTTTGGATCGGCCTGAAATCTATCCTCTTGAAATTCATCATCTGTTTTCCTAGTTCCAAAATTTGAGGTTCAGAGTACTTGTGACACATCCTCCATGGGACAGGTGGATTAGTTGGGAGGTATGTTGGGGAAGAAGAGGCTCTGTCCTTTCCCTTTAAAGGTTCAGGCTGGAGGTTAACATGCACCCTGTGTGTGTGCACAGAGCAGGGCCGGAACTTGGTTACAGAGTCACGCCTGGCCCCAAGCAAGGTAGAAAATGCAGTCTGTATTTGGGGAGGCATGCATTCAGTTAAAAATCAAGGGTTCTGTCCTGTGAGAGAGAGGGGGAGAATGGGCATTGGGTGACACATCCACATGTTAAACATTTGCAAACAGCAAGCGTTTCACTCATTTCCGTCTCAGCTCCGTCATTTCTTCCCCTCATCTCTCTTCTGGATGAGATGGTCCCACGTTTCCCCGCTTGTTTTCCAATGGCATGGTTTTGGGCACTTTCAACGTCAGGGGATTATTCTCTTCCAAATGCATTCCCAACGGTTAGTGAATCCTTGTTGGGCTCTTGGGCCATATTTTCTCACAGTCATTCTTTTGCTTTTCTCTTTTATAATTTATTACTTCAAAAATATATATATATATGTTGCTGTAGAATCAAAATAATATCAAGACATATAAAGAAAATCGTCATCTCTCTCTGTCTCTTTACCTCCACCTTCCATGAGCCAGTGATGATGGTTTGCTAGTTCTTGCCATAATTTTTCTGTTTTTATCAACAACAACAATAAAAGAGATATATACACATATCTTTCTCTTTTTATTAGAGACACAAACAGCATCACATTTATTCTACCTTTCAACTTTACAACTCAACACATCAGGGGCATCTTTCCAAATATATGTATGTTCATTTTAATAGCTGCAAAATAGTCCATGGAATGAGGACAGCATAATTTATTCAACTATTTTAGTTTGTTGTTTTTGCTTTATAGTCCCTACAAAACAGGCTGTAATAAGTGTATGTGTGTGTGTGTGTGTGTGTGTGTGTCTCCTCATCTGTATTTTTATTTTTATAGGGATGTTTTCTAGAAGCAGGATTGTAGGGTCACCAGATGTGCTAAATACTGCCAAATTATTTCTTATAATTCTTATATTGCTAATTTCCCCCAAATTCTTGCTAGCATTAGATATTGTCAATATTTTTCCATTTTGCCAGCCTGATGACCGAAAATGGCATCACATTGTTATAGCTTGCATTTCCCTGGCAACTTGTCAAATTGATCATCTTTTCACACGTATACTCCTTTTACCTTTTCTTTGTCTGAGGGACATACCCTAAAATGTCCTATGGGCCACTTATTTAACAATAAGTTTGAAATCTTAGCCAAGCCTAACTACAAATGGTAGTTGATTTTAATGTTTCACATAATTTTAATAGAAGCATGCCCTGGATAATACATGTGCTTCTTCTCTACCCACACAAAGTCCACTCTGCTCAGCCAGAGATTGCCCAACAATGGCTTCTCCCTATGTCCCCCGAGATTGGAGGGTGCCACACCCCAGCTCTCTGCTGCTTTGGGTATAGGAGGGAGAGGGAGAACCCCAGCCATAAACTCAGGTGTTTGCATCTGCTGTGGGGAGTGGGGATGGGACTGAAAATTCTCCAGGGGGAAGGAGGCCCCACTTGCCTATTCAGCTCCTATCCAAAGCTTCCTCCAACTCCTTTTACTCCCACCCTTCAAAACTAGACAAGCCATAATTCCAGGAATTAGGATAAGTCATGCTTGGCCCACCTTCCCAAGAATAAACTCTGATCCACAGCCTTTGAGGACCAGGGATGGCCCACTGATGTCCTCTGGACCCCACTCCTCCCCTTCCATTAAATGTCTTCATGCATCCCTGATTTTAAGCTTTTAACTAATCAGGAAAAAATTCTCTATACATAAAGATAGTTATGGGGCGCTTGGGTGGCTCAGTCGGTCAAACGTCCAACTTCAGCCTAGGTCATGATCTCACCATTCCTGAGTTCGAGCCCCGCATCAGGCTCTGGGTTGACAGCTCAGAGCCTGGAGCCTGTTTCAGATTCTGTGCCTCCCACTCTCTCTCTCTGCCCCTTTCCCACTCACACTTTGTCTCTCTCAAAAATAAACATTAAGAAAAATAATAATAATTTCAAAAAAAAAGATAGTTGGCACAGAAAAATTACCTAAGAGAAGCGGCCATCCTCTTTAAAATTGCACATCTCCTGTCATGGCACGCCACATCCTTTTTTTTTTTTTTTTTTTTTTGCCCTCTCGATAGTATATATCACCCCTAACATACTGTGTAAATTACTTACATATTATTTTTATTTAGTGTCATCTGTCTTCCTCTATTAGAATTTAAATTTCATGATGGGAGGGGTTTTGTTGGATTCTTTTACTACTCTGTCTCCAGGACCTAACCAGTGCCTTATCCAGTAGGTGCTCAATAAACTGCTGTTGAATGAATAAATGAGTGAGTGAATGTCAAGGGGATAAGGAGAAGAGATAAGGGGAAAGGGTCAAAGGACCTCTGTAGCCCAGAATGCTGCAAATTCTAAGCATGGCCGGTTCCTGACCTTACCCTCTATGACAGGATAGAAACTCCTACAAGAGAGTGGGTGAAATGGCTTCCCAATCATGTGGTTACATTTCTTTTAACCAGAACTGTTTTCAGAGCAGTTGATCTGAAATGAAGCTCTGGTGACTTTCTATTTTCCATTTACTTGTACCATTTAGATGAGGCGTAGAGTAGCTGAGACAGAGAAGGCATATTTGGAGCTTAGATATAGACAGCCATGAGTGCCAGCAGCCTTGGCATGGTAAGTCAATCTTTTGGCTCTTGGATACTGGCGAGAAAGCATTCTCTTCATAGAAATCGTGTCTCTGTATACTTTCTAGCCATGGTGATTTTGAAATTCTGGTGATAATGTCACGCAAAATATAAACTATAGTGGATGGTGGGATCCATCCATATGTTGTGGGTGGGATCCTACACTAGGGCTCCCTAGTCACAGTGATTGGTACAGAATTCTGGAATAAGCCCAAGAAGGTCCAGTCAGAGTGAGTTCTAGGATGTTCTCCCTGGGAGGAGAGTCTCTCTCTTCTTTATGAGCCTTAAGCTTGAAAGATATAAGCTGAACTACTGCAACCTAGCTGCCACCATGAGGACAGAGCCTGGCAGAGAATCAAGCCAACATTTCAATCTCATAGGTTCTAGAAATCCAGGGTCCTCTGGGGTTCTTTCTACCTCACCTGGATACTGCTTTTCAGGCTCTCAAGTGAGTTCCTATCTAAAAATGACAAGCTGGAGGACCCCAGGGCTTGGCTTTGGGCCTCTTCTGAACCTTGTTAGAGATTGCTGTTAGATATATCCAGTTCAACCCCATGACTCTAAACACTATCTGTCATGTGCTGATGACTCCATCGGTATCTCCAGGCTGACCTAGCACCTGAATTCCATACTCACACATCCAGCTGTGTAGTTGACATTGCCCCACGAGGCGTTGCATACAGAATGTCAAAAGCAAAAGTTTTGTTTCGCCTTCTATGATCAGTTCATCCTCTAGTGTGCAGCAACTTGGAAATGCTGGACAGGATAATATCATGGCAAGCACACAGACTCTGGAGCCAGCAGATCCTGGGTTCAAATATTGGCTGGAATTTAAAAGCTGAGTGAGCTTTTTTTTTTTTTTTTGGTAAGTTTATTTATTTACGTTGAGAGAGACAGACTGCATGTGAGCAGGGGAGGGGCAGAGAGAAAGGGAGAGAGAGAATCCCAAGCAGGCTTCGCGCTGTCAGTGCAGAGCCTGATGCGGGGCTCAAAACTCATGAAACTGTGAGATCATATCTGAGCCCAAACCAAGAGTCAGACGCTTAACTGACTGAGCCACCCAGGCGCCCCAGTAGTTGAGTGAGCTTAATCTTTCCATCCCTCCCTCCCCTTCTCTGTACAATAAGGGTGATGGAAATGGTACCCATTTTGTGGTGGTGTCAGTGGGGATTAAATGAAGTTATATATGTGATGTAGTTAGAGCCATGACGGGGCCATAATAAAAACTATAAAGTGTGAGTTATTATCATTATGTGATAAATCGTCACCTACTCAATTGCTAAAGCCAACAATCTAAGGTTATCCTTGACTTCTTCTCTTTCCTCATACCCCAAACCAAATTTATCAGCATGCCCCAAATATACCCTAAATCCTGCTTTAGTATTCCCCAGCCTGTGTCGCTGGCATCTCTGCGAAAGCCTCCCATCTGACTAGTCTCATTGTCTCCACTCGCCTCCTGCCTCCAAATCCAGCCTTGTCACAGCTTCCAGAGAGAACTTTTTTTTTGTTTTTTACATTTTATTTATTTTTGATAGACAGAGAGAGACAGAGCACAAGTGGGGGTGGGGCGGAGAGAGATGGAGACACAGAATCCGAAGCATCTCCAGGCTCCGAGCTGTCAGCACAGAGCCCGACGCGGGGCTCGAACTCACGGACTGTGAGATCATGACCTGAGCTGAAGTCGGATGCTTAACCGACTGAGCCACCCAGGCGTCCCTCCGGTGAGGACTTTAAAAGTGTAAGCGAAAGCGTATTCCTTCCTGTGTGATACCTTTCAGTGGTCTCCTTAGCATTGGGAACGAACAGTCTTATCTGGCCTAGAAGTTCCTGCATGAGTTGCCTGGCCTTTCTCAGTGACCTCATCTCTTTGCCAACCTTTCTGTTTCTGAAGCATTCAAGGTCACTCTCTGGGGCCCTTCTTCTTGCTACTTCCTCTCCCTAGAATGTCCTCCTCCTGTTTGCACAGCTGGCTCCTTCCATTCAGGTCTCAGCTCCAGTGTCCCTTCTTTCCAGATTTGTTCCTGACTATCTCCACAAGATCATAAGTCTTGTCCAAGTAGTTTAGAGCTCTACTTATCTATTCATTGGTGGCCCCACTCTTATTTTAACACTCAGTGCAGGCCTAGTGAGATTCCTCCTCTGGATTCTTCTTGCTGCCACGAAGCCTGAAAAATGCTTACACTGTGCCACTTAACACACTATATTGTGACCTGTGACTCCTTTGTCCAGCTCTCTCGTCCCACCAAGAGCTCAGCAAGAGCAGGCGTTAGAACCGATGACAACACAATGAAAACACAAAACAAAACGAAAAGAGTAGGGATTATGCCTCGCTGGTCATTGTACTGCAAACATCTAATGAGAGCCTAGAACCTAGTAGGGGCTCAAAAAGTCATAGGAATGAATGAATGAAGCATTATTTATTAAAAAAAATTTTTTTTAATGTTTATTTATTTTTGAGACAGAGAGAGACAGAGCATGAACAGGGGAGGGTCAGAGAGAGAGGGAGACACAGAATCCGAAGCAGGCTCCAGGCTCCGAGCTGTCAGCCCAGAGCCCGACGCGGGGCTCGAACTCATGGACCGCGAGATCATGACGTGAGCCGAAGTCGGATGCCTAACCGACTGAGCCACCCAGGCGCCCCAAAGCATTATTTATTACAAAGGGCAAAATGTTTCGACAAGTATGTCAGGATGGAAAGAGGCACGGGTCAGTTCTCTGAGGATAAAAGTAATAATTCTCATAGTAAAACAATGTTTTAAGGAAAATGATTCTTGCTGTTCAACCAGTCCATTGGTGGAGAAGACTGTGCTGAGGATCACAGACGCAGGACATAGGTTTTCTCTGTCTATATTTTCCGAGTAGATGGCGGATCTTTTCTTGGACAGCTATCTATTGTCTTCAGCCACTCAGCGACTTCCAAATGAGGTCACAGAAGAATGTTTTATTAGTTTCAGAGCGGATTATTTTTTCTTTTGGAAGTCTGGGTCCAATTTGGGAAAGACTGTCACTTACTTCTAGCAGTTTCTGTTCGTAAAGTATGAAACAGGTCTGTTTCTTGATGGCACCTGACCTATTTTATGGCTTTTCTCCTTTCCCCACAACCATGCTTTCTAAATTCCGACACACTGGGTGATCTTCAAAACTATATTATGTGTGGCCACCTGGTTAGATGCACGGTCTAACATGAAACTTTCACCAGATCAATCGGCAGCTGGGGAACGATACAGACGTATATCATCGTGGAGCATAGTGGCTTACAGAGCACTCTGAGTGCAGTAGTCTGTTAATCCTGAAACTACCCCATGGCACAGCACGGGCATCTTCCAGATTGTTAGCCTGATATGCAGAGTCCGTCGTCAGGCCCTCTTCGGTCACCAGTCCAGATGCTGAGTCCAGCACATGGCATGTGCTCAACAGGCATTTGTGGAACAGGTGACTGAATGAGTTTACAAACCCATCTCCCGCTAGCCCTTGACATGTACACTTTCCTTGAGATTGGTTCATTTTTCAAAAAAGCCCCCCACATAAGACAAGCTTTTTCTGCTTTCATGATCTTGTATATGCTGTTTTGTCCATCTGCTGTGCCCTCTTTATTCTTCCATTTTCAGCCAAATTCTATGTTTCTTCCTGATCCTCTCTGGCCTACAAAGTCTTCTGCAGCTACATCAGCTCACGGTGACTGTTCTCTACCAGTTAATTTCCCAACGTAATCAATGACTGGCTGTATGTATTGACTTTTCATATGTACTTGATTTTATTGACATTATTTCCAATTCTGTCAATGTATTCTAATATCACTTTTCAAGTGTTCACATAAATTTGACTTGGCCGTTCTTTTTTTTTTTTAATTCCTACAAGGATTGATTTGTTTTACTTGTTAAATGTCAGGTTCTGTTTTACAAATTAAAGAGGTGAAAATACCATCCTAGTTGGGGGGATCTGAACAACAAAGAAAGAAAGAAAGAAATATAAAGGTAACTTATAGAGCGGGAGAAGGTATTTGCCAAGAACATATATGATAAGGGGTTAAAATTGAAAATATATAAAGAATTTACGCATCTCAGTAGCAAAAAAAACGGTTAACCGATTTAAAAATTGGCAAAGTGGGGCGCCTGGGTGGCGCAGTCGGTTGAGCGTCCGACTTCGGCTCAGGTCACGATCTCGCGGTCCGTGAGTTCAAGCCCCGCGTCGGGCTCTGGGCCGATGGCTCAGAGCCTGAAGCCTGTTTCCGATTCTGTGTCTCCCTCTCTCTCTGCCCCTCCCCCGTTCATGCTCTGTCTCTCTCTGTCTCTCTCTGTCCCAAAAATAAATAAACGTTGAAAAAAAAATTAAAAAAAAAATTGGCAAAGTGGAAGAGATATTTTTCCAAAGAAGACATACAAGTGGTCAATAAGTACATGAAAAGGTGCTCAACATCAGCAATCATCAGCAAAATGCAAACCAAAACCTCAATGAGATCTGACCTCGCACCTGTGAGGATTGTCATTATATATATATATATATATATATATACGTATACATATATATATATATATATATATATATATATATATATATATATATAAGTGCTGGTGAGGATGTGGAGAAATTGGAACCTTGTACCCTGCTGGGAATGCAAAATGGTGTAACTGCTATAGAAAACAGTATGAGAACTCCTCAGAAAATTATACACAGGACTACCATATGATGTAGCAATCGTCTTTCTGGGTATGTACCCACAAGAACTTAAATAAGGATCTCAAAGAGATAGCACTCTTATATTCATTGCTGCATTGTTCACAATAGCTACGACATGGAAACAATCTAAATGCCTATCAGCACATGAATGGATAAAAGAAAATGTGGCATATACATACAATGTCACATTATTCAGCCATGAGATAGAAGAAAAACCTGCCATATGCAAAAACGTGGATGAATGTGGAGGACATTATGCTAAGTGAAATAAGCCAGTAACAGAAGGAGAAATATTGCATGATTCCACTTACATGAGATATCTAAAATAGTCAAATTTATAGTAGCAGAAGTATAATGGTGGTTGCCAGGGGCTGAAGGAAGGGAGAAAGTGGGAAGTCGCTATCCTGTGTGTGTGAAGTTTCAATTACACAAGATGAATAAATTCTAGAGATCTGCCATGCAACATTGTGAGTTTACAATATTGTGAACTTCAAATTTATCGAGGGTGAATCTCATGTTAAATATTCTTGCTACAAAAAAGCTAAATATAGAGTATGTCAGATGACAAGTATTAAGAGCAATCAAGGTGGGAAGGGGATCAGGAATGGGGGCAAAGGAGGGAGGTTGGCTCTTTAAGAGTTTGGTCAGGAAAAGGCTCACTGATGAGCTACCATTTTTGCACAGACTTGAAGGATCCTCACCAAGACTGAGAAGTAACAGCAAATGTATTACCGATTTTGCGTTTCTGTGGGTATAGTAATGGAGGCTTAGAGAGACTAAATATTTTCAGTAAGATCACATGTTATCTTGAGGTAGACTAAAACCGTAACCTGCAAGACACTTCTCTGATCTGTCATTTGTGCCTTAGTTTCTCTCAGGTAGGTATGTCAGTTATCTAAGACGTGGTAATAAACAGCAGAGGCAATTTCTTAACTACAGAAACCATGTTGTCTTGATTGACCAAACTATTTTTCTATGTACGTAGTGAATGCATTTTCTGAATCAAAAATTGGGAAGCAAATTCTGGAAAGTCCTAAAATTCTTAGAGGGACCATGTGACCAGATTACTGAAGTTGACACCAAATCAAGAATATGTGGCCACCATAATAGTACAGATCCTTTGGACCTAACAGTATTAAACACAAACAAAGGTGCTCTTGCTACCAAGAAAAGAGCAAATATGACAGACACCAGTCTGAGTATTAGCATTTCTTCAACATGTTAATGTATACCTTTTTTTTTTTTTTACCTTACAAAAGTGTTTTCTTACTTAGCAAGTTTGGGGAAATGATGAAAACTATATTTTCCATCTTGGGAACTATACTTTACATGGGAATATTAAAGGCTTGGAGGGGTTCTACACTGAAACATCTTCTTAATTTTGTTTCACTGGATTCCAGAAGTTTTTTGATCCAAGAATATGTTAGCTTTATCATTCAGTAACACTGTGTCTTTGTTTCATAGAAAATAATTTGAGAAACACTGATCCACACAAATGATAATCTTGAGATGAAGCAGAGCTAGAAAAGATTTAGTACTTCTGATCTAACTCTAGATGTCACTCAAGGAAAACAAGATAAGAGTTAAAACTGATTTGCTTTGTTTCTTAAATAACAGATAGAAGCCAATTTGTTTTTCTAGTTACATTATACTAAGAAAAGAGTATGTCTTTCACACTTCAAACTCTCTCTCTCTCTCTCTGGATCTCTTTCCTCAGCATACAATTATGTAGAGATCTCTCATCTTACAAAAAGAAACCTTGACCCAAGCTCACTGTCAACCTCAAGCCACAGTCCTATCATTCTTTTTTCCATTGATAGCTAATTTTCCTGAAAAACCAGTCTATGGCTGTCCTCTGCTTCTTCCGTAGCCATTCACTACTCACACTACTACAAACATCCATATCCATCCGCCCACCCATCCACCCATCCATCCAACAAATAGTTATTTGTGCCAGACACAGTTCTAGGCACAAGAAACAAAGCAGAGTCTCTACCATCACGAGGCTTACATTCTTTTAATGGGAAATAGACAACAAATAAACACAAGTATATAATAAGTTGAATGATGAAATCTATAGAGTAAAAATAAAGCAAGGTAAGGAGGATGGGGAGTGAGGAAGGATGGAGATAAATGCTGGTTAATGTCTTTGCCACAGTGAATGGTCTAGTCAACGCAGGACCAGTGGAATTAACCAGGCTATGGAGATTCATTCAGAGAGTCCTGTCATTTTGAAGCTCAGAGATTGTGATCAGTAATCGAAAGGAAGAATATTATCTCTTCCTGATGTGAATGTTCAAGATGTTTACACTAGTTACTGCTGTAGGCATCTTGTTACCACGAAGAAATTTAGTCCAAGAATGAAACCAGTATGAGGAGGCCAAAGTTTAGAGATTCAGAAAGAAATGGAGCTGGCTTATAAATTAAATAATGCCCCAAACCTGCCCTATGTTTTAGTCAAGTGCTATAATTAATCCCTCCCATTGTTTTAGGCCAATTTGAATAGAATATTTTGTTACTCATAACCAAAATCCTCCTAACTCTACAGTTCAGATTTCAACCCTCACAGACATGGGAACTATGGGTCTGGGTACAATTTTTGGGATTCTAAATTATTCCTAGAGATTCCTTTGTTGTCCTTACTTCAATATTACTGTCCTCTCTTTTGACAATGATGTTGTCCCATCAATGTCCACGTGCTGGGACTAGTTTCTAAGACCCTCTGGCTTCTTAACAACTATTCTAGGCTTAGCTTCTAGGCCCCAGTAGCCATGGATCCTGGGCTACATATGTCCCAGGAGACAGCTTTTGAAGCCTGAATGGGCTGTAAGGGCTAGCTGTGGGGTAGCGTGGTAGCATATTTGGGCAAGTTGTTCCTGAGAGCACATATCACCTTGGTTACACTCTATAATCCTCTGGGGGCAGCGAATGATCTGGATTTCCAACCAGGCACTGCTTCTAATAGGCATCATCTGCTGCCCACACTGGATCTTCCTGGCTGGCTTCTTCCTTGACTGGATAGCCAGGGAGAACTTTTCAAAGAACACGTCCACCTGGCTCACCCTTTAAAAGCCTTTAATGGCTTTTCCTTGCCCTGTCATAAGAAGCAAGCTCTAAAAAATCGTCCCCGGCAAGGCTTGTAACAAGATGAGGCCAGTGGGACACCTGGCATACAAATCTGAAGGAGAAACTCACTTTCAGCATTGTGCAAATGGTACCTGCTCGATCCTGAGTGTGAGAGTCTTCTTACATTTTATCCCCTGTCTCCCTACTTTCCACACCCTCGTTCTGGCTCTGGCTTCCAGGGTATTGTCTGTTCTCATTCAACCTCATCTTGCCACACCTTTCTTCTAACTGTCTTTGCTCTTTGAGCTTTAGTCCCTTAGACTCTCAACTCCCTTTTGTCAGGAATGTTTGCAAGATTCAGAGTTGAAATCCAGAAAATGGGTGTCAGCCAATCAAAATGGGAGGCGTCTTGAAGACAACTGGCAGGCCAGTATTAATGTGCGCAAGCATTAGCCCTGGACATTCTGTCCCCTCTCTGTGGAACACATTTCTTTCTCCTTTATACTTCTATTTTTTTTATTTCAATTAATTAATTATTAATTTATTTATTTTTGGTAAAAATCATTCTATGGGCTAGGCACTATTTTAAACACTTTACAAGTATCAACCTATATAATCTACATAATAGTATCACTGTATACTTATTTTGCAGATGAAGAAACTGAGGCACAGAGAGCATAAGTGAAGTATACAAGGTCACAGAGTGGCTGACCAGTAGCACTTACTGGCATCTTGGCATTCTAGCTTCACATACATGCTCTTGATCCCCCCACTAAGCCTTTGCAACCTCTCGCTTTGATCAGATTTGTTTGTTGTATTTTCTCAAACGGCTGTTTTCTTCCTAAAATGTTATTATTTTAAGAAAAAGTGGATCATAATATTAACCTTCTAGGTAAGGCCTTTGTCCTTTAAGAAGTGATGTCAGTAGAAAGACCCAAACAGAAACATGATGAATGAAAAGGGAAATTCATGTAATTTCACAAATAATAATTTTCATTTGTTCTCAGGACTCCTGATTCAAAATTTCTGACACCTAATCTTGTAATCTGTTAATATCTTAGCTGGATAGAATGTGACTCATGGATTACACCTCTGTGTCCTCAAATACAAGACCTAAGAAATATAAATATTCCAAAAGAAGACCTTCTCTGTTCTTTTGGAACAGTAGCAACATGCAAAGACATAACTGCAGAAAACTTTTCAATTTTATGTGAAGGACCTGAGTATGTAAATAAATATATTCCCATCAAAATGGAAGTGGTTAACTGATCTGAGGTTGATGACCAATTTTGTAAATACTAAAGGTAGGCAACTTCATCAAGAATAGATCAAGGGGTCTCATTAAATTAAAATGTTAAAGTTTTACTCAAAAAACTACTTTTAGCAAATTTAAAAGATAAAAAACATATTGGAAAAAGCTTCTTTTAGAAACGATGGCAAAGATTTAATATCGTTAATACATAAAGAGCTCTTCTCGACAAGTAGGTAATAACAGTGGTGTAGAGAGATGACATGACCCTAAAAGGATTTTCTTTTCTAAGAATAGCAGGTTGGAGTGCATATCCATTTTTAATGGTCACAAAACCCTGTGTAATAAACATCCACCATATCTCATCATCATACATAAACACTCATTTGGATCTTAAGTCAACAGGCCATCTGGGGTCCATTGACCAAGGTTTGACTTCTCTAGATGGCAGAGCTGATGTGGGCTTGACGCTGCTTTCAGTATCTCTCTCTTCCTCTGAGGATTTAAGACTGTGAGTGTAAAAATGTAAGGTCTCTTAAAGTTTAAGCTCTTAAGGTTCAGGCTCAGAACTGCCAAATTGGCATGTCCTCCTCATGTGATTAACCATTGCAAGTTGAATCCAAAGATAAGTGGCAGGAAAATATTTCTGCCCCTTTAGTGGGAAGGATGGTCAAGTCCCATGACAAAGGGTGTTGGTGAAAGGTAGGATTATGAATTAGGGCCAATAGCATTATCTACAATAAGAAGTAACTGGAAGCTACTTCTAAGGAGTAATCTGTGAACTAGGAGTAGGTATCAATGACTTGCCTCCATTTGCAAGGGCTGTAGGAACAGTGTGCTGGACGAGAGTACTGGAGAAGGTAGATGGAATGGATGGCTTGCATTCTGAGTACTAGTCAAGTTTGACATGGATACAAAGTGTCAACTCCCTATAAGGTTCTTAAAAGAACTTTAACGCAACACATATCAGGAGAACTTGTTCTGAGGCTATCAAAATAAATTCTTGATCAGGTGAACTGGGGATAGGATAGGTTAATTTTTCAGACCCTTCCCTCATGTGAATATAGTAGTAACTCCCAAAGGAAAAAGGACACAAGTATATCTTGACCGAGTTTTATAATCTGCATTAGTTATACTTTGGATAATTGGGGAATTTTCATTGACTGAGCTCTGGTGCATCACACCATGGGCTGCTGGCATGACTGAAACCTTCCACAACTGAGCAAATAACAATGACAAGTTCACTGATGAAGAGGACAGAGCATCATTTCACTGAGCTTTGGGTCTTCAAGGTCCATGTGAAGATTGTCTTGTGATAATGCTACATAACGGCATCCAAATCTCAATGTCTTAAAACATTGCCTTGCTCATAGGTCTCTGGGCCAGCTACAGGCTGCTGGCCTAGTTTCAGATGTACTCCACACGTTTCATTCTGCAACCAATGAGCATGTCTTTCACATGGCAGATGATGGAAATTCAGGAGGCCAAGGCCAAATCATGCAAACATATTTTAAGATTCTGTTTGCATAATATCTGTTAAGGTTCTAAGTCAGTTACATGGCCAATCCCAACATCACTGGGGCAGGGACACAACTTCCATCTGATCTGGCAGTCATGATATGGCAAAGAGGCACAGACGAATAGTTCTAATGTAATGACAAAGTTAAGAATTGAAGTAATAATCTAACCCACTTTAAGGGCTTTACTGAGCTGCTAGAGTTTATATCCACTTACTCTCATATTATCTGATGAGACCAGCCTATGATGCGTGATGCTTTGGCGACTTGGGTAGTATTGTTTTAACTTTGTACCAGCACCATCTGTGAACCTGGCCACAATTGTCCTCCTGTCTGCCATGATTGTGCCAGAGCTGTCCAGCCAGTTGCGATCTTGGGGAAGGCGTTCTTGGAGTAGAAAGACAGACAATTACTGTCTTATCAAGACTGTGACTATGTCATCACCCTCAAGTCAGGAATCCAGGTCCCAGGTAAGAAGATATACTCCATGTGAGAACAGAGGCCAGTTTTTTGGGGAACGAATCAATAAGAAGCTGTAGTTCATCTTCCCTTAAATGCCCCCCAGTAGCATTTGCAAGGAGAAAATAACAGGAATTATTGCCATGGTAATGTGTTGATACTTTCTCTTGTACCTTCTGATGCTGATGCTCAATTTACATTGAGGAGAGGTGTCTATGAACGGTAATCTCTTAGAGACCTGCAACTTACTCACCTCCGAGAGAAGAAGAACTTTGGGAATGGAGAACTAATGTGAGCTTAGCTATGCTCTGGCTCCTGCAGCACCTTTCGAAGTGGCGAAGCGATGGGTTCAGTATTTATGTGTTTAGATACCATCTCCTGCTCAGATCTAGCCACATGATGACTCCAGTATTCTGGAAATTCTGGATTTCACTAGACAACAATCATCTCTGAGCCAACCGAGAGGAGTATCTTTGAAGCCTCTGAGGTTGTCTTCCTGCATCATTTCCATGTAGGGGATCTGGGTCATACTCCATGTGTGACTGCCTAGATTTTTAGTTTGAAGAGATACTCAATTGATTAGCTAACTCAAGGTCTCTGGTAGTGGCTCTTTCCCCCAGTTTGTTCATTTTTAATGCACCATTTGTGTATTCAACGTGTATTTATTGAGTGCTCATTGCATGCGAGGTATTGTTCTAATACTGGGGAACAGCCACGCAAAGAGATAATACCCCTTCCTCAGGTGCTTGCAATCTACTGGGGAAGCAGAAAACAAACAAGTAAACAACAACAAAAACGGCACAATAGATTATTTCAGAATGTGATAAGTGCTTGGAAAAAAAATAACAGAGGAATATGATAAACATAACTGGCTGGGGTGGGTGGGTATGCAGAGGGTTATTTTAGAAAGCGTGCTCAGGGCACATTTCTGACATGAAACAATATTTAAGCTGAAATTTAAGCTGAGACTTGGAAGATCAAAGTTGAGAGAGCCATGTGAGTTGCAGGCACAGAGACTCCGGGCAGAGGAAACAGCAAAAACAAGGACCTTGAAGTGGGAAAGACTGTGGAGTGTTCAGGAAGTGGAAAAGGGACCAGGGCAGCTGGAGCATAATAAGCAGCAAGAATGGGACGAAATGGGGTCGGAGAAGCCTGTGGGAATGAGATCGTGTAGGACTAGCAGGTCAGCCAGAGGAGTTTAAATTTTACTCCGGGAGTAAAAAGACAGCTCCAAATGGTTTTCTATCTACGAATATTTTCACCTCTTTGTCATAAAATCTTGAAACTTAAAAAAAGTAGAGAGACGATTTAAAAATATATATATATGTAAAACCAGACAGGGGCACCTGGGTGGCTCAGTCGGTTGAGCGACCGACTTCGGCTCAGGGCATGATCTCACAGTTTGTGGGTTCGAGCCCCGCATCAGGCTCTGTGCTGACCACTTGCTCAGAGCCTGGAGCCTGCTTCAGATTCTGTGTCTGCTTCTCTCTCTGCCCCTCCCCTGCTCACACTTTGTCTCTTTCTGTTTCTCAAAAATAAATACATGTAAAAAAAAAATTAAAAAAAAAACACAAACTTTAATATGCTTAGCATTCAGCTTAAAAAAGTCTCAACATCTGACAATCTTGGTTCACCTACATATCCCACTCTCCACTCCAGATCATTTTAAAGAAAATTCCGGATAGCGTAGTTTAATCCATAAATGTAGACTGAAGTCTGTCTGAGAAATAAGGACTCAAAAAAAAAAAAAAAACCCCACACAGCTAGAATATCACTATCACACGGAAAAAATTGACAACAATTTATTAATATTGTCAAAATTGAAAATCTCACCAATGTCTTCTTGATAGCTGGATTGTTTGACTCAGAATCCAAACCAAATGGATAGATAGATTTCCTAGATCTATAACGGTACACAGACTCTTGTCTCTTAACATTTATATGTTGAAGAAACCAGATCATTTGTCCTACAGAATTTTCCACCTTTCCACTTTGGGGCTGGTATCCCCCTGTGACATTTAACTGTCAATCTTCCCCAGGATTTCCTGTAAACTGGTAATTAGATGTAGAGGCATAATCAGCTTCGGTTTCAAGTTTTGGGCAAGGATACGTGGTGCTGCGAACTGCCTATTGTATCATTTGGAAAGCACGTAGTACCTGATTGTTTCTCTCTCTTGATGTTAAGTTAGATCAGTGGTTTCAGGTATAGTCAGCCAGCTAAAATCATTATGATCAGAGGAGTGGAAAGCCATGATTTATGCTGTAGAGATCATACTGGCTATTCTGAGGCAAAGGATTGTGGGCAGGGATGGTAATACAAATATTTAACAAACTGTATGCCGTGGGTTTTGACCAACCACAGTGGCCTGCAGACCTGCTCGCCGCCCTCCTGCAGTGGTGCATGTGAAAGATGATGGCAATTGGAACAGAGGAGAAAGTGAAGATGGAGAGAAGAGTGGACTCAGAGAGCTTTGGGAAGATGTAGGCGTGCCCAATGTGGGGGCTGTCATTTAGCAACCATGTACTTACGGGACTCCTGATTTGACCCTCATGTCACTTAACTGGTACTGAGTTCTCCTATCACTGCCCTAGAGCAAAGCCTGTTTCCCAAAATAAAGATGTGCATCCTCATAGTCTTTTTGAGATAGATACCAACTGAGTATGAAAACAGAAGAATTGGTGTGCCGCTGATGGGGAGAAAAAAAATTGATTGGCTTTCTCTTCAAAGAAAAGCAAAACACTTAAGAAAGCATAACATTAATATGCCGTGTGTTGTTTTGAGGAGATTAGAAGGAGAAAATTTAATAAGATATAGACACCCACTTTTATGGCTGCTATCTGTATTATTAATGCAAAGCGAACGTCATAAGCGTAAAATTCACTTATGACATGTCTCAGGTCGCTGCTTCCCGCTTAGCTCATCTCCTAATGAAAAAATGGTATGTGATGCCACAGTGACTTTAACCACAAGTGAAGAACTCAGTTTTATTTCCTAGACAAAAGTCTAAGAGCCAATATCATTCACTTTTTTTTTCTGTTCATGTGTAACATCTTGGGAATGACCGGTGACACTTTCCTACTGAGAAAGAAAATTTTCACGGCAGTGGTAACCACAGGTTCGGATTACTCACATTACTACATTAGTAACATCTTTTGTTCTACACGCCACACAAGGGGAAAAAGTGCTGAAAGCAAAACCACAAACTCAGCTGTCGGTGGAAATGATAGTTAATGGCACCTTGCCGCTGCATCAGAGGGCCAATTCTTGGTAGAGAAGGTTCTCTTGAATGAGGTTTCCAAATCAATGGATAAGAGTGAGTTGTGGCAAAAGTTAAGTGATCCCATTGCCTACCACACTTTAAGCGTAGATTGATTGGGGAGGGTATGTAGGAGAAATCTGGTTATAAAGAAGCATATACATATAAATTATAGAAATAAACACATATGACAATTTAAAAAAACTCAAAAAAGCCCTAGGTATGGAATAAATTGTGCATTCCACAAATTATTTCAAAATCCCCCCACCCCCCTTTTTTTCCGGTGGGGCATTCTCTCTTTATATATTTACGTGTGGTCCAAGCTTTTCCCAGGAAAACGGTGAGTTTGCCATCAGCTCAGGGAAGCATGCTTGTGTTCCTGGCACGTGGTTCTCGGGATGGACATAGAGCCAGTGCTGGGCCTGGTGTGATCTGGCCAAGAACACCTGAGTCACACCTGGGGTAAACAAGTTATGGTGGAAACAATTTGGGGCCTCCAAATATCAGTTTGGAAATCTAAAAGGCTGTATCAGAGAGTTAGGGTTCATCAAAGTAGCCAAATCAAGTCCTAAGAAGTAATAATAACATTGGGGCACCTTGGTGGCTCAGTGGGTTAAGTGTCTGACTTTGGCTCGGGTCACACGATCTCACAGCTGGTGAGTTTGAGCCCCACATCAGGCTCTGTGCTGACAGCTCAGAGCCTGGAACCTGCTTCTGATTCTGTGTCTCCCTCTCTCTCTACCCCTCCCCCACTCGTGCTCTGTTTCTCAGTCTCTCAAAAATAAATAAACCTTAAAAATTAAAAAAAAAGAAGAAATCATAAGATGTAGTTAAAAGCCTTCAAGGGAATCTAAATTTATCGAATAGTTTGTCAAATTTCACAAACATCACTGAAACAAAATACATTTAAGAATAATATACATATTCTGTAACTATTTTTATACTGGTAAAGTACAAATTCTTAAAATTTTAGGATAATATGTTTTGGGATTTTTTTTTTTTTCTGAAGCATCGCTAAAACAAAGCTTTTAGGCATACAATCCACTTGGATTTTTAATTTCCCGGTAGTTTTTCAAAGAATATTCTCTGAGAATGTTGTCATGGTAAATCCCAAAATTTATTATTTTAAATTTGTCATGTAACAAGACATTTTACTTCAGGGCCTATAATTGGTAACTCTAATACCAAATGTACAAGAAAAATCAATCGCTGCTCTCCTGTAATGAGAATTTATTTGTGGTACCGCTGAAGCAGCTACCAATAATAGTGTTGTCAACAGAAATTTTAAGTGGATTATGAGAAACATTTTTAAACAAGTTTTGCCTATTTGCAATGAACAGATTTCCCCCCGAATAGATCAATGCTCCATTATGTCTTTTTGGATAGTTGTTTTTGAAGAGAGCTTCCTAAGATATATTGCATAGGTCCCTACTTACAGTGGGTTTGCTCTTCTTCTCTGAACTCATTTCCTCCTCACTGAAATGAAAACATTCAATGTAGACACTCCGAAGTTCCCTCATAGTTCCAATACCTCCTACTGGCTCCACGCACTCTGACCTTCCTTCCTGCATATCTGTCCTTAGGTGGTCTCTTTTTCTTCCTCCTACGACTTCATCTGTAGGTATTAATGAGATGTGATATCCTCTTCCCCAGGTGGTCCAGAAGGAGCCTAGAGCTCTTATGTCTCTGGGAAATAGGACCATTGCTCCCTCAACTTCCATATAACCATTGGCAGGAGTGAAGCAGGGACCCATATCTCTGTGTTCTTGGTAGACTCCTCAATGTTCCCAGCCTCCCCACCACTCTGGGCTATGAGACCACCAGGGATAATCCATGGTGTTCTTTATCCCTATTTAAGAACGATGTCACAAGAAGCTGGGACTCCCTGGTCACCTTTCATCCTCAGACTTTCATCTCCATAATGGCTCTTACTTCCTTTTCTCTGACCTCATCTCCTTTGAAACCCTTCCATTGTGTCCTCTGAACTCACTGTCATTCTTGCCAGCACAATCCCTTGTATTTTTAATACTATCCCTGAACTTCACCTTCTTGCTATAGCTAACTCGACTCTTCCCTGGTGATCTGGCTTCCTTGCAGCCCTCTCTAGATGTGGCTGTTTTCTCTCCTTTTCCTCTCAAAGGCTGAGGCATGGAGGCGGAGGGAGTTTACGTGCCCTTTTATGTTTCATCCCACCATTCTCCCTCTCTTCATCCTAAAATCATTAGCTTCTTCTTGTTTTAAATATCGTATCATCAGACTACATCACCCACTAGTCACTCGTGGTCATCATACACTGATCTTTCAGTCACTTCTCCTCATTCCAGAAAGATTTTCCCTATATTTCACTGTCATTGTCTCCAGCACCCCTCTTAACACAAACTTCAATGTCCATGTAGATGGTACTTCAAACATGCTGGTGTCTCAATTCTATGAACAGCCTTCCATGTAGATGTTACCTTTTATCCTACTTTAGCCAATTGTTTCCCATGGGCAGATCCTATAGCTACATTATAATAACAACAGCCCCCACTCCCACATTATCTCAACTTCATGAATCCTACTCTATGACTTCCCAGCTTGTCCCCTCTAGTACCCACTTCAGCCATTACTCAACTTTAATGAGATTGAAAACCCATTAGTACTAACATCTTTTCACTTCATTTTCAACCTTCACCCCCTTTATGTATTCTCTCAAATTTCTTGGTCTGTCATTTGCCCTTCTCTTCCTTCATCATATTCTCCCAGCAAAACCTCAAGTTCCAGGGGAAGTATTCATCTTCTTGTGAAACTTCATTAGAGACTAAAGTGATCCAGTTGGCAAGTGACACTAATAATGATCTTGACCATCATCATCAACATCTTTGCTCTCATTCTGTGCCTGGCAGGGCTCTACATACTTTAAAAACATCAACATGTTTGTTCTTCATAATAACTCATATAATGACATAGGTACTATTATCTTCCCTATTTTTAAATTGAAGAAATTAAGGTCCTGAGAGGTTAAGCAACTTACCCAAATTCGCATAATGAATTAGTAGTGAAGTTAAGACCTAAACCACTGTTCACTGGTTGTAATGTGTGGGCTCTTAATTTCTATCCCATACTGCCTCCCATCTTAGGATTCACTCAGTAAAAACATAAATCAAGCCAAAAAAAAAAAAAAGTAGATGTGTTTATGTAGAAATGTTAACTGCAATCCACATAGGGAGTCAGCACTCCAAGTTCTAGCAAGCTCCCTGAAGGTGGCTTTTTGGAGTTACCTTTATGTGTAAACATCGTGAAATGCTCTACAAACTCACTGTGCAGATCTCAATGATGATTTTTCTAATTCTCTATTTTCCCCCTCATTATTGGGATAGAAAATTTCTTCCCACACTTGTTGGGGGAGCTCCATGAGCATAACACTCTTGCTCTCTCTCTGCCCTCTCACTCTGCCCTGGGGTGGTGGAGTGTCTCATCTGGTTCTCATGTTTGGGAGAACAAAAAGGACAAACATCCCAAATCCTATCTCTTCTCTCTTCTTTTCCTCCTGGGAGTGACCTCCTGTGGGGAGCACAGGTTCTGTTCTGCTCCCACAGGGGCTTGGAGAGGGTGTCCATCTTGTGTACTGGGTAAGTCTTTATCTCTGAGGTTCAGTTTTAGGATTCCCACTTGCCTAGTGATTTAAGCCACCTTCACTATGATTGGCTCAATTAGCAGAAAGATAATATTTTGTTTTTCATTTGTTCCCTCTTTTGTCTTATTTTTTAACTGGCACAGAACAAGGAAGAAAAGAGGGATGCTATTAGTTGGGTGTTTTTGAACTCTAAAATTCATTCACCTTTACAACCAGAAATCTAGCATTTCCTTCTTACGGGTTCTTCAAACTTCCCTTTACAAAAACCCTAGGGGCTTATAAATCCAAAAGTGTAGTTGCACAATGAAGTGGTTCTGAATATTTCCTCTGCTGACATTTGGTGTTATTGATGAAGAGTGACCCTACACTGCATGAAGGGCAAGGCCACTGAAGCTGTCTAAGGCAGGTGATTTCAGTCTCTGTAATGAACTGCCCAAGGTGCTCCAACTTCGGCCCCGAACGTTGCTGCTCTTAAAGCTCAGGTCTTTCAGTCTCCACACCAGGCCACCTCTCAGGTGACCCTGGCCCAGGAGGGCTTCCTCAGAACTGGTTCCAGCATCCATACCTTCATGCACTCAGCCACCCTCCTCTGCCCTAAGATCCATTTCAGGGCTCTGGAAGCTTTCCCCCATTAAGTTATCAACTTACAAAGGGTCTGCTGTTCTCTTAATTTGTTTCTTTCTGTGTAATGGTGATGTTTGCCCTAAGTTGATTCTCTGTGATGGTTTGATCATCTGCAAAGTGGGATAAAAATAGTACCTACTTCATAGAACTGTCAGGTGATTAATGATTTAGTACATGCAACTGATGTATAGTAAGCATTCCTTAAATAACGTGACAATATCATTACAATTTCTTGTTAGAGGAGAGGTGATCTTCCTACTATTTTCTAAAGTAATTGGCAGGGTACTGTAATTGACTACAATTGGCTGTCCTCTTGGGGGACTGAGTAGAGGTGATGCCAGCCCCCTAGAGAGAGAACACAGAAGAGGAGGCTTGGATGGATCAGTTAATTACATCGGAAGCCCTGATTTATGATTCAGAATAAGTCGAGTCTCTGCTTCTGGCCAGAACCACAGGACAAGTAAAAACCCCAGAGCTGTGAGATGGCCATCAATTGTCCTATGAAGGGAGAAGCTGACAAACATGCTATTTTTGGAGAGAAGGAATGAAGCAAATGTGCACAGAAAGGTGGAGAAACTCAGTCTACAGTCAGAGAAAGAGAGAGAACGAGTTAAGAGGTCTCTTCAACTATGGCTGAACTTTCTGCCTTGGATTCTCTGAGCAAAACCTGGGTCCTTAGAATAGATTATCTTTTTTTTTTAATTTAAATTTTAATTTAATATTATCTTGTTGCTGACTATAGTTCAAGATGATTTTCGAATCGTTCTAAATAAAGGACTCTTAAGTAAGATAGCATCCTATCAGCGATGTCCTTATGGAAGTGGGATGGGGTGCGTTAGACATTCAGGAGCGACGTCTCTGCTGGAGGTAGAATGAGGGGTCCTTAGCATTTGGAAGTAACAAAACTGTAAGACTAGGGGAGCTCGGACAATGGCTTCTTTATTCAAAGGTGAATGACAATGTGGATATTCAAAGTTCTAAATGGATCTTCAAAATATTTTAGTGTTAGTACAAAAAAGATAGCCTGTGTTCGATGAACAAATGAATAAAACTGTAGCGTGAGGTGGAATTTGGAATAATATGGATAAGTATATGAATAAACAAATAGGTCTTGCTTGATATGTTACTTGAGAATGAATAAAAAAGTCTAATTTCAAAAATTTTTTCTAGTACAACTAGTCATAATTTTGAGCTTAGTGTTTTTATTTCTGCGTTTTTTTGTTCTGGGAAGGCTGTGCATTTTTATGTTCTAGGTTATAAAACTTAAAACTTAAACTTTAACATGTCCATGTACAGCATAATGGTACCATCTTGAAAGCAATATTTTATATATTTTTTATTTTAGGAAGAAGATACATTCCTATGTTCAAAAAACAGAAATTCCAAAGCTGTAATAGCCTATGTCATTCACATGCTAATGTCGAAATATGACCCTATGTTAACACAATGTAAGTATTTAAGTTTAAAATAACCACCTTTTTTTGAGGTAATTTGTAAATTAAACATGTGCGATGGGCACTTATTATCAGTCCAACATCTTTCCTTCATCTGTATAGGTGCTTAGATTGTATACGTGATCTATTGTGGATCACCATATTTTTAGATAATTCCACAGTTGATTTTTCGGGGGTGGGCACCTGACTCAGATTCGACTCAGGCCTCCCACTTGGATTTTTCTGGATGACTGCAGTAGCCTCTTAATTGGTCTCTCAGTTTCTAATCTCACCTGACGGGAGCCTAGTTTCCTGATGACGTTAAAACATATGCTATATCATTTCACTCTCTCACTTAAAACCCAACAGAGACTATCCTTTTACCCCTAGAATACAATCCAAAATTCTTTCTGTGGCTGTATGATCTGGCCCTTGGCTATTTCTCTTCAGGTCCAGCCACATCACCCTTCATGCTACAAACTCAACTCTGGCTGAAGACGTTGTCTGAAACCTTTTTGTGGAGAACATTATGTCAAGTGAAATAACCCAGACACAGACCAATACTGCATGATCTCACCTGTATGCGGAATAACACGTTGTTTGAAAAGCCAAACTCATAATAACATTAGAAAAGTTTAACTGAAACTGGAAGGTGGGGGAGGGAACAGTTGAAAAAAAAAAAAAAAAAGGAAAGCAGAAGGGTGGTTGCCAGGGCTGGTGGGCAGCAGGCCATGGGTTGTTATTGTTTAACGGATACAGGGTTTTAGTTTTGCCAAGATGAAGAGTTCTGGAAATGGATAGTGGTGACAGTTTCATAACAATATAAATTTACTCAGCGGCCACTGAACTGTACACTTAAAAGTGGTTAAGAGAGTAAATTTTAGGTTATGTGGATTTTACCACAATAAAAAACTAATTAAGAAAGCACTATCTCCTTCTCCTACTTTAGTTTTTCAGTCATCTCTCCCTGACATTATATTGAACAACTACATGTTTACGTATCATCAGTCTTCTCCACCAGAACCCAAGACCTGTGGGACAGGGGTTTTGTCTCTTTTCGTATCATTGTTGTACCCAGTGCCTAGAATGATTAGACCTCAATGAGTACTTGATGAATTCGTTTCAACGCTTCAAACTGGAATTGAAAAGGAAAGTCTATTTTGGGGGACTGAAATCTGTGAAATACAAGCTTCAGAGGAATGACTGTCAAGCTTCCCCTCAAGTGGTCCAGGATGCTGCTCTGTGTAGGCAAGATTGAAGTCATCTCATCAAGAGAAATAGAGATGAGAGCCAAAGAGACAAGTCCTGCAAACCAGTAGGGTCCCTGGTTCCAGCTTGGAGTTGCTCCCTCTGTTAGCCGTGATAAACACTCCTCTGGGATAATAATCGTGTAGCTGGGGTTTCCATTACTTGCCATGCAGACAACCCTGACAAATGCAATGTGGCCGTGTACCGTCACTATTACCCCAAAAATAAAGGACATAATGGAAATGGGGAAAAAAAGCTATTAGGTAATAAATTAAAGGAGTGTTAACAGAATTTATCATTGTAAATGCTGCCAGTGCCTTACCTATGTCTTCTCAGGAGGCTCCCTTCCTGTCCTTACTCACTGCATTGAATTGTAACAGCTTCCTACTCCTGAGGGCTTCTTTGGAAGTTCTAGGAGGGCAGTGTCCCCGGGAAAGAGGAAGGGAGTTGTAAAATAAATACCCCAGCTTTCTTGCTCCTTGGCTCGGACATCTTTGAGGTGTATTCTATGCCATTGCCCAGAAGTCTTTTGTGGGTTGAGTCCCAGTTGCCCCCAGTGGCTCCTGTTTGTGAAACCCCCTCCATGACTCCCTCCTGACCCCGAGTCCCCCTGCTGATCCCCACCCTGCTTCCAGGCATCAGGGCTCAAATGATCCTTGGCTCAGCTCTGCATCTGATATAACCCAACCAAAGGTAGTTTTCTGTATATAAAAATTTCCATTGACTATGAATAAATAAATAAATGTATAAATACAACTATTATAAATTAGTTTACAAATGAAAAGACTTGAACCTCAAATAAAAACAGTGAACACACATAGTTCTTACTATATGCCAGGCGTTCCAAGAATTTCACGTGTATATAACTTTTTGATTCTCACGGCAACCCTGTGAGCTGGATGCCATTACTATCAGCTAAATTCAGAGACTTTTTTTTTTTAACGTTCATTTATTTTTGAGACAGAGAGAGACAGAGCATGAATGGGGGAGGGTCAGAGAGAGGGAGACGCAGAATCCGAAACAGGCTCCAGGCTCTGAGCTGTCAGCCCAGAGCCCGACGCGGGGCTCGAACTCACGGACCGTGAGATCATGACCTGAGCTGAAGTCGGCCGCTTAACCGACTGAGCCACCCAGGCGCCCCAAATTCAGAGACTTTTAAGGAACTTTCCCACCTTTACAACAGCTGGCAAAAGATGGAGCCAGGACTCACGCACCGTCCGGCTTTTATGTCTGTGCTGCTCGCCATGATACTATATTGAAGAAGTAATTTTTAAAAATTAATGTTCGTGAATGCCATGCTAGCATGCGAATATTGTATACACTTAAATTGCTTAAATATAGTATATATAAGTAGCATAGAAAACTAAGGACATTTGAGATCACTGTGATCTCAAGGAAGAGGGGTCTTCATATAAATGGGAGCAGTTGTAACATGAACACTTTCCTTAAATCCCATGTTAGTCAATCAGTTGTTTATGAGAGTGATGTGTCATCAGCATGTAACTATGAATGACCATTGGCTGCTGGCAACCTCTGTGATCGGGGCAATGCAGCTCTTAGGGAAACAGTGGGTGGGCCTGGTGTGAAGCTAAAATCAACGTGCGTAAGGAGGTACCACCCTGTCACCCGTATGGATTTGGTACTGAACTGCAGCTAAAAGCTCGAGAGGTCTTCAGACTTGCAGCCCTGACCAAGTGGCCTTGCTGGCTGCGTCCTCCAGGCTTGATGGTCAAGAGCCACTCGTGCAAAGCGCCGAGGGGACGCTCTGAGGTAGACAAGGAGGCTAAGATGCTCAGTATACCCTCTAGGACCTTAACCTCTAGTGAGTGAGACAGACCTGTAAGGATAGCTTGGAGGTTTTTCCTTTTTTAGGAGAAAAACCTCAGGTGAGGTCATCCAGAGTTTCCACTTCATCTGGATTTACACACGTTTGCACAGCATCTCTTCCTTGGCTTCAGCTGTTGTGGCCCTGGTCGTGGGTGTAACTACCTCAGAAGAGGGGAGATGCAAAACAAACTGTTGAAGCCCCGAGAGCTCTGCGGGTGTTAACATTCTTCAAATAAGAGGAAGTCAAACAGCCTCTTGACTCGGTGGCAGAAAACTCTGCCCTTGCCACGCTGTCACTAAAAGCCTTTGCCCTCTTGCAGAAGCTGAAGCGTCTGTGAGTGGTCTAGACAACGTGCTGAAGAGAGAGGAAGTCGAGGGGATTAAGAGCAATTTCCTTCTTTCTCAGGCGACCCACAGGAAACAGAGGGGAAGTCGGGTCAAACTGGCTTAACACCTCTGTCCTGGGAAATCCTATCAGGTGACTGAAAAGAAAACTTAACTCGCCAAGTCACTGCTTATTGCCAAGAGATGGAAGGCACCTTGGGGGAAACCCCCCGACCACAGGCCTAGAGAACTGAGCAACACTGGTGTTGCTGAAGAAAGACTAGAAAAGTACTTCTTCAAATTCAACCTGGAGTGACAAATATTTCCGTCTTGAGTCTTTTCACTTTCCTAATGGAAGCATAGACTGAATGGTTTGTAATATGCCATTTAGATTTCCCCTCTTGTGATCGAATGGTTTTTTTCTTTTTTGCTTTAGGAAGAAGATAATCTGAGAGAATGCAGGGCATGCCTGTGTGTATGTGTGTTTAGAAGGTTTCCTAACAAAAGCACAAATGGGACCAGCATGTAAGTCATGATCAATGACTCTAATTAGCACATGATGTCTCTAATTTTCAAGAAGGGCAAATCATCTGTCATTAAGTTTGAGGATGTTGAACCTTAATTAAATACACTGATGTATGCTTAGAGCTGTCTGGAGTAATAAATCTGCTGTGATCAGAAAAGAAGCAAAATTATCTGAAGAAGAAAAAAGATGAGAACTTTAGTTTTCTTATTTGACATTTCTTTTTAAAATGAAAAGAGTGGGCAAAACCTTTAAATGTCAGTCACCTCAAGTCCTTTGTGGAATTAGGGGAATTATAGTTAAAATAAGCAAGCAAACAAAGAAAAGCAAGAAAACAAGAAAAATATAGAAAGTGAAGATACAAAATGAAAAAGTTCAATGAGTAGCAAATAAATAGAATGGCCTTGCAGACTTTTCCAACTGAAAAAGTCTTAAGAAGGTAACCCTCACAGGAAGGTGTATGAACAAACATACTTCAATGATCACGGTAAATATGAAGAGAATGGGTCATAAGAACAAAATAAGTCTGAGTTGGCACTGACAGTATTTGCTTTAAGGCCTTTAAAATGCATTTACAATTTTATCTTAAAGGTATTTTCTTTTCAGTTTATTTATTTATTTTGAAAGAGGGAGAACGTGCACGCACGTGATCTGGGGAGGGGCAGAGAGAGAGAGAGGGAGAGAGAAAGAATCCCAAGCAGTCTCCACGCTGTCAGCGCAGAGCCTGACGTGGGGCTTGAGCCCATGAACTGTGAGATCATGACCTGAACCAAAACCAAGAGTTGGACACTTAACTGACTGAGCCACTCTGGTGCCCCTAAAGTTTTATTTTAAACTATGAAATACACATATGCCTTTAGTTAGGTAAAAGCTGGAGTCAAGATATGGGGCTTCAGTGGCTATATTAATGAAAGTAATGTGAATGCCTCCACAACGCATTAATGGCCAAAACCTAATAGAAGTTTATTTGTTTGTTGTGCAAAGTCCAAAATGGGTGTATCGGAGCAGCAGGTCTCTTCCCTTTTAGGAGCATCAGGACCCTTTCATTCTGTGGTTCCACCGTCTTCAGTGCTTGGACCATGAGGTTACTGTGCACATTTGTAACAAGTTGGGAAACAGAGAAGGAACAAGGAAGACTGCACATGGATGGTGGCAAACGTCACCTGCACTCACACTCCAGGGGCTAGAACCGTCATACGTCTACACAGAACCGGAAGGAAAGCTGGAAAATGTGAGCTGTGTGCCAGGAAGAAGAAATAGGTTTGGTGCATGTCGAATCAGTCTCTGTCCCTAAAGTCTTCCCAAATGGAAGGTACATAAGCTGATTCAGTACTGAGCAGTTACTACAGTGAGGAGCTTCTTCGCTCTGTTCATTCAAGTGTTAAAATGTTCAAGGATTGTCCTAGAACGTTAAATAGGAAGACATTTCAAAATTCCACTGACGGTTCTGTCATTCCATGAGGTTCTCTGAAAGTCCCTGTAGAGGTCATTTTTCCTCTTTTGGCATCCAAACATCTTTGCCCTTCCTGCTGGAACTCTTGTTCCCTTTTGGAGAATCTCATCACCTCCAATATGCTAGACTGGTAAATCTGCCTTTCCTACACTCTCATCATGAAATCCAAAGGAGTATCAGTACATCCTTCTATCAGATTTCTGCCCCCCTCGTCACCATAGGATTAACTGTCAAGGGGCAGACAACTGACCCGAAATGAGCCAATGTGACGCACTTCCTTAGGGTTTGATGCAAAGATAGGAACAAAAGCATCGGAGTTTACTGATTCAGTCCTTCACGGTGCCCTGAAGAAGGATTGAGTAGATTCCGGGGCTGAGGCCTGGGCTTGCCAGATACAGCTTGTTTGTTTTACGCATGGTTTTTCAGCTTTGTTACCCATGTTATGAGCTCCTCCATATACGTTCAAACAGTGCTGTCTTTTAACTAACATTAGTCAGATTCGTCTTTTAATATATGTAAACAAAGAACACTAAATGATACAATATTGAATGCGTCAAGCTTTCAGGACCAACCGAGGAAGCAGAAGGCATTCTATGATTAAATGGCAGCTTGGTTGTTGGAGAGTGGTTAACAGCAAAGCAGAGGATTCAGCCCCACTCAGCTTTGTCACTTACTAGCTCAGTGACCTTGGACAAGTTGCTTCACCTCTCTAAAAGCCTCATTTTTCTCCTCAATAGAATGAAAAGAAATTTATCTTTCTTAGATGGTTGTCATAATTAAATGAGATCAGGCACATAAAGCACTTACCATGGGTAGCTATTATTTACTTTTAGGCACCATTATTTTAACGGGCAGAAATATCTGGCAGCACAAACTTCTCTGTGAGCTTCATTGCCCTGAGGTTAAATGTAGATTTATTGAGATTTTCTTGCACTTTGCTGTCCTCCCACGGAGGTTAGAAACCTTCAGTTGATAAACTGTGTTGACCTAGAATGCCTCAATGATTTGAGAAATTGTAACATATAGGTGAGGCTTTCCCGAAGTAACCACAACAAAGTAGTGATGGTCACTACATATATCACTTAAACAATATTTTAAAAATAATTTCTACTTTTATCAAAGGAATAACACGTACAAGCACTGCTGTCTTCACATGTCATATTTCAAAAACCTCGTGTTCTGCAAAATCTCTAACAATAACAAGGTTTAGGAGGATAAGTAGGTTTGGGACAGTCTATTTAATACCTCTCAAGCTTTACAATGAGAGCACCAACAAAAACAACCAAAATTCTAATCAAAACACAACGATTGTTAAATCTCTAGAGAAGTTACCGCCTGTCATCACAGTGAATCAATCCTTTGTAGCCTTAAAATCTGGCTGCAGCTTCCTCTTTTGAGATTTGCCTTAAATTCCTATTAAAAACCCATCTGGGGTGCAGCCACTTAAATTAATCCACTGGTTGTAAGTAGGAGGAAAAATCTTTTCTTTTTCCTCATCTGCACTTGCTGCTTCCCCTTGACTGGAAAGTTAACAATTCTTGAATACATGACCAATCACCACTGGCCCTAACATGAAACACTTCTGTAACTTTTTGACTTTTTCCTTAAGGTCTTCAAATGTTGCAAAGGCTTTCTTATCATGGTGAGAAAATTTGTACTTAATTGCCTTTTAAAACTGGGAAAAGTCCAGTATGAACGAAAGTGAATTCCACATTTGATCAATATAATTTTCCTGTTTACCAACTGGGTATAAGGTAATCATATCTATGAATATATATTGTATCACACATTTTATATACGATTATATTATAGTATACATATTACAAATAGATATAGATATAGATATATAATGTTATACCAGAACAAACTGTGTAAAAAGAAAAAAAAATCACATAGTATTACCCAGTAATAGATTAACCTCGTCCAAAGAGAGAGGTGGCCTTTGCCCTCAGATGCTGGGAGGTAACCTCTAAAAGCTCTGTTTGATGAGTATCATTGTTTACCTGGGGACCTTGAGCCATCTCAGATAGTCTATGCTAACAATGTGATTTATGGTGGGTGTCTTGGGCCACAAGATATCAGCTAGACCTCTGGAAGGACTGGAGTCGAAGGTCGTCATGTGGTCAACTATGTCTATATAATCCCCAGTTAAGTATACAAACTAAAGCTTTGGTGTCTTTCCTGGTTGACAAAAATCTATGCATGTTGGCACATATCATTACCAGAAGACTGTGCTGATCATCACTCCACTGGCCAAGGAGAGATGGAAGATCTGAGCATGAAACTTTCTAGACCCTGCCCTATGTGACTCTCCCCTCTGCTGATGTTAATCTGTATTAAAATCTTGCTTTTAATAAAGCATAACTTTTTACATAATAAACCATGAATACAATGCCTTCTCTTGTGCTCTGTGAGTTCTTTTAGCAAACTATTAAACCTGAGGGTGGTACGGGGACCCCCAAAATTGCAGTTGGTGTCAGAAATGAGGCTGGTTTGGGGGACTCCAAAACTTTGCAAAAATTACAAAGCTTATAACAAAGCTTATGATACTACAAGCTCTCTGATCCCTGCTTTTCCATTCCTGAAACACACTTCTCTAAGGCAATCAGTTTCAGTTCATTTAGCTTCACTTCTTAGCTCAATTTCTACTTAGCTCTGTATCACTAAAAATTTTGTTCATTGCATTTTCCCCATTTTTAGATAACATCTATATACTTCTTTCTGTAGAAAATTATGATTGACTTATTTTACTGTATATTCATACATATAGCCTCCTCTCTCCTTTATCTTCCCATTGTAGCTATATTACAGTATTATTATTATTATTATTATTTTTTGGAGTGAAGTTTGTATTGCTGATGAGGGAGCTGAGAATAAAGCTCAAGCTAACAATGCCTCCTCACCCCAGGTGGGATACTTGTGACATTCCTCAGGCACTCCTGGCTGTCCTAAAGCTAAGAGAAGGAGAAACCCAATGGTTAACTGATAGAGATCACTGTCATGCAGGACATGAGTCGCCATCATTTTATATATGTCTTAGTAAATTACAAGAAAAAGGCAATCTTATCAGTAGCCTAATCTTCAGAAACATGTAGACTCAGTTTCCTGGAGCCCTAACATCACCCAACCCTCCAAAGTGATGTAGGGAACAAAGACAAGAAGGAAATGGTGAGTAAAATTAAATTTCCTTATAACCTGCAGCCCATGGACAATGCTTGAGACCAGTAGAGTAAAACGTTCCTCCAGGAACTCCCTACTGTCTAATGTTAATGCCTTACCAGAGGGGACATCAACCTTAGCTTGACAATAGCCAGGCCTCCAGTATTTTAATTGTCTTCAGCATATGAAAGTCCTTCAGGAGGTCTCCCTTTAGCCTTTCCCTCCCCCAACTCCATAGCTTATAATCAGTACAACCCCAGTGCAGCTCTTTCTGCCCCGTGCTTTAATAAAATCATCTTTTTGCATCAAAGACGTCTCAAGAATTCTTTCTTGGCCATCAGCTCCAAACTCCCAACACTCCAAAACCCCATCATTATTATAATTAGGTAAATATTGTTCACAGTATTTGTTGTACATTCTTGTATTTATTTCTTGTGCAATATTTGTTTTTCCTGGAGTTAATAATTGATGTTATTTGGTTGGTTTTCTCAGTTTTGCACACACACATCACTAATTCACCATCTCTCAGCCCCCATCTCTGACAGGGATGAAGTTTCTCTATAGGCAAACACATATTAATTCTTTTTTTTTTTTTTTTTTTTTGCCTTGGTTCTCCTCACCTTTGGGTCCAACAAGTGCTGGTTGCTTTGTAAGCTCACTGAACAACTGTCTTCTTGGTACTAACTTCGTAACTTGTTGGAAAATCTCCATCCAACCTTCTTTCCTGTGTGGGATTCTCTGTTTCTTGGATCCCAGGTCTCCTTCCTTGATTGGTTTTTCATTTTGGTTAAACACTTTGTCAACTTCCTCAAAATCCTTCATGAGAAAGGGTACATGGGAAATAAAGCTGTGAGATCTTGCACAAATAAAAAAATGTTCTTTTCCAAAACAGTTGACTGATAGTTTGGCTGAGTATGAAATTCTAGTCTGGACATTATATATTCAGATTTAATCAGATATTTGAAGGTGTTATGCCATCAACCTTCAGCTTCCAGAATTGCTATTGAGAACTTAGATGACATTCTATTTTCTTATCCTTATGTGATCTGCTTTTCTTTCTTGAACTTTGAGGATCTTCCTTATATCCATGATTCTCTGAAATTTAATAATGTATCCTAGGGTCTGTCTTTTGTTTACTCACTTTGCTGGGAATTCATTAGGCTTTTCATTTTGGAAGCTAATGTTTTTTAACTATGGAAAATTAAATAGTTTCCTTGCTAACTTTCTTCTGTTAATCATTTCTTTTCTCTTTATGGAGCTCCAATACTTGGGTGTTGAACTTCCTGAATCAACTCTTTTGTTTTCCTAATTATCTTTCTATTTTTCCAGTTTTCAGTCAATCTTTTTGTTCTATCTTAAGGATTTCTTCAACTTTATCTTAGAACCCTTTTATTGCTTTTTAAACTTCTGTTGCTATAGTTTTAAGTTCTGTGAGATCATTATGCTCTAAATGTTCTGGTTTCATGATCTTCTCTTACTTTTTGATTTTTTTCCTCTTCATTGTTTTTTTTTTTTTTTTACTCTGCTTTGTCTCTTTTTCCTCTGAATTTGTTATTTTTTTTCTGTTTGTTTTTTGGCACTTTGCCTTTACCCTAAAGTGTTTTCTGAAGTGTTTTGTGGTCATTTGTGGTTTTTTGCTTAATAAGAAGTTTCTAATTGTTGGAATGGGTACATTACATGCATAGATAGAGCATCCTGACTTACAAGCATCCTATTATGGTGATACTTGAAACTGTCATGTTTCATTAGGGGAAACCCTAACTGTCAGTATATCTTTTCCTTTGGGCTAATCAGTTTTCTTAAAGACAAATTTTCTAGTCACTTGGCTGGTGGTAATAAGTCTGATGGTAAGCATTTTGGAAGCCTAATGGTCTCTCACTGTTCAGTATATTGACTTTCTAGTAAATTTTAATCTCACCAAGACAATTCACTTCCTCCTCAGCAGTGCTGGTACCAAGGACCTTTCTGAAAGGTAAATGTCCAGTTTTCAGACAAGGTTTGGCAGGGCTACTGGCTTGACTGAGTGGGCTAGAAGGGATCTAACTACATCTTACGTGTATTTCCACCAGCTGTCCTGTTTTCAATCCTCTCCTGAACTCCCTCTTTCAAAGGTTGTTGACAGACCAATTCTTGAATCTTCTGTGTATCTACATGGTGAACTGATTTTCATCTTGTTGAATTACTCTACTTGGTACTTATCACAGTGGAGAAATCTAAAGGTGAAGTCAGTTATCATATGCTCAACCTCTCTTCATCTTTCATAACTATATTGACATTTCTCATCTGCTGATGTCTTGTTCTCTCTGTCTTTGAGGCTTTACAGACTTTTTATTCCTTTATTATTATTATTATTATTATTATTATTAATTATAGGGGTTCTGAAAGAAAGTAGAAGTAATGTATGTATTTGATCTTCCACATTTCATCTCCTTAAAACTTATGATCTCCACCATCGCTGCAGCAAGGGAAGAGAGAAACTAGAAGTCTTCCTAGGGGATTTACTCAGTCTTTGGCTCAGAAATAACACATTGCTTAGACTTAAAATAGACTGGCCAGAAAAAGTCACAAGATCCCACTTAACTGCAAGAGGCTGTGAAGTGTTCCATGTGCCAGGAAGAAGACTAGATCTGGGTATTAGAAGATACAAGTAAGGTTGACCAACATTTACTGAGCTCTTACTAAATGTCAGGTATTGCACCTTTACACATATTTCCTAATTTATACTCATGAAATGCTTTGAGAAAGCTACAAATTACATCACCTTTTTATATCTGAAGAAACTGAAACACAGAGAAATGAAGTAACTCACTTCAACTTAACAGATAGTGAGGAGCAGAGTTATGACTGAACCCAATGGCTTACTCCAGAGCATTTGTACTTAACCACTGAGTTATTTTTCCTCATATTTAATTAATCCACAAAAGTTTATTGAGGAATAACTTTGTGCCAGACACTGCGATAGATATACAGAAAAAAATATGAAAGAATCTGTGCCAAAATGATAATGGTATTTATTTATGGGTAGTAAAATCATAGGTGATTTTTTCTTTTCTTGTGCTCTTCTGAATTGTCTGTTTTTTTTTTTAATTTGAAAGATCCCATTTAATTTTATAATCATGAAAAACTCTCCATTTAAAAAACTTAGAGATGGGAATTTGGCTCAGGTACTTCATACATTGTCTCAAGGATTAAGGACACAGTAATAATGACTTATCAGAAGCTGTTTCAAAATACTTATTATTGGGGTGCCTGGGTGGCTCAGTCGGTTAAGCATCTGACTCTTGATTTCAGCTCATGTCATGATCTCACGATTTATGGGATTGAGCCCCATGTTGGGTTCTGCGATAAGAGCACAAAGCCTGCCTGGGATTCTCTCTCTCTCCCTTTCTCTCTGCCCCTCCCCCACTTATGCTCTCTCTCTCTCTCTCTCTCTGTCTCTCTCTCTGTCTCTCTCTCAAAATAAAGAAATAAACATTGAAAAAATAAAATACTTATTATTTATTGAGTGGTAGTGGATTCAGAATTCCTCCTCCACATAACCTGGGGAAAATCTAAATCTGCTATATGGAACTTTTATTATGAGAGCTAGAAAGGTATGTCTCCCTTGGAAAAATGCATGTTTTCAAAGCATAATGCCATTTTAAGGACTGCCCAGAGGATAACTCACTTTTTTAGGTCATTGGGAAAAGAAGCACATGGCCTTTAGGATTAAGTACAAAGTGTGGGAGGTATTCCTTATCTGATCTTACAAATTCTGTGTGTCTTTCAAGGCTCAGTTCAAATTCAAAGCTGAAATTCACCTTAAATTCAGAACTTGAGCCACTGATGAAATTCCTCAACTTTTCCATCATTTGGACAATTATTTCTCTTTCAATTCATAAGTCTGTTGGAGTTTGTACCTCATGCACCTTAGTTCTTAGTGATGTCTTATGTTCTTCATAAATCACAGTGATAGAAAAATAGAATGTTAGTAATGGAAGAAAATACTGGGGTGCCTGGGTGGCTCAGGCAGTTAAGTGTCCGACTTTGGCTGAGGTCATGATCTCGCGGTTTGAGAGGTCGAGCCCTGCATCAGGCTCTGTGCTGACAGCTCAGAGCCTGGAGCCTGCTTCAGATTCTGTGTCTCCTTCTCTCTCTGCCCCTCCCCTGCTCACTCTCTGTCTCTCTCTGTCTCTCAATAATAATAAACAAACATTAAGAAAAATTAAAAAAAAAAAAGAAATGGAAGAAAATACAGTTCTTTCTTTAAAAAAAAATTCGTTTATGTTTATTTATTTTGAGAGAGACAGAGACAGCATGAGTGGGGGAAGGACAGAGAGAGAGGGAGACAGAGAATCCCAAGCAGGCTCTGCACTGTCAGTGAGGAGCCCCATGTGGGGCTCAAACTCACAAAACTGTGAGACTGTGACCTGAGCTGAAATCAAGAGTTGGACACTTAAGTACTTGTGCCCCCCAGGCACCCCCAACTCTTCTTGTAAAGATGATGTAGCTGACACATAAGGCATAGGTAAAGGCTTTGCTTAAAATTTCACATCATACCAGCAGCAGATTAGGACCAGAATTTGAGACTTCTCTCTGCTAGACCAAAGGTCTTTCCCCATATAACTTCATGGGCTGCAGTGTTTTCCTTTTTTTAAAAAAATTTTCTTTTAACGTTTATTTATTTTTGAGACAGGGAGAGACAGAGCATGAACGGGGGAGGGTCACAGAGAGAGGGAGACACAGAATCTGAAACAGGCTCCAGGCTCTGAGCTGTCAGCACAGAGCCCGACGCGGGGCTCAAACTCACGGACCGTGAGATCATGACCTGATCCGAAGTCGGACGCTTAACCGACTGAGCCACCCAGGCACCCTTGTAGTGTTTTTCTCTAATACTGATGTTCTCAGATGAAGAGATAATGTCTTTTATGACTTTGTCATTTGAAAGAACTTATCTATTAAATCTAGGTAAGAGGCGTAGTAACAAGTATACCTTAGCCACAAGAAGGAACATAGATAATGAAACATTAATGAATTGGCCATACCTATGTAGACTTCAGTGTTGAAGAGGATGCAGAGGCTACATCTCAACTTTGACATAGGAAAGAATGCCATGACTGACTAGTGATATCTGCCCTAGGTATAGAAGGAGGGAATGTAATGCATGTGTCAGGAATGTTTTTCCCTCCATACAATAATCATTCCTCTTCTGCTGTATGAACCTCCCAGGAAGGATGCACATGGAGAAAAGAAGGAGAATATGGATACCTACTCAGTACCCAGAATAGAGGAATCGACCCCAGTTACCAATGTGGTGACATATGCTCCTGTTAGATTGTCTCACTCTTAACTTCTTTGTAACCCCTAAAACTATAGGCATATAGTAGGTGCTCAATAAGGACTTACTAGTTGATTGAAATTAGGATATAAACAAACACTTTCACAGCAGAGGTGTCCCATCCTTCTTTGATTTCTCTGTGTCAATCATAGTTCTTGGCACTTAACAGGTGCTTTAAAATTCCTTGTGGAATAGAAATATGACCGTGGAAGCATGGCCTTAATCTGTAGGTTATCAATGCACAATCCCATCTGATTTAAACTTGAGTGTATTGTGAGCCGATGACTGTATTACGTAAGAATAGTGTCTTCTATATTCTTTGAACCACCTCTCAAAGTTGCCAAGATGGCATGAAAGAAAAAGGGGGACTCAGAAAACTCTAACATATGGGATTTTATGAGTCAAATTGTGGGGAAAATCTGACTCCGCATGGACTTCCATTCTGTATGTCATTCTTCCGTAGGCTCAGCTTGCATGATGTCAGGAGTTCCAGGAGTCAAAATAGCGTGGGGGCATAGATCCAATATTGACTCATACTCGGTGGAAGAAATCTACAGCAAAGTCTGGATGAGATAATTTGGTTGTGAGTGCTAGGGATATGACTGCTGATCACAGAGGAAAGAGGGTAACCAAGGTGTAAATTTTGTCTTACGATTACCTACTCAGTTAAGAATGAGGATAGCATGAGACAAGATCGAAAATCTTGCTGACGCTTAATGAATAATCATAGCCAGTTTTCAGAAAGAAAGTCTAGCTGAAAAGAAAAAAGAAAGTTTTCAGCCCCTTTGTTTTAGTAATATGGTCACACTTGGGCTCCTGGTGGGTTTGTAAAACTTTTAAAGGATATCTTGGTGGTGAAATATTCTGCAGTCTCAGTGTTGGCTGAACCAACGAAGTGTGAAACCTCTAGTTTGCATGTATAACACAAGGTGTTTTACAGGCAGAAAAGAGAGAGAAATGTCTTCTTTGGTAAAGTTACAAGACAGGAAAAGATCATAAAAAGGAAATACAATTGTAGTGACAACATTCTGTAGTGACAACCAAAGATTCATATGGTGAGAAATGAAGATCTAATGGAATGTGATATAAGACCAGTTATATAGTTTGCAGGAACCAGCACAAAATGAAATGGGGCCCCTTTTAAAAAAATTATTAGGAATTTTAAAAAGGTAACAAAAGAGCATTTAAGCTAAATGTAGGTTCTTTCAAGCGCAGGGTCTTGATAGATTGTATCATGTCCATAAAGTTGGGCCTGCTGGCATGTCTGAGAATTTTAAAAATCTTATTTGCAGTCTGACTCTTGTTTTGAAGAATTTAAAAAATGACTATTATCTCACAAATTTTCCAGAAAAAAAAATCCCCAAACCAAAAAGACTGATAGGATATAATTATTTGAATTCACAAATGTAACACAGTTATAGACATATACAATAATCTTAATAGATATTGATTGACAGGTAGATTAAAGATCTTATTTCTAGACTTAGCTGTACATTATCCAGTTGAATGAATTTAAGCACACCACTCTGTTTTTCTGGGTCTTGGTTTACAAATCTAAAAAAGTGAGGGAATAAACCATAGATAATCTCCTTGATTCCTTAATTCTGTGCTGTGCTTCATCATGGTATCAAGAGTTATTAGAGCTTGTATTTTAGTGATGTAGTTACTAATCCCAAATATTTGGCCATATGAAAAATATATTCCTAATATATATATATATATATATATATATATATATATGTGATTTTGAATAAGCATTCTCAATTCACAAACTCCCAGATAATATATAATTCCCAATTATCATCCCCAGTATTTTTTTTTAAAGTAGGTTTCATGCCTAGTGAGGAGCCCAGTGTAGGGCTTGAACTCACAACCCTGAGATCAAGACCTGAGCTGAAATCAAGAGTTGGATGCTTAACTGACTGAGCCACCTAGGCACCCCTGGACCCCACTATTCTTAATTCTTCACCCCAACACCGTATTCCAGTGGATAAATCAAGGGATGGGCAGGCCCAATTTTTACTCCTTTTCATAAAGTTGGAAATATTCCTTCCAGTAAGTCACAAAGAATTTGGCCGTTGGTTTCCTAGATGGTGGTGAGTGCCGATGGTGTGTCACAAGGTTTTGATAAGCCTTTCTTGTCAGTCTGTCACTTTGTGAGCACATTATCTGGGACATATTTTTCCTTGAGGAGAGCTACAACAGAACTTGTAATTTCCATACTTTTCATTTGTTTAACATGAGGCTTTTGTCCCACAGATAGGTTTTGATCTTGTTTATCCTTTGGGAAGATAGCCCCTCAAAGAGTTTTCTGGCTTTTGCACATCAAACAAAACATGGAATTGTCCTAGTAAGTAGGGATTGGCTAAAGAGGCATAGCATCATGTTTCCAAAATTAACCATAAATTCTATTTAATTAAAACCCAGCTTCCTACAGGTTAGCTATGATAGCATTGTGATTAGAACTAGAGGGAAAATAACTCAGAGCAGATCTTCAATTAAGCATTCAGGTTCCCACTTATTCAGAACTATGGGTAAATCTCTAGGTGAATATGCTTTTAGGGAACAGACGAGGGTTACAAAAGCAATACAACAATTTCTGGTTTTAGGGAACACAGTCTAACATGGGAGATGACACATAAATCTGAGAATAAGGGGTCAGTGCTCTTACAGAAGTATGAACCAAGGGGGTCTGGCTGACTCAGTCAATAGAGTGAGCGACTCCTGATCTTGGGGTCATGAATTTGAGTCTGACGTTGAGCATAGAGTTTACTTAAAAAAAAAGTATGAACCAGGTTCTAAGCCTGAGTAGAGGATATCAGTTTAATTTTAATAAGGATATTTTGGGAGAACCTGTGGAAATAATGGTTTTTATGTGGGGCTTGCATGGATGGGCATCACTCTGAGGAGCAGATGACAGGGAAGGGAACCCAAGGGCAAAGGAATAACATAAGCCAAGGTTCACGCCGTGTTCTTTTTACAAACGACTAATCATCTAACCTGCCTAAAGAACAACACATAACTTTTCTCGAGTGCTTACTGCATCCCAGGCAAAATTCTTAGCAGTTCACATGGATCATGTGATTTAACTTTCAACTGAAGCCTGGAAGGAGGTACTAATAGTCGTCTTGTTTTAAAGACGAAGAAATGGAGTCATAGGAGAGTTAAGAAGCTTCCTCCAAATCACATAGCCAGATAGCAGTGGAGCCAGGATTTGAGTCCGTATCCATAAACATAATAGTCCAGGGATTAGAGCATGCAGGTTGAAATGCAAGGTGGGCTGGAGGGTGGAGGGCTTTCTGTACAATCCTGAAGTGTTTTACTTCAAAAGTAAATTACTGAGGGAGGAGAAAGAATCCTATTTTTTTATTTTTATTTTTTGTATTCGGAAGGCAAAGAAAAAAAAAGATTC